>NC_090445.1:515413328-515713328 GCF_031143425.1 Pleurodeles waltl
GCTTTTCACACTACTAAAATGACCATTGGTGACGTTCAGCCTCCTCCTCATGACTTCCTGCAATCCAAACAGAACTCTTCCTGCTTAGAAGGCAGCTTTTCACTAAGACTAATTGGTTCATCTAGGCTCCATTGTCATTGGCCTGAACTTGTGACGGTCCCCTGGTCCAGCGTGACCCAATGACTGCAAGTGGCACGTTGTGCTTTTAGGTGCTAGCCTCACGAACTTTGAAACTGTATAATCACCAGTTCCACTGACTGGATTTTTCTTGTTTTGGTATTTTTGTTTTTAAATGTAATCAAGGTTTCTAATTTGGTTTGGTATGTTTTTTGTGTTGCATTTTCACTTTCTTACTTTTTTTGTGTGCTGCATAAAATGTTTACAAATTACCTCCAAGTTAAACCTGACTGCTTTTGTAACAAGCTAGCATTCTCACATCTACCATTTTCAAATGTATCACAGAACATCAAGGATATTCATTGAGCTGCAGCACACATTTCCCTTTGTATGATATTAATAAAAGATGCTGCAAGAATGTTCTCTCTATGCCTCCAACTCCTCGAGCTTTACTGCCCCTGATGGAGCCCAGAGTTACAGCAGCCACATTTGTCAGAAAGGCAGAACGATTGGAAACATCGAGAACAGTGACACACCTTTCAAACATAAAGGCCATGTTTAATCCTATAATAGTAATGAGAGAAATATCTATGGTAATTTGTCTTTGGTCTCTGTTTGTGGTTAGAGTTTAGACCCCTTTCTATTCTTCCACCCTGCCCATGAAGATTTCCTTTCCAATGTTCAGGGCTCTGGATTAAATTCTTAATTCCAAAATGGTCTGAGGGATGCTTGGCATTTAGACGTCAAACCCACTTTGTTTTCTTTTTCAGGTTTTAACAATAGTGGTTTTTCATAACTGATAAAACTGGAATTCAAATGAGAGAGAGTAACAGAGTGTGCCAGTTTCTTGGAATCCTGCACCAGCACGATCACAGCTGGGATTACTTGAGTCTCCTCAGTGACTGTGGGAGTCCAAACACTACATAAAGAAGGTCAATAAAGGTGAACTGCAGCACAATCACGTATCCCTTTGGCTCAAATCCACCACCACTAACTAAAGTGAATGCTGTATGGAAATTGCAAGGAGCAGGGAATAAAAGATTAAACTACCTGTTAGTTACCTCTTCTAGAGTTCATCACCTTACAGAAGCCCTTCAGTAAGTCACAACATTTAGAGCATAATGGGACAGCTTAAATTAGTTTAACCTTAACCCTAATGCATGGAGCTTTCCAATGTATTCCCATTTGCATCTCTGATCAACTTGAGTTTTCAGGGAAGAAGAGATGCCTTATTGTGCATATCCCTAAAACTGCACACTTATTTTAAATAAAAATAGATTTGACTAACATCTCCTGCTAGGGAAAGCATACTGCATACAAACCTCTCATAAAGAAAAGCCTATACATCCAATCAACAGTTTCATTTCAAACACACTGCACTAACCAATACACACAGTTATTTATACGATTCTAAACCTTACACATACAGCTGCAGAAGACAGTGGCCTGTCAATATGAGAGTTGGTAGGAGATGAATCAAGTTACGCAGTCAGCATTCATTCAAGCAATTGACTCACTGACAAAGCCTACAGCATTCAAAGGAATGGGAAGCAAATCCAATGTGCATAACGTGGATTTTTCTCCTAGGTCCATGTGATTTCACGGTGTTCAGCATTAGTGGTGGTCTTAGCTGAAAATGATTTCACCTGAATAAGGTATCTCATGCTGCAATGAAAAGGAAAAATATACTTCATTTCTGTTAAGCACAGTCCAGTGATAAGTGGATTGGTGCAAGAGTCAAAGGCCATATCACATGCCAAGGTGTTTTCAAAAGGCCATTGTTGTGTGCCATGCTGGGAGAACGATGATTTAGCGGAAGGATACTACTTAGGTCACCTTTTGGTTCTAGCACTTCGATGTACAGGTGGTTTGAATGCCAATTATTTATTTAGGACGTATGTGCTCGCTTGGAGTGATTTGCTTGGAGTACTGCTAAAACATTTTAGCCATGTATTTTTCCTTTATTATTTTGCAATTCAAAAATAGCTTACACATCAGTTAATGACACTTATCAAAGACAAACAATGCAAACATGTGCCTCCCCAGAGGAACAATAAACAGAACTTTATAACCCCCCCCCTCTCACATATACTCACAAGAAAAGGAAAAAATAAAGAAAACAACTATCAAACAGTAATAATTATCCCCAAGGGAATGTTAACCATAAACTGAGTTCAACGGTCTGGAAAAAAATGGTCGAAGTATTGAATGATATCCCAATATTTTTAGGGCTTAAAGAGGCCAGTATGTAGGGGGTAAAGTAATCAAACAATTGTCTAATGAAACAAGTTCAAGCCTCGTAACCATACTAGGCACAAAGCAAACAGTAATCCTTGTGACTGATACTATTTGTAGGCCTCTCCATTACTATTCTAAGTCATCATTTGTGTTCATGAGTTCATTAGAGAGGTGCTAAATTGCCTGGCTACCCCTAATTCTCAGGTACCAATGCCCTATCAGGATCGGTTCCTTCCTTTTCCAATTGGCAGCTACCGTGATTTCAGCCACATCTAGGCAGTTCCACATCAATAGTCCATCCACCATGGTCTGATATTTCAAGTTTGAAATGCACAACCAATGTAGTGAATTATCTATAAGCATTGGGAGTGGGTATCCTAGAATTGTTTTTGTCACAGCCAAAATTTCAGCCCAACATGGCTGAATAAAGGGGCAGTCCCACCATATATGTGTTGGGTTATGTGGTGGAAAGTTTTGGTGGAATGTTGGACATGTAACGGTGTCTAAGCAACAGGACGGAATGCAGGGAGTGGAAAGATTGTGAGCAGTGACAGCAGTGTCAGTTGCTGCTGGAGCTGCCAGGGTTGGTACAGTCTTACTTACTGAAAATAAACCTTTGGAAGAGAAAACCTGGATGGCGTCTTTTTCAATATGCATGAACTTCTCCTGAAGTCTGCATCCTCTCCTGCAGAAATACGATACCTGGGGTACTACTTTTTAATTTAGTCGGGTAAAGATACCAATCATGTGCTTTTTATAGTGGGTCTCTCTCGCTAAAATGCTAGGTGTATTTTAGGCTATGTCCCTCCAATTGGCTGTCTACTGTTTGTCATCTAATGTCTCCTCAAGAACCACCGACTAATGGGTCCAGTAGGGTTGTAGTGTTAAATTAGAAGCCTACAACAAAATCGAATAGTGTTGTTATATCACCTTTTGTAGACTACGCATTTTTAATTAATGTTTTAAGTGGGGTAAGGTCCCGGGTAGCTACCAGTTTAAGTTCAACTTGCATCACCCAATGTCAACGGGATTTAATAAATTGCCACTCTTCATTCAATTGAAAAGTTTGCTTAGAACACATAAAGGACAGGATATCTTGGCCTGAAAAGAGGTATGAGATAGTCAAGCAGTTACCAGTGTTTCATTTACCAAAAGGACCTGGGTATAGTCCTAGGGTTTAGGAAGGGTTCTGGTGGATGGATGAATGTGGGGATGGGAAAAAAACGCCAGAAGAGTGTCGAGCGAAGTAATTCCTGGTCTGTAAGGTGGTGTGTGTGGGCATACTCAAGTAGACATTAGAGCGGAGTGCAGGCTCCTTTGGGGTGCTTTGATTGATCCCAAAGCTGCCAGGCTTTGGCCAAGAGAAGCGTTGCTCTGTTAACTGTGCTTTGTTTTAAAAAAAATATATATATTTTTTTTTTAAATAAAATAATTGTGGCAGTAAGCCACTCTGTAATGGCCATCGCTAAATTATTTTGCCATTTATATCCTGACTGGTAGAAGGTGTCAAAAGGGAAGCAATTCCAAATATTCCTCAAACCTCTTCTATCCCCTCTTACAACTCCCTACCCTAATTTCAGATAATCATACTGTGGATACTTTTACACATAAAATTAAGGCCTGACTGACCAGAATAATATATTTGACAAATGTATATTTTATTGCATGTTTAAAATGGGTAACAGAACTTAACAGCAATGTTTAAATAAGTTAGACATATTTAAAAACTGCTGATTTAATCGAATAATTTTGAAAGATTCTTGGGGGTTGGGGGGCGATTTTGTTTGTTCCACTTGGTGGCGTAGCTTTAAAAAGTTTGAAGACAACTGCATTAGAGGGTCCGTTACATTTGGGCGGCCAAGCTAAATTTCATATAAAACTTTTCATAATATTGCTTTATATAACTTGAATCAGTGTTGCTCTGAAATACGATGTGACCAGTCCACAAGGACCCTTAGTTTTGCAGCTCTATTATATAAAGCAAAGCTGCGGAGTGCCGATCTTCTCGAATCGTTGATCTGTGTTTCACCTTGTAACTTAGCTGTGGCATTTTAAAGATGCAAAGTCTGGTAGAACTGAATTAGGGAGAACCTGAAAAGATTGTAATCTTAGTGAAATATTAATTTTATGTCCTTACTCCGGCCACAGAAGGACTAAATGTGTTCAGAGCTGTAGATCCTTTGCCATGGATTGTATTAGCTGAGGATAGTTTGCCTTGTAAAGGGTCGAGAAGTTGGGGGAGATAACAATACCCAAATAGTTAATAAATGTAGTCGCCATCTAAAGATGGGTCAGCACATGAGGAAAGTGAAGAGTGTGTTTGCGATAAGGAAGAGTAGCACATAATCAGCTAACAGGGCTATTATGTGGTTTTGGCCTGCAAATGGGATGCCCTGATTATCCAGATATGCCCTAAGGAACCAGGGGAAAGCCTCTACGCTAGTGGCAAAGTGCAAGAGAGAAAGAGGGCACCCCTGCCCAGCTCCCCCCAGAGGGGAAAATAAGCCAATCTCCTGTGATTGTTGAGCGCTGATTAGGATAACCCGCCATCATCCGTAAGAAAGAGAACCCAAAACCAAAGCATTTAGGAGTTAACGTTAAAAGGTTCCAGTCTATGCGATCAAATGCTTTTACTGCATCAAGTGAATATGCTGGAATATGTTTCATCTGGATTTTCTATACGAGATATAGAATTCTACGGATGTGGTCGTGGACCTCTTGTAAAGCCAGATTGATTGGAGCTGATTAACATAGGCAGTAAGGATTCTAATCTATTAGCCAGGATCTTAATGTTGAATTTAGCATCTAAATTTAACAAAATCGATGAGTCTTTACGATGTACAGAGCTACGGGTATTCATGGGTTGCTCAATTTTAGCATAATAAGCCAAGTATCACACCCAAGCCATTTATTGCCTGGAAACGTGAGGTGGAGAGAACGAAAACATTCATTTTCCTTAGCCAACCAGCAACAAAAATCAAATAAAATTAAATAAATTTATATTTAAATAATTAAATAAAAGTGCTCCTCTAAAGGAGGGGAACAGAATACGTTATGTTTATGTTCGACTCATTTCACTTCTTGATTTTAATACACCCCTAGTGTAAATAAATCCCATTACACAGCTCGCCATAAACTTATTGTTGGGTATCTTTATTTGGAGACGGGAGGAAGTATATCAATTACTTCTTGAAAACCACCACCTATACTTTCATCCTGTGTTTATGGTTTCCCTCTAATGTTCAAACCTTCGCTCTCTAGCTCCACCACAACTCTTTGAAGAAACTTATGATGGTGCTATCCAGGCAATCATCATGGCCTACCATTCACTCCTTCGTATTCCTTACTGATCCAGCATTTGTTTTTATCATGCATAATTTTCAGGCCACTGCAAAATGCAATAAAATCTAATATAATAGGCTACATTAAACTTTAGAAAGCAGGAGAAAAAAAATATATCAACTTTTAATATTTACGATTTACACAATAATAGACTGGTTGTACTGAAAAGACAGTTTCCAATAGGCTCTTCAGGTCAACCAGAAGTCTCACCAACACTCCAATATATTCTGTTTTTCGTGAGGCCGCTGCACTCTCATTTTAGTATGTTTGTCACGAGTACCCTTTTTAATGTGTAAACTGATATTACTAATGAACTTTAAATTAGTACAAATTGACAAAAAACTAAAAAAAAAAAAAATTAAAACTTTGCTTGGCCTCGCCCATGCAATTGCTAACTGCAGCACGAACATCTCTCCCCCATACGATTCTACTTTTTTTTATTTTTTTTTATGGACGTGAGTGGCTGAAGTTTCAAAGGAATAAAGAATGATTTGGCCTCAAATTACATTATGAAATCTACAACAAACCATCCTAACGAGAAAAACATTGTGTACCTGTATCTGAGGGGCGAACAGAGTCTGTGTCACAGGTGAAAAAGGTCTGATGATCTTGAGCAGATAAATTCATATCGTAATAAGTGAGAGGTTCCTTCCCAGTCACCCAGGAGTACCTTCAGAAAAACAAATGTATATCAGATGTTTGCAAAATGCCTAGGCTCTCCTTGTGCGTAATTCTGAGTTCAGACAACAAAATAAATCCGTTATACACAAAAAGAAAAATGAATATAGATGTATTGAAAATTAAATTAAAGTCAGACCTTTGTTCATCCCCATTAATAACATACCCACATGGTAAGCACACTTAATAGGAGAATGTCTTTTTTCAGCACAGTAAACAGTGCAATTTCTTATGTTTATTAAACTATTTTCGCAAAAATTATTTCAAGTTCTACCAGGTACATTTAAGAGCAGTTCCCATTTAAGATAAGTACAGTTCACTAGTTTCATCATACGTCTAGTTTTATCATAGGCTCAATCTCGGGGACAGCAGGGACTTGACCACGGGCTTCAGATAATCAAATGTACACCTAGTGCCATATTGTAGGATAGACTCAACATAACAATGAAAACCCAGTAGGTCTTAGGACAGTGTCAAACATAATCAGATGTCTGAAAGCAGACAAGGCCCGAGCCCCAATGGACTTCCAGCAAGCCTATTCAAATATGTCCATTCTAGCTGGGCCAATCTGCTCACCCCGCTTTCCAATTATGCTTTTCACACTTGCCACCATTCCAAACACCTGGAGGGGGTCCATCCTATGTCCCATATATAAAAAGGGAGATCGACTATTACCCTCAAATTACTGTCTATTAGCATTAATGGACATTGAAGCAAAGGTTTATGCTCAAACTTTGCTGGAGCAGTTGGAAGCTTGGGTATCCACAGAAAGTATTCTGCCGTTCTTTCAATCAGATTTTCAAGCAGGGGCATCAACCATAGAAAATATTTTAGCACTATCTTTTCTCAGATTTCAAGCCCTTCAAAAGAAGGAGTAACCTTTGTTTTGTTGCTTTGTGGATTCTAGTGAGGCTTTTGATAGGGTGGACCGGGCAACCCTTTGGAGGAAGCTAGCTCCCTGGGGCATACCACCTACCCACCTAAAAGCAATAATCTCTCTATTTACGGACACCTGGGTTCGGGTGAAAACCGTCCCCTGCGCCGTTACATCTAAAATTTACACGAATCAGGGTATAAAGCTTGGTTGTGATTCGGACCCTCTGCTATTTGATCTTTTTATGGCCAATCTGGTTAAAACATAGCCTTTAAGCTCAAGCTTTTTGGTTCTCCCCAAGTTAGGAACCACCAAACTGCAAATCATACCATTTGTGGATGACATCGTGATTATGGATCATACAAAATCCGGGCTGCAACAAGCATTAGACGCACTAAACAGATTCAGTGAAGCTAATCAATTACTGGTTAATCAGGACAAAACAAAAGTCCTGCCTTTTGGAAGACATTGGGGCAAGTAGATCGCAACATGGCACCTAAGTAAGAAGTTAATCAGTACTTCGAGGAACTACAACTACTTGTGTGTGTGGTTAAGCGACAATGGCACAGAAGCAGCACATCTTACAGCAATTAAAAATGAAGCTGCCACCATTATATATGGAATTGGCCAACTGAACCGCCTGTTAAGCAGTGCTTCAGGTACTCCCGTTTTAAGAGTTATCAAGGCGACCCTACTTCCCCCACTGCAGTATGGTTATCATGCCTATCCAGGTGCTCTGGAGTCAACTTTGGAACAAATTCACAGCAGAACATACAAAAAAATATTCCATCATCCTGTACACGCCCACCGCTCAAGACTAAGATTAGAACTGGGGTTAGTTAACCAAACTTTAGAATATAAAGATTCCCTGCTGAAATTCTATATCAGAACTAGGATGGCCCAAACATTCTTTAAAAAGCACCTTGAAAAATATTTTCGAAACTCCTGGTAATCCCAGGTAAAACAAACTAACAGCGGTGATCTTGACCCTGGAAATAGAAAAAAAAACAGACCTTTTCAACAGTGCTATCCCATACTCAGCTTGGAAGAGGGCAAATAATAACCTAGTGAAAAACAGCCTCCTGGAAACAAGACCTACAAAAGGGAGAAAACTCGATACTGTTCCAGCCGTTGAAGGACTCATCTTTTGGGGAAACCACAGCCCTATTTTATGGAAGATATAAATGTCGAATTGTGACGGAAGGTCCTATACATGAAACTATTCGTGTTCTCAATAAAATATTTTAATCCAGCCTGGGCTGGCCTACGCGACAACAGATGTTGTAGGCTATGTAATTATAAGTTCAAATCATGGCTGCATCTGTTATTTTGTTGCCCTCTCCTTGACTATCAAAGGAGACTTTTGCTTAAACCGCTTTTTCTGGCCTCTGGAGTGCATACCTGTCTATAAGCATCTGCCATTTCCTTCAAGCCTACGGCTTCCTGGGCATTGGAAAGATGAGCTAAATTTGTTAAATTAACAAGACAGCTGCTTAGTCAATCGGTGTCAGCAGAACCCCGTTCTAATACCAGCCAGATCTTGATTCCAAAGTTTGTTATTTAGTATAGGGAGGGCTTTTCTCCACGACCATCCTACTATGGCTTGCTCTTCCACAGTTTGGAACAACATTCAGTTAGTATATCCTATTATGGAAGAAAAGCCCTTGTAATTATTTATGCTTTATCTGTTAATTGTATTTTTTTCTGTTGTTTGTTGTCCGTCTTTAGTTGGTCTGATAGGGACATTGAAATGCCCAAAGTGTGTTTCAGTTGGACTGGGAGTGTGTTAAGTCGTAGATATGTGTTGAATAATGACATCTGCTCATTAGTATTTCTTGTTTTTTTATTCTGTTTTTTTCTTTTAAGGGGCATATAGTCTATTAGGTGCCGTGGACCCTATTTGGCGTTCTAAGCAGGACAGGACTTTACTTGACGGGATTTTTTTTAATTAGGCATCGGATGTGGACTGCACTTTGAGCATTGATTTTATTCAGATGGTTGGCATTTTTAATGGTTTTTAGTAACGATACAATACATTTTAGAACCGAACTGAAATACAACTTAACTGGAACAAAGCTGAACTGATCAATTCACCAGTGTGAAGTGGTTTTCAATTAGCACCTCCAAAACAATAAATAACTATTAAAAGCAGCCCCCTTTATTCCCGCCACCTACCAGCATGAGGTATATTTATCACTTGTTTCACAAAGACGGCCACTGTTTGGTTAAAGGGCACTTAATGAACCTATCCTGGGCTGTGTGTTGCAGTGTTCCAAGATGCCCCATTCTTCCTGTGCTGTGATTATCTAGACTGCCCAAGTGTTTAAAGTGTAGACACTCAGAGGTGTTGTGCACGCCATTCTGCACGTCGGGAAGCTACTGGTGGAGGTATATTTGTGCCGCTGCCCCCTTGACTTCACCTTTCTCCCTCTGACCCAGCTCTCTCAGGGGAAATAATCATGTCTGTCCCATTTTATCCTTACAATAAGCTGCCCAAACTGGTACTTGCCTGATTTTATGTTTACATGTTTAAGATTTAATTTAAGGAAAACGCTTTTTTAGTTGAAATTAAATTTTCTTGTGTAAATGTTTAAAATATTGTGCATTTAGGTTCCTAGAGAACAACCTTGCTTTGGTCCACTACGTTATTCTTGAAAGCCTAATGCAAACTTTTGCTTTTTCTGTTGAAGCGGATTATGTAGCAGTGTTGTGTTTTCTATTATGAAAAATATTTTCTTTTTAATTTAATTTTGTTGGGTAAATTTTAAAGACTGCACTTCTTAAATTGTGTATTTCTGCTGCTACAACATATCTCCTCATGAAGTAGGTCTATAAATTGTTAAACAAGATGACCACTGTTTGACTAAAATACATCTTTGTTAACTTCCAGGGGGGAGGTGGTGTGGTGTTCTCAGATGGCTCCTCCTCCTCGCTGTGCTGCGATTGGCTAATTTTTCAACTCAGAGGTTTTATGTCATGTGCCAAGGTACTAAGCCTTTTTTTTCTTCACATTCTCCAGGCTGTCCCAATGCCTTCCATTCGAGGGTTAAGGGAGTCTGAGATAAAGCATGACTTCCTGTGGGAAATTCCAAAGTTTCGACCTGTTAGCACCTGGCCAAAACCTGTGAAGAGAAAAGAAGAGTCACATCCCTTACTGAAAGAAGCCCTTCAGCCTCCATTTCAACAGGAGGCATTCAACATCTCCCTCCTAAAAAGGAGCTAGTAAAGAACAACAACCTCGAGTCATATTTTTAATTTGCTTCTTCCTCTTTCTCTCCTTTTATTTGAACATTCTTTTTCATCCTTTCTCTTCTTTTTTTCGCTAAGTCTCTTCTTTTTTCCCTCTCACACATTTCCTCTTTTGTCGCTTAGTATCTCCTAGTTTATTCCTTTAATTCCTTCTCTCTCATCACCTATTTGATCCTGGGGTCAAGTTGACCAAGCAGAGGTGCGAAGTTGAGGGCATCTTCCTGTGGCTTCTTCCCCATTTGAATCATCTACATAATCCCTATCTCTCTCACTCCTCTCTCTCCCTGAACCCCTGTCCAATCGATCCTGGGTGACTACAGTTGATGTTTTGTCAGTTATGCAATGTGTTTCTCCTCCATTACTCATGGGCAGACTTTATATAATCATCCTTGGTCTTTTAACAGCATTTCCAGTTGGTTGCTCCTCCGTTGCTCCAGGGGACATTCTATGTACTTCTATCTGGGTTAAATAGTGCCTCCAATAAATTAATTTTCTGTTGCTCCTCTGTCGCTAATGGATAGCTTCCCTATAATAACCCTTATTGGTTTAACCGTGCCTCAAATGGGCTACACGACCATACTGCATGGAGGAGATGCCCCACTTCAGTCTAGCACCAAGACAATTCAAGTTTGGAGTGCAGTCCATGGGTCTGAGCTTTTCAGGGAGCAGCTTAGTTGGCATGGGCTAGGCGAGTCCATTCTCTCATTTTCTGGTCTATGTCTCTTACCCGGGACCATACATAATCTCAATAAGATCTTTTCAGTGTGCGAGAATCCCTTGCTCTCTAGAAATTCAGCAAGGGTATCTCAGAGTTGATTTCAATTTGACACCCAAAGACTGTTTGTGTCTTAGTTATCTGTTTAATATTTCTAAAGGACTACACTCTTTGGAGGTGATGTCCAACTTTAGTCTGGCACCTAAGACAATTAGGGTTTGAACTTTGTTGCATGCATCAGAACTTTTCAGGGGTCATGTAGATTATAATAAGATAATTAAAATCACATAAGAAAAGATGCTTCAGATCGTTGACTCACCGGGGGCCATCAGTGCAAAGATCCATTCCTCATTTTCCAAGGGGCCAATGTCACATTTCTCAAACATCTTAAGGTTTCTTAAGATAGTTAATTACAAAGCTTTTGTATATACATGCTATTCTACTTTTCTGGGGGAGTTGTGAGACTTATTTCCCTTTCAGTGGACCAAAAACTGGGTATCATCCAGTTCAGCTAGGTGTGATGTTATGTGAAGTCAGAGTTGAATTTACTGAGGAAGTGGGACAGTATGAGCCCAAAGGGCTCCCTCAAATCTGCGAAGGATCTAGTAGTACCAGAAGAGACAATATCATCCAGCGTGGCGATGTCTAGACAGAATAAACCTGTAAATCCCTCCAGGAGTAAATTCATGAGAGACGTGTGCCTAACCACAGCAACACTTCCCCCATTATTTAAACTGATTAGTCAATTTGTGTCAGGGAGAATTTCCATGTATTCAACACAACCCTGGATGCTGCGAGTATATCAACGGGAGGTTTACCTTCATACAGGTAGTGGATGGAGGCAAATTCTCCCAGGGTCCACAGGTCTGTTGAATATGCATGGTTTGAGCTGAATATTAAATCATTTGCTACTAGTGGGTGCCCTGCCCTACAGAACGATGTAGGGTCAGAAATACCAAGTCCCTTTCCATAAAATGATTTGCAGAAATTTTCCAGTGCAACGTTTGGATGTCAGTTTTGCCAAAGGAAAGATCTCAATAGGGGAATTAAATGTTTCGTAAATTTTGAAAATTCCACTGGGAAGCAAGAGGGAGTATTCTGTAGCGTGTAGAGCATTTTGGGGAGGATAATGATATTCAACAAAGCTATCTTACCCAACACTGAAAACGGGAAGCCAATCAACCCTCCGGACTCTGTGTCAATGGTTTAATGTTTTCTGTTTGAACATCCGGGACAGTAGGACAGCATGCTTTCCTAAATAATATTAGTCAGACCCCTGGCACAGTTTTCATATCAAACCTTTCTATGCTTGACAAGATAGGAGCATGGCAGCATCTGTTTAAGAAACTGGAGTATTAGCTGAGGGTGAGGACCCACTTCAAATAATAAGATGCATCACAAAAGTTACTAAATAAACCTCTGCTTAACTCCCTGGGTGCTATGGCACAGAGCAGCCTGTTTAAAAAATTAGAAGCAATGTGTAAAGTATTTATGCAGTATTTAAACAGTAATAAAGTGAAAATGCAACAAAAGAAAAATCCCATACCAATTTAGAAAAACAGACTATTTTAATGAATAAGATGACACCAAAACAATAAGAATCAAATAAGGAGTACCGGAGAAATTATTTTTTAATAGCTTGATTTAACATAGCACAAAAATGCCCAAAGTGCCAATCATGAGTATCTGGTCACGCTACTCTGGGTTAAAGTCAAGAGTTGAGGTCGATTACGACGGATTGCTGGTCAGACACAGCAACCAGGTTTGATCTGGTGGAAGGTTTACATACGGACTTAAAAGTTTTTTTTTTAGGAGAAAAAGTGGTTGTTGACTAGACAAGATGTAAGCTGGATCCGATGTATGGCTCAAAGTTGATGGGAAGTATTGTGCTGTGCGAGGTCTCCAAATTGATCAGTAGCAGTATGGTGTGGAGTCCGGTAAAGCAGTCAATCTGGTGCTGCTCAGTGTTGTATCTGTGACATTTGCAGTTAGGCTGGGAGGAGTATGCTATGCCCACAGCCAAGGGTCCAGGACTTTGGGTCAGGACTCACTCCCACAGAAAACAGCAGAAAGAGGGGACAAGGGGCCAGATGTACGAAAGGATTTTACCCATTCTGTGTCTATGGGAAAAAGCTTTTGTACATATGGCCCAAGGTCTGGTATAGTTGTGACTGGTCAGTTGGAAAGCAGGAAAAGGACGCTGGAAGCATGATGTGGCACTGTAGCTCAAACAGGAGGTCACTTTTAGGGGCCTGGGCTCAAAGCAAGCATGTCCAGTCTTGCTTCAGGATTCAGACAGCAAGGCATGCCTTCTGATTCTTTACAGTTCCATGAGTGTTCGAGGGAGAATTGTGGGATAACCACTTTTATGCTCAGTGCCAGCCTGTGGATGAGGAGCAAACCTTTGTCTGTTCTGCAAACCAGTCCTGGACCATTCTCCCAACTCTCACTGGGTTTGGAGCCAGCCTGGCTTGAAAGAGAAATGGGAGGCAGGCCTAGATGTCAGCTTCATCTGCCTTTGACAAGGTATGGATCCTTTGAAGCTTAATAAGGGGGTTGGAAAAATCCCCCTAAGCCATCCTGTCAAGAAGGTCCACTCTCTCTCCACACACAGGACCCTTTGTCCACTGTCTGTGAGCAACACATATTTCACCATAGAGAAGCCATCAGTAGCCTGGTAGCAATTGGACACCGGCAGAAAGACCTTTCTAAAAGTCTCTTTTCCTTAACGGCAATATAAATCTGACTTTAACAATAAGATAGATATATATTTCTAGAGGCTTGCTCTGCAATACTTTTCTTACGGTCTGTTCGCCCTTCATCCTTCAGTATACCTTACAGCACTCTGTTTAAGCTCCTCATCCGTCTTACCATGCCCTCTGGCTTATTCTAATCATCCTTCTTGCTCCTAGGCTGCAGCAACAATGGCAGGTTTTCTTTATTATGCCAATATGCAGACAGAGGTATACTATTCTTTCACTGCAACGCAGAGAGAATAGTGAAAAAGCCGTAGGGACACTTCACATTCCTAAAGTGTATATAAACATACTGGGTGAGATACAAGCCTCCTCTAAAGAATGAATGTTGGTCTTGATAGAGCTGAATTTTAAATGCTTTGTAACTAATCCTGGGTCGATTGTACATTTAACCAGAATCTTCTTTTTGTTTGACCACAAAAGAGCAAAGTTTATCAAAGATATCACGGAGTGTCCACACTCTTCCATTTCCCAAAGTCTACCCAATGAACTCAGTTTATTACTGCACTTTTGACTTCAGATACATGTAGGATCACTGCAGATAGGTTGTGAAATAATTGATTAGGCCTGTTTCCTTAAAATTTCCTAATAAGATTGAATATGGTGAAAATGCAGAACCGAGGCATTCTTTCAAAGCTCACACAATCCTTAGTTTAGTTTCAAAAAAACAAATCTCTCTCATTCCTGGACTGCTCTGTTAGCCTTAATCATCTACTACATTGCTTCTTGCATGCTGCAAACAACCTCAAATCCAAGCACTCAGACTGTCAAATCAGTAAATTAGTAGATGGGAATAATTCCTTGGTAAACTCTTATGATGAACTCTTGTGTTGTTTCTGCTGGACGCTGTTGTAGAATGGTGCTCTGTTCACTGGGACTTCAATTATGCTTAACTATAGCTGGTCCCCTATGCATGTGTTAATTCCAGATTGCGGTAGTCCCAGATTCAGGTTACACCCATTTAGTTCAACCTAGATTTCTGATATTTAATCTAATGCCCTTTTGTACCTGTTCACCGTTGCAGTTTTGCTGCAGACTACTTAACCCTCCCCAGTCTCCAAACCTTATTCAACTCAGTCATCCAATAAATATTTTCCATTGATTTTGAGCTCTGGTCAGGATATGGTTCCCACATTCATGCCATCAAGTGCTTGCCTCTCATCTCCTGATGATCTCCTTTCAAAAATATCCTGCTGAGCCATTTAGGTCAGGAGAGCATGAGTGATGCTGTTTCTTTATCCATCTGCCCAGAGTGAACAACAGCATGATACACCATGTTGCAAGAGAGTGTTGGCGCCCTGGTCTTGAAAGTGTCCTCTGCTTTATGAGCAAGCAAATATTCAGGATCAATTATAGTGTATTGCATGTGTTTCGGGAATCTCTGAAAATTTTACCTGACATCCACCTTACCACAGAATAATCATTCAAACAAAGGATAAGTGCAGATTTTACAAGATGGTTTTGACCCTTTGAGTCATGCACAACTGATTGGCTAATTAACACGGCCATCTTCAGGGTTCAATTTCCATTTATCACACGCTACTTCAATCTTTGAAATTGAAACGTCTCTATCAAGACCAATACAAAGATCACCTCATCCTCGGATAGAGGGACGGGAAAAGTGCATGTATGAAGGGATTTTTCCATCTCTTTTTATTGTTTTTGATATAATATCAATTCATTATTTTATGACACTAGTGTTCCACACAGGGTTCGCTTTGCTCTGCAAATTATTAGGTCAGACATTGCATTCAATGAGTAATCAAACTAGAGTCACTTGAGTATTAGTGTTTAACTGCATTTCTGCCATCTATATTTTGTTTTTCTTGAGTATCGCTGTTGAAGCTGGCCCTTTTTGCAGGGTTATTACCTAACTTTTTGCCTTCCTCCTCCTATTTATCTGACCGGTTGTTGGCTCTAGTGCCAGTGCTCTCCCCTCTAAACGTGGTATGATTGGCTTACACCGGATTGACACATTTAATTTACCTGTAGGTCCCTTGTACAGTGGTATTCCTTATACCCAGGGCCTGTAAATTAAAGGCTACTGATGGGCTTGCAGCACAGCTTGCCCCACCCACAGAAGTAGCCTTTCAAACCGGTCTCAGGCCAACCACCACAGGGCCTGCGTGTGCAGTTTACTGCCAAACTGGCTTGCCATCTAAATTTACTTGCCAGTCCTGGGACTCCCCTTTGACTATATATAGGTTACCCCTAAGGTAGGCCCTAGGTAACACTATGGGCAGGGTGATGTGCAGGTAAGAGGTAGGATATGTGCCTTCATTGTGTGGCATGTCCTTGTAGTGACAAACAGCCTATTTGGTTTCTCACTGCAGTGATGGCTGCCTCTCTCATAGGGTTGTATTAAATGGTCGTATTGCATATGTCTAAGTGGTATTTTCTGATCTATGAGGAGTATCGTGGACATGTTTGGTATGGTTGGAATAGTAGTAAGAAATGCTGCATATTGGTGTAGGTGGATATTTAGTTACCATTGTAGAAATGCAAAGCAGAGGAATGGCCAGGAAAATGAGTAGTCCCCTCCTCTGTGGTAATTAAAAAACAGGTCTGGGGTTAGCTCCCCACTGGGTTTGGTGCTAGGCTGACTGGGGGGAAACAAAGGCTTGCCCTCTTTAAGTCTTCATTTACTTTGAAACAACAGGCCCCTTTATAAGTTAACAAAGTTCCTGGGTCCACCCTAACTGATCTTCATGCAAGGGGGAAGAAAAAACACCTACCCACACCCAGGCTACTGTTCCTGCTCTTAAACCAGTTTTCACACCTCATTAATACAACAGACTTCCATACCTGCTGACAGTGTGTTAATGCTAACTGGCCAACTGAAGGTTCAGGCAAGTAAAACATAACTTTCTAAAAGTTTTACTAATATTTACTGAAAGTCTGACTTTACCATTAAAACAGATTTTTACTCAATATTAAAAATAGTCTTCGAATGCCTTTTAAAACCAGTTTCTGCCAAAAGTTACAGATTAAAGTTAATAATCTCTTTGTTGATATTTTCTAGGCTTCAGCTACAGCACTGCCAGTGAAAATGGCTTTTGACAGCTTATCTCTGGAGAAACAGTCTATTATAACAACTTCACACATGTTCCACTTTTAAATATGAGACACCCTACTTTGTGGGCGACAAGGTGTACTCACTAGTGAATTATAAATATTTTAAAGCAGCGTTTTGCCTATATATGCAAAATACGCATATTTTGACAGGCCTCTTACAGCAGGTTTTAGTCTGCTGCAGTCAGGCTACAGAGAGTATGCTTGAATCAGTGTGTATATGGTATGAACAAAAAAAAAAAACTTTTAAACTGCAATAAAATGTATAACCATATAAGTACTTATGTTGTTCACATAATTGATTGCAGGCATACTGGAGTGTGTATGAGTACAAGTCAATTTACTTGGATGTTGTTTATCACCTTAGTAAGTATTTAAGAATTATCTGCATTCCCCAGCTTCCTTGCCCTATTTTCCCATTAGCCAGGAAAAAGTGGGATTGCATGTACCATTAACATTTATCTACAGCGAAGGAAAAATATTAGTCAGTCCTTACTAAACAACATGCAGAAGGAAAGTACCTGACAAGAGCAAGGTTAGGGCACACAATCATTTAAGACTTTTAATTACCTGTTGTATTCTGCTCCCCTGAACAGATTCAGAGGGTTTCTCCACACTTTACACTCTGAAGGAGACAAACAAAAATATTGTTTCATTAAAACTCTTTTCTGCATGTGGCCGAGACCTTAATATTCCCTAGTCTTTGCAAGAGGCTAGAGATCTAGTGACATAATTACTCTTTGAGATGTGGTTGTCTCTCCTACATTTTTAACGGGGTTATATCTGAAAGGTCTGTTGGTACCAATGAAGGGAAGTACTCAAGCAAGGTGATGTTGGCTAGATCAAGTTGCTAAACTCCCAATTATTCCTCATTATTAGTTAAACTACTACCAAAGAAATGTCTTAATTGAAGGCAGGACCTTTCCATAAACTCACAGAAGTGCTTAGAGAAGTATATTCATCAAGCAGCTATTGGAGACACACATGCAGTTACGTAGCTTTGATAATCATATCACACACTCACAATGGTTTTAGAAGCTCTCGGAGCCAGGTAGCAAGCCTAATCAAATCATGTGACCTCTTGGTACCTGGAATATATATATCCCCTACAATGTTATTGGCTTCTTCATTAAGACAGTCTGATACACAATGACTGGTGTGTGCTTCAGGTTGATGGAATTTATTAAACATGCACCCTTTCAATTGTTAAGGGGGGCATCCTGAAGAGCAATGTCAGAAGGGAGCTGCAATAAACTATGGTAATCGTCACCTGACAGGTTCTGTTTGCTCGTCTCTGCTTCACTGCTGCTGGGCACAAAAACGGAGGGTGTCTGACTGTTCTCAGTGTCTCCGATCAATGGCCTTAAGTGGCTCACAGACACCTGCTCAATGAAAGATGTTCCATACTTTCTGAAGTACCACCACTCAAATATCTGGAAGAACAGAAAAATACATACTAGATCCAAGGCTAGACAAATTAGTCACAATGAGCTCAAATGTAGTCTTGCAAAAAGTTACACGTCCCCTCAATCCCACACAAGAAAATTGTACTGTAATCAAACCTTACATATATATATGCAGTCCATGCTGATCTCAAGTGAAACATGTAAAGTTGAAAGGAAAAAAAAACAATGTGTAATGGTTATAGCCTCAACCTTGTGATACTGGTCACATGTCCCTTTTTCAAGGAAGTGTTCACTGTTAAAACATGAAGCTACTCAACTACTGTAAGTGAATTATTAATTTGTGTGGATTGGTGTCCACCACAAGTAGCAAAGTCACAATCATGTTAAGTCAAAGGCCTCAGTAATTTAAACCTGAGCGTAGGCCTCGGCAGCTGTGACACAGAGCAAACAGCCTTAACTTAGGGAAAATGTGTAAATAATTTAAAGGACCAAAAAACAGTTTGAAAGCCAAAAGCACAACACAATAAAAATCCCACTCCAATTTATAAAAACACAGAATAAATTATTACGTAAAATGACACCAAAATAACAAAATTACAATAAGTGGAACCAGAAATATGATTTTTTTAATGTTTAAGTGACAATAGCAGCAAAAGCTTATAGTGCCAATGTTGGTTAATGGTTGCAGTGAACTAGACCCTCGGTGCAATTTGAGGCTGATTGACCCTGCTGGGGCCTGGAAGAATGGAAGTTTAACAAGCATTGGTAAATGCATTAGGTTTCGCCTATGTGAATAATAGTTTTGGGGTTGTAAGATTTAGCTTGGTGAGCAGTTGTGCAATATAAGCTACTGAAACTCTATAAAAATGTTATGACTTGTTTATTCAGAAAGGCAATATATTGTGCAGTAACTGGTGGTAATATAATGCAAGAAATTAGGTAAATGGTAGAGGAGAAAGAAAAAAAAACAGAAAAAAAACATGCAGTGGCCAAGCACGTTTGATATGCGTGCAATGCTTGAGCAAGCTCAGGAACTAAACTTGCAAAGAGCTGTGAAATACTCTCATCCCACCTCAAGAGCTTGAAAAAAAAA
Source organism: Pleurodeles waltl (assembly GCF_031143425.1). Classification (NCBI taxonomy): domain Eukaryota; kingdom Metazoa; phylum Chordata; class Amphibia; order Caudata; family Salamandridae; genus Pleurodeles; species Pleurodeles waltl. Next base: position 515,432,869 of record NC_090445.1, read on the forward strand.
AAAAGAGTAACCAATTTAAGACATACTATATTCCATACAATGAACTGGGTCACCTGTAAGTGTCTACGCAAGTTCATATTGTGGGTGGCTCACAGCAGGTTTGAAGGCTCTGGAGCAGAGGATAAAAGGCAGTGTGACTAGCTCACAGTGCCTGTCATTGGGGCAGGGCACCGAAGTGTTCAGAAAACATGCTCATCCAGTCCTTGGCAAGAGAGGTAGGTCTCTGCAGAGTCCAAGAAAAGGCAATCCCGCAGTGGTCCGAAAAGCCAGGCTTCACTGGGAGAAAGAGTATCTACAATAAGTGCTTGGTAGAGTCATTTTCGTACCTTAGAAGGAATGGGGTGTCAGGCAATGCAGGGAGGCTGACATCGCAGCTCTGTGCACCTCTGTAGAATGTTCACTGTCAGCTGCTACTCCCATCACCACAAAGGAACATTCCCACATCTGCCACCCAACAGATGCCAACATGGAGAAAGTACTGTGGAAGACATTTCCTCAGAGTGACGCAACTAAGGCCCCAATCGTAAAATGTTAGTTCTAGTTTTCTAGTCTTCAGCAGCACCCTGGGGGCAGTATTTGCTGGTGCCCACTATCTCTTTACCATTTAGAATTATGTTCCAAAATATTATTTTATTTTGAATAGATGCACGGTTCTTATTTTCAATAGTTTAAAAGTAATATTTAAAGCATCATTCAGACTGTAGTTAGTCATAAAGAGGTATAACGAAAGAGTAGAGTCTGTGTGAGTGCGACAATAAGAAAAGCCAGCATGAAACTGATGTGTCTGAATGCACGCAACTCCTAGAGATGTACTTTCATGTAAGGCAACGTCCTGTGAGACTGCCATATTAACGTCAGGCTGTGTGAGCACGACTAAATAATAGTAACAACACAATGATAATAGAAGAGCCGGCATGAAACTGACGAGGCACATGCGGTTCTATATGAGAGCTGTCTGCTATGCGCGAAAGCCCTATACAGGCTTGCATGCAAGCCATGTGTTGTCAAAACGGCAAAAAAAAGTTCTGCTTCAAAAGCGGATGGAAAGAGTACTTGGGCCTTGGAACACTGAGAAGAGCAAACATGAGAAAGAACTTGAAATAGCATGCTACAGTCAAAAGAAACAGAGGAAAACTAAATGGCAAGCACAGGAATCCAATGAAAAACAAGGGGGTGGGATTCAAGTCCCTTTTAAGATATATTAACAATAGATTCAGGGGTGTGGAATTAAAACAAAAACAAAAAATCTACTTGTCTATAGGACATGTTCATTCATAAATCTACTTGCCCTATTAAAAAAAAAAAAAAAAAAAAAAAACACTTGTCCCTTTGGTGCCATGTAGAGCAGCGACACATTATGGCAGCAATATCATTATATAGGAGGTCCAAACTTAGTCAGTGTCTGTCTCTCTCTCTTTATGCAAGGGCTAATACTATTTTAGGGTTTGAATACTAGCAATTTCCTCATTTCACCACCTTTCTGCAGATATACATACTGGGCTGGAGGTAGAGGTAAGCAAAGGTTGCAATGTTGGAATGCCCTTTTGAGTCTGTGAAAACCTACTAACTTGCATGTTTTATGGGTTTTTACAAGCTCTTCCCTAATCTAGTAAACACTCAACATTTTCGCATGAGCAAATCTACACATGCATATTTGCTTGTCCCAAAATGCAGTTCACAAATATTTTCTAGGAGTACGATTTTGTGGTCTACTTCTGCAAATTGTTGTGAATTCATTAAATATGTAAATCTGCACTAATGCAAAGACATATGCCATGGGTGCACTTTTGTGACTTTAACAACTGCCCCCCTAATTAGAATTGACATTTAACAAACCCCAGTTATTTTTATTATAAAATTCTATTTATCATCTATCGTCTGACTTCACTGTAAGCGATAGCAATCTGCTCTTTCACAAAGAACATATTGGCACATAGTGGTTTTGTTCGGTGCCGCAAACTACAGAGGCAATGTGTGCTTCTTTTTTAAACGCTAAAATAGTCTTGCTTTTTGCCAATGTTTGTTACAATCGTAAGTATCCAGCAGCTCCCACAACAATAATGTTTTACAAAGGCCATGTCAAAATAAGATGCGCATTGACAAAACCAAAAGACTGACCACCAATGCCAGACCAATTCACTTTGCCAGGGCTTGTTTATTTTTATGTTTCTCATAATCATGTTGAAACTGATTTTCCATTCTGAATATTTTTGGAAATATTAGCATGTATTAAAACATTTCACTAAATGATGCTTCAAAGTAATGGTATCTAGAATTTAACAGTAGTTCAGCAAAATGTTTCTTTTCCTAGTTGCTTTTGTTGTGAACATTTTATTTCAAAAGCAAAGAATCATCAATTTTGCTTTCAAGATTCTGCAAATATTTGCATCTCATGAGAGAGCATTACTTGTAGCCCCACACTGTTTAAATTCACAAATGTGTGCACCCATTCTTTTCCTGGAACCACTGTCAGTACTGCAGTGCAAGCTTACAACATGTACTTAGAGTGCTCACCCTAATAATAAAAGGCTTTGCATTATTGAACCATAAATACAAGCTCGACCAACATTAGCATTTGGAGACAAATATTACCTCAACAACAGACAATTCCCATCTTGCTTCATAGTGTAGTACTGTAAATTTGGGGGCCAAATGGTTTGTGCTGCAGGAGGTTTGGCCCACTTGTCCCAAAGACAATATAAACATGAAACCTTGTTGTCCTTGACCCCAAACAATATGTCCTGGGTGTTGGGCTATAGGAATTCCACATCCCTGGGATTTAACAAGCACAGCAAAAGTTCTATGCAGGCAAAACCTAAAAATGTTTCCAAGTTCCAATCTGAAGAAGTACTATTCTCCATGTGGAATAAACATGAAACTCAATCAGACGCCATGGTAGTGCGGATCCGACACTTTGTGGTTGCTTCCTCATGGATGTCTGGAGCAAAAATGTTTTTAACAAGTTTCTAAACTTTTTTTGGTGCCCTGACAACCATAGGGGAATCCCTGCAAGGCTGGCAGACCTCTGGAAAAGCACTCAGAGACTCTCATTGTGCCATTCAGAGGGCAACAAGAAAGTCCTGTCTAGGTCCAGTTGACATTGGTCAGCTGGGATTCTTCACAGGAATGTCCACTTCAGCTTTCTTTTATGTTCCTGCAGCCACCTACGGTAATCAGCCTGCCTGGATATCTTCCTGTCCTTGGATTTCAAGTGAATGGGTACCAACCATATCAAATCCTTCTCACAGGTCAAGGATGCTAAGAGCAGCACTTACAGTCCACCTGATATTCTTTCGCTAGTCTAACAGGGTTCTGATGGTGGTGCCACAATTATATCTGGCACTAGCTAGTGGGTGGGGATGACTCCTGGGCACTCGCTAACCAATGGGCTAAAAGTTAACGGAGGCTGCACTTCTCTTTTTTTCAGTAGTTTCTGTTGGCCTTACTACAAACAGGCCCAAAACACCATGTGCCAAGGCATTTTCAAGATAGCTAAAGTCTTTGGCACACTAAACATGGTTTGAGTATTGGGTACATGTGTGGGGAGAATACTGTGGTAATCCTAGTGTCCTCCCACATCCAACACTAAAAACCAGTTCGAGTCATGCACTGTACCCACAACAAACAGAAACAGACGTCTGGTAGTAGAAAAGCGGGATCCACTGGCAACCAGACAGTGGACACTAGAGTTGTGTTGGCATCCTAGTCTCTCCCTTTCAAGCGTGCCCCAAGTAAAACATGTGGCTCAGCAGATCTGTCAAGCAGGATTCAACACTGTAGTCTCAAAAAGGATGCCCAAAGCCCCAACCTGCAGGTCTTTGGCCACGCCAAAAGTGGTCACCGAGTGCTTGGATTGTGCATAGAAGTGTCATAGGTATATCACCAGTGGCCTCCCACATAGAAAACTAAATATTAAGCTTGAAGCAGACACGGTACCCACAACAAACCCAGAGACATACATCTGCTAATACAAAAGCAGGACCCTGCAGCAACCAGACAGGGGGATACACAAGAATTGTCTTGACATCCCTTCAATCTCCTCAGCAAGTGTGCCCCAATTGTTACATGAGGCTCAAAAGGCCTGTCATGTAGGACTTTACAAGGTACTGTCACAGGATGCCCATTGCCCCCACCCTGCTTATTTTGTGGGTTCAGAGAAGTCATTACTGGCCACTCAGGCAGTTTTATTGTTTGCTTCTGAGATGCATTTTACACCTCTTCCCACAGAGCACAGACTGGGATAAGCAGGAGAGTTAATGCATATTACCCACCGGAAACTTCAGACAGAGGAAAGGTAACTTTCTAAAAGTTATTTTTCCTTAATAGTATTCAAAAAGTTGACTTCACCACTGAATTAGACTTTTCATAATTTTAAACCAGTTGTTTAATTATTCTTCTGTGCTGAACCCTTCCTGAGATACTGTAATATTTTCATCTATACTCCGATTTCTTCCAAGGACAGCTAGGCCTGCCATAATGAAAATAGCACTAAGGGCCCTGTCACCGTAGGGATATGGTAATATTAATTTTTGACATGCTCCTCTTTCAAATACCACACACCATACAAGGCCTACATGGGGGTGACCAATTAATATTTAAAAGGACGTTTTTACCTGTCAAAAAGGGTTATTTTACCAGACTGCACTTCCGATTTTCCTCTTCAACAGTCAGGCTACTAAGATAGTTCTGTGGTTGTGTTTTCCTTTGTAACACTAGTGGATGGCACAATAGGTGCTGCAGTCCACAGGTGGCTGATAGCTAACTTGTCATGCCATCGATTATTGCCACATTATAGCCTATGGCCTTATATTATGCCAACCAGTGATTAACCAATTTCTACACATTTTAGGGATCTGCGCACATACAAAAGGACACTAGACCGCAGTTCCCCCAGAGTCCAAAGTCTTAAAAAAAAAAAAAAAAAAAACAGCAATAAAATATACCACAACAAAAAGGGAGGGACCACACAAAAAAGGGCATTCTCACCCATGTATGTACTTTACCTCTTCTTTTATAATTCAGTGGTCTAAATTACATCACCCATTAACAATAGGTAGCTCTTCAAATTACACTCTCATGGTTTCCTATTGAGCACCATCTCAAGGAACTACTCTTTATGTAGTATTAACAGCCAAACAATCTAAAGCTTCACATTGGACACTGTAGAGACTTACTCAGCTTGCTAGACAACCTCATTTAGCCCTTGACTTTCAAAGCTTCTGCAGATTCACTCTCCCTGAATACTCCACAGAGCAAAGATGAAATGTCTCACTGTCAATATGACCAAATTAATTGGATGTGCTAGCCGCACTTACTGTTTAAACTGACATTTGGTGCTGTAACTGGGCTTTCATAGGATAACCAATTACAAAAGCTATAATTTGTGGTGCTTTTGTATAATGCAATATCTACCATTTCCAATGGCACCTTGTCAATGTTTGGTGGTATGTGCCTTCTGATATGTTAGCCCAAGACAAACTTGCTCCTAAAGGGGATTAGACTGTCACTTTCAGCCGTTACTGCATGCCTGTACACCAAAAAAGGTTGTGCACTGTTGCTCCGATAGCAAATACGTAAGTCTCATAGTTGGCTTTAGAATTTGCTTTAATGTTTATGTCCCCTAGCGAGCTAACTTGAATTGTGTGAGGAATCACTTTAAAAACCTCCACAATGGATCTAATATTGTGGCTCATCACTAACTAGTGCAATATGTAGGGGTGAGGAGTGGGTTTTGTGCCTGCTGCCTTTCTTTGGGTGTGAAATGTATGTCAGTATTGTCATTGCATCCCATGCTGAGAAGGCTGCTTTTCTCTTCGTGATCTGGTATTAATGGCCTAACTGAAGGTGCTATGTTCTAACAGCCACCTTCTGAATTTCACTCCACTCTCCATCTCTTCCACCCGTTGCAAAAATTAGATGCTCTTTGCTAGCTATCACCTTCAGTGCCCATTGAGTGGCCAAATGTGTCTCGAAGCCTTTGGACATGTATTTGGAAAGAAAGGCCATGTAGGTGCCTGCTTATGTTAAGTCAAAATGCTGAAAAACAGCAGGTACCTTCTATGATTTTGGGTCCCTTGTAAAGTTGAACAGGCTTATCCAGAGGGGTTGCGTCTTTCATTTTTTGCCCAGGATGATAGCAATGATGCAGCATTTGTGACATTGTGTGGTTGACACAAAGGGCAGGCTAGGCTAAATCTGTACAATTGTTAGGTGGGTTCCTGGTTTATTGTGGTGTGGTATATGAGACTATGATGCAATTTGTTAAGTTGTGTGTGGAGTAATTGTGTTTAGTGTGGAGGTAGCTTTCAAGTTCTGTAACCTGTGAAGGATTATCCAGAATCTCAGATCCTTGCATTACAAAAGTAAATAAAGCGTGGTCCTCATCAATTAAATGCAGAAAAATGAGACTCCAACTGAAACAGTGCTACTTTCACTTAATTCCGGTGCCAGGTTTCCTATATCTGCATAATATACGTGACTCTCTGTGAGTCTTACGTTCACTTATTGACTGTCTGCCCACCTTATTTCTTAGTTTTCGCTGTCAATCTTTCCACTCTTTTCCTGAATTCATAGCAATCAGTCAGATGCAAAACTTACTTATCCAGTGCATTTTTATATAACAAGTTGGCGTAAACCTAACAAGCTTGCACTAACTGAGCAAAGATGGTGCTGCATTTTAATATTTTGCTTTCTGGTAAGTGAGATGGTTTGAGAGTGTCAAACAAAGAATTTAGAATTTTCTACTGCAGCTTTGCACCTAAAGCAAGCAGTAGCGGCCATAATCAATAGGAGAAATTCAGTGGACTCAAGGTAAAGATGGCTGACAAAGTCTAGATCTGCAAACAGAGGGACCTGCAAACCTGCAGCTAGACCTTTGGATACTCCCTTGCCCTGGGTAGCTCCAATTAAAACACGTATGGTGGTGGCCAAGATGGCGGTGGGATAGGACGTGCCCGTCCGAGCTCTGCCGCCCTGGCCCAGAAGTTCGTCGACCGGCCCAGCAGGGGGACGTTTTAGGGTCCCCCGAAGCAGCGGGCGCAGCTGAGATTCAGTGGTCGCCCAGTGGAGGCGGTGAGACGTGCGGCGCCGCTCGCCGCAAGGGAGGAGCGGTCAGCCTGATCCGCGCCCGGGGCCGCTGAGCAGCTTGGGCAGCGACCTGGGCCGCGAGGTGGGCCCTACTCGGGCGCCCTCCCGAGTTTGAGCCAAGAGGGCCGGAGCCCCAGAGGGATCGCGCTGGGCCCCGCGAGCTGCGGGACCGAAGTGGGGGCCTTAGCCCCAGGAGCTGCAGGCGCCCTGGGCGTGGAGGGCACCCGCCTGCTGGACTTGATCGGGAGTTGAGGGGAGCTCCCCAGTTGGTCTCTCCAGGACTGCGGAGAGGCCTGGAAGCATAGGCGGAGACACGGGAGGCCGCCGCTTTGCCTCGAGGTCATCGTAATTACCCGCAAGGTGAAGAAGTAAGCGTAGCCCTTGAGTAATGGTGCGGACACTACAGTAAGCCGACGATTGGTAAGAGGAGGTTCCAAATTGCAAACGCCAGGCGCAATCTTTGATACGGCGGCCTCTGGTGTTTCTGTCCCAGACAGAGCTTGTGGACAGACCCAGGGGGAGACCCGGTGAGCTGTGACCGCGCACGTGTGCCATGGCGGCATCCAAATCCAAGCGGGAGCGATCAGTCAGAGAAATGTTGACAGGGGCCCGCCTGGCATCGGGCGGTATGGCTGAGGATCCACCAGTGGCGAAATCCTTAGAAGGGCAGACGGAGATGGACCCTGATGAGGGCTCCCCGGTCACAAAGGGCTTTTTAACCTCCCTGTTTGACTCGCTACGGAGTGACATCCAGGAGCTCCGTAGGGACATTTCTCAGGAGGTGAAGGAATTGCGAGGAGAGGTTACCTCCCTGGGAGAGCGAGTGGCGCAGGTGGAAGACGGCGAGATCTCTCGAGGTGAGGAGGTGGCGGGCCTGCAAGCAACAGGAGGTCATCCACCTCCAGGAGCAGCAGGACCTCCTCCAGATTGCGGTCGAGGATTTGGAAAATCGCTCGAGGAGACATAACGTCCACATCAGAGGGGCCCCGGTGGGGGGCGGAGAAGCAGGACATTGGGGACTACGTGGTGGGCCTGTTTCGCTCACTGCTGGGCCCAGATGAGACCCAGGAGATAGTCTTGGATAGAGTTCATCATGTGGGCCGCGCTGGTGGCCCTGGAGACCGCCCCCAGACATCCTAGCCTGTGTCCACAACTTTGGGCTTAAAGAAAATATCCGACAGCGGGCTCGCAATCCTCAGCAGGTACTTTTTAGAGGACATGAGCTCCAATTATTTCACGACCTCTCTGTGTGGACCATGCAGAGGCGGAGAGAATTTAAGCCCATTACAGAGCACCTGAGGGCGCACGATGGGTCTTATTCCTAGGGCCACCACTTCCGCCTAGTTTTCCGGTGGGAGGAACAGCTCCGGCAGGTGAGATCCGTATTGGAAGCAAATCTGATCCTGGGCTTGGAGGAGGGTTGCCAGGACGCGAGCGAGAAAGTGAGCTTGCCTGCTGGGGGGCATCCACGTTGGCAGCGGAAGGAGAAAAGAAGAAAACTGCAGCGCCCTACGGCTTCGGAGCGGAGGTCGAAGCGGGAACCCGTTCTGAAGAGCGTGGCTGCCGAAACTCATGCCTAGCGGAAGGGAGATCGGAGAGGCCCGAGCTGCGGATGTCCGTGATGCATGCGGCCTGTTGGACGCTTAAGAGGGCCGGGGCGGCGGGGCAATGGACCTGGTTCAACAAATATGACTGGTTCTACTGCCCTGTGGAGACCTTTCCTCGTGAAGATGGATGTGCGAGGACTTCTTGGCAGTGAGCACCCGTTGTGCGCATTGGTTGAATCTTGGTGGGTTTCCCTGCGATACTGGCTGTTGTGTGGAGATATTATAGGGCCCTGGTGTTTGAGGTGGTTGATGTTCTGGTTTGGGAGGCGGTCCTCCCGTGGGGTCTCTCCCTTCTTGAATACTGCTCCCATTTTGTGGTATGATTATTAAATGTACAAGCTTGAATGTCCGTGGGCTCAATAATCCAACGAAGAGGCTAGCCATCCTGTCTGCCTTAGAGAGGTCGGGGAGTCACATATGCCTGCTGCAGGAGACACATCTCGTCCAAAAAGACATTTACCGCATGCGCTCCAAGTGGTTGCCTAGGCAGTTTTGGTCTTCGGCATCATCGAAGCACTCAGGGGTTGCGATATTATTAGCGCGCTCATTCCCCGGGGAGGTGGTGATAAAACTGCATGAGATGCAAGGTAGGCTTTTAGCCATGAGAATGAGGTTGGGGGCTTTTTCTTTTATTATTGCTTCTTTATACGCACCTAATACCCAGCAAGAAGTCTTCCTAAAACAGGCTTTGACCCCGCTGCTGCAATCTCCGGACAGTGCCATCTTGGTGGGGGCGATTTTAACCTGGTGATGGATAGTGACTTGGACCGTTCAGGGCACCGTTATGGGCAGACGGGGTCTTTGACAGCGGCTGGTCGTCAGTGGCTGAGTGCGGCCTGGAGGATGTGTGGAGGAGGGCACACCACACGCTAAGGGATTACTCCTTTTACTCAGCAGCGACTAAGACATACGCTAGGCTTGACCTTTTCTTGGCCTCACAAGAGCTCCTACAACGGGTTAGGGAGTCAGCGATTGAGCCTCGAGCCCTGTCGGATCATGCTCCGGTTACTGTTGAGGTCGTTATGAGTATGGAGCGGGTGGGGGCATTGGGATGGTGATTCAGGGACTCAATGCTTCAAAATGGTGCAACAGTAGAGGCGATTCGTAGTGCAATAGTAGACTACCTTAGCACAAATGATGATGGGAGCACCTGCTTGGCGACGCTGTGGGAGGCACTGAAGGCTGTCCGCCAGGGATAATAAAGCAAGGAGACTGTTGAGAGAGGATCTAGAGCAGAGAGTGATGGTACTGGAGCAATCACATAAGCATACCGGTGCTCCAAGGGTTTGGCGAGAGCTTGAGAAAGTAAGGAAGCAGTTGAGGAGGTTGGACTGGGACAGGGCGGAGTATGCGGTAGTGCGCGTTAAGCATAAGTATTATATAGGAAGTAATAGATGTGGGAAGCTAATGGCACATCGTCTACGAGCGCAGCGTGCAGCGTCAATGATAAAAATGGTTTGCTCTCCCTCGGGGGCGGAAGCGCACACGAGCGACCAAATTGCAGAGGCGTTTGCGGAGTTCTATCGGGGATTATATGGGGCTGAGGATCCTGGTAATGTTACTCCGGAGGCCTTCCTAGAGGGTATAGCAATTACTTCCTTAGGAATGCGCCTCCTACAGGCCTATTTCCCTCTTGAATATCGATGCCAAATTGTTCACTGGAATACTGGCACACCATCTTAACTATTACATGCCGGGCCTTGTGGACCCCGATCAAGCAGGATTTATACCGCACAGGCAGTGTAGTGATAATACTAAGCAACTGCTTCATCTATTGGATAAAACTGACCGCTCACTCAGGGAGTCGCTCTTCCTTTCTATTGATGCCGAAAAGGCATTCGATAGAGTCCATTGGCCATACTTGTTCAGGGTGCTTAAGCGCTTTGGGTTGGGCCCAGGTTTTATGGCTTGGATCTGTTGTATCTACCAGGCGCCTCAGGCAGTGGTCCGGGTCAACGGGATGCTCTTGTTGCCGTTCCCAATTCAGCGAGGGACCCGGCAGGGGTGCCCGCTTTCGCCTCTCCTCTTCACGCTCTATATGGAGCCCATGGCGCAGCGTCTACGGGACCACCCTCAGATCATGGGTGTGAAGTTTGGGGGAGATGAGCATATAATTTCATTGTATGCGGACGATGTGATTCTTACTCTGGTGGAACCCGCAACCTCATTGCCCGCACTAATGGGGATACTGGAGGAATTTGGCCGGGTTTCGGGATTCCGAATGAACATGCTGAAGTCACAGGCTATGACCAGGTTTATCAGTGCTGAGCATGAAAGGTATCTGAAGGCCAGATTCCATTTTATATGGTCTTCCTCAAAACTACCGTATTTGGGGATTGATTTAGCCTCCTCTATTGCACGTCTGGCGACACTGAATTACACGAAACTGACACAGGAGGTGCAGCGTGACCTAGAGACCTGGGGGAGACTTAAACTGTCTTGGTTGGGCAGAGTGGTGGCGGTGAAGATGACCATCCTACCACGCGTTCTGTATGTGTTTCAGGCACTTCCGGTGGCACCCTCGCCACGAACGATTGCAACCCCTCAAACGGCGGTCCTGAGATTCATTTGGGAGGGAAGGGCGGCACGTTTGCCACGTCGGGTACTATATCGCCCCAAACGGGAGGGAGGATTGGCGGTCCCCTGCCTTCTACGATACTTTCAGGCACCACAATTGTGTTTTCTATTAGAATGGAGTCGCCCGTCTTCCGAGAAACATTGGTGCTTTATGGACCAAGCGGTAGCGGGCTCACATATATGGAAGGAGCCCTGGCTCCGGCGCCGCCACAGGGCGCGCAGGTTGTATGTATCCCCGGTCACGGAAGTGTCGATGAGTGTGTTGGATCTGGTGGCTAGCAGACTGGGCCAGACGACGTTCCCATCCCCAATGACCCCCCTGGGTGCTAACCCTGATTTTGGCCCAGGCCTGCAGCGGGAGGCACTGCGCCGTTGGCATGAAGGGGGCTGCAAAAGGGTTGGATACTTTTTCGACAAGCAGGGGGTGATCTCCATTGACCAGATGAGGGAGACATATGGCTTAACAGAGGCGGACAGGATGCTGTACTATCAAATACGACATTGGGCCATGTTGCCAGCTAATAGAGCATTAATAGATAGGCCGTTAACACCGTTTGAAAAATGGATCCTAGTGAAAAAGGACGATAAGCGGGTGATCTCGGAGCTTTATGGTCTCTTACGGGGAGGCCCGTTCGCCTAAGACTAAGGGTCAGCTGCGGTGGGAGAGAGAACTGGAAAGGGAGCTGTCTGATGAGGAGTGGGAAAGCATCTTTTACAGGACACATCGCACGGCTTATAATGCGGCAGGCGCAGAGACAGCATATAAGGTGGCCTCCTATTGGTACTACACCCCCAGTAAGGATTCAGGCTTGGGATCCCACTAAGTCCAGCCTTTGTTGGAGAGGGTGCGGGGGGACGCTTGTACACCTACTATGGCATTGCCCTAAGCTTCATCGGTATTGGGAGAATATTATAGACACAATTGACGCAGCGTTTGATACTCAGATTCCCAGATTCCCTGTGTACACTCTGCTGGGCCTGCCTAACCCGCTTACTTTTCCCCTGAGATCATTGAAAGGACGACAGATGGCCTTGGCCCTAAACGCGGCACTGCAGCTGATATTAGCTATGTGGGGTACTGACAAGATCCCAACATTAACATCATGGCTTAATAAGCTGTGGTTCATTCTCGCTATGGAGAAGCTTACTTTGACTTCACAGCAACGCAGTGGTGACTTTAAGGAACTCTGGCAACCATTTTTACAAATATTATCCACGGAGTTCACAGAATTGACATGTCCGGCCTATCTGAGGGTGCTGGAGTTGGATTGAGCGAATGGAGATGAGCGAGCAGGGAAGACTTGTTGGAGGACCGGGATCACATTGGAATAAGACTTGGGTTCGAGTGATTGCTGTAGGACGTGCCAGTCGCGGGGAAACAAAGTTGATGTTTTTGTTCATGTTTTATTTGCTTTGTATTACTTCACATGGAGCACGCTTCATATGGCAGCATATGACTGGGGCGTTCCCACCTGGGGTGTGAGGAAGCAGAGGAGGTTGTAGGGTGGCCTTCTGGGGTAAGATGACTGGAAGAAGACTTTGGCGGCCTATTCCGCACCTCCAGACAAGTAATATTGCTTTGTGATTGTATTACTTTGATGAGCTGCACTTGTGATGTTTATAACTTGAAATAATAATAAACAGATTTGATCCATAAAACACGTATGGTCAGTGAGGTCAGCTCCAGAGCTCGTATAATAAAAATGAAATAAAAAATAAAAACACTAAATTCTAGATTATAATAACCATAAATTAATATAACATGAAACCTGTGTGTTAAGGAATTCGTAATACAAATTCTGAGTCCGGGCATTAGGTGCCTCCTGAAACTTTGTTTGGCTGTAACTTGGGTGATTTTTCCTGGTTTTGGGGGAGGGGAGGCTAAAGTTACTTTCCCATCTAACCCAGTATTGAAAAGGTACCCCTCAGTACCAGCTGCATTTCAAAAGTGAAAACGTTTACAGAGTTACAGGAGTTGTGATTGTAGGCACTAGCTACTATGAATTCATATCCCAAAGCTTTAGTATAGCAGCAGTCACCTACCTAATGGTACAGGTTTTGACTCCATTGCATCAAACTGAGTTGACTTCTGAAGGGCAACCACTGTTCCTCCTCTTCTACTCCAAGGTGAGGAGACTATCTCCCTTGTTTTCATTTTTTGAATCAACAAACATTTACAGCCCTGCGTCACAACCCACATATTTAGAGATTACTTTCACAGAATCAGATGCAGAAAGCCATGATCAATGTCCTATGTACTGGATTGAATGTGTATTAGTGAGTAGTACTGTGTGATTAAAACACTTTTTTTCTTCTTAAAAAGGACAAACACTGAGCTGAACATTGAAGTTATTACTGTCTGCTTGTTGCAAGTGAATATCAAGAAGAAGACCATGTACCAGCTACACTCAAAGCAAGTTAGTCGTCTCTGGGTGAAGGGACCCTAGTGGGCGCTGCTGGACTCAACCTAGTAGCAGTGGATGTTGGGGAAAAGGCTTCACATCCATCCAAACTCCCTGAGGTTTGGGTTAGAAGGTACTCTCAAAGTTCCTGCCTTGGGAGACAAATACTTACAGGACTATAATTGAGAAGAAGTATCTCAAATCCAAGGAGATTCTCCCTGGTACCAATAGCAGGGGTTTGGCACCCAGAGGAGACCGCATGGAGAACCAGAGTTGAGGTAGGAATTAATTGCAAGCTTGTCATGCCTGTCAAAGGGGTGAGAGAAGCAAGGTGCTGGAACTCTCTCTGGGAATTATTTGATGACTCCTGGTTTAGTAGCAGGACCAGGATCACAGTGGCTTGGAGCGCTTCAGCTGTGGTGGCCAGTGCAGAGGCTGTAAGGTGATCTGGGGTAGAGACTGGAGGCATTTTGGCTTGCAAGGACCTGAGTGGATCAGGGCAGTCTAACAAGGCACAGTCTGAAGCATCTTTTGCTTCTTATCCAGAGGAGAGGATGAGGCATCTGAAGCAGGGAAGGTATTGAAGTCTGGGTCGCTGTCAAAGCTGCAGAGTTTGTTAGCTACAGCAGGATATAGCCAGAAGAAACTCCTCCAGGGCAGGGACAAGTTGACTGCCCTACATTTATGGGACTTCCAAGGAAGGCCATGAAGAGGTCAACAAGGAAGTGGAAGACATTTTGTCTGTGGACATGGACTGCATTACAGTACGCCCCTGAATTCAGAGCCAGGAGCTAGTGAGATAGGCTAGTGGCAGATGAATTTCCTGGCCCGTGAAGTGTCCTTATCAGGACACTTGGGCATAAAAAGTCCAAGAATACATTGGACTCTTTGTTTTACAGGCCAGGAATGCATAAACACAGGATGTTCTGTAAAGCCTGCTCTACTTGCAAAGTGAGTTATAAGTCTGGAGGTCTGACCAAAACAGTTTGTGGCACTGCAAGTAGCAGGAGGTCTGTCAGAGTGTGTGGGAACTGACATTTCTCGTCTTTTTGCATGCCCCCCCTTCCTTTCAGCATCAGACTACAAGTATCAGTTGGCTGCGGTGGATTGTGTCGAAAGATATCCAGAGGGAGTACCTCAAAGGAATACAGCTGCAAAGGAGATTTCTGACCAAGGAACAAACTTTTCCTCCTCACACATGAGTTTGAGAGCAAGCTGGTGTGATCTATCATTTCTCCACAGGATACCACAAAACAATGGGTTGTTGGAAACATTTAACAAAACGATGAAGAGCATGATGGCAACTCTGCCACAGAACCTCAGGAGGAAGTGAGATCTTCTCCTGCCATGTCCTTTTCGTTTATAGGGAAATTCTACAGAAAGAAGTAGGGTTCATCCCTTTGAACATCTGTTTGAGCACCATGTGCATGACCCATTCACCTTTGTCAGAGAAAAGTGGGAAGTGAGTCATCTCAAAAAGATTTGGTGGACTCTTTGACTGGTCTCATGAAAAGGATTACGGTCTTCTTTCAGGTTACTACAGGCTCTGTTGCCAATCCTGGACTTGTGTGACAGCGTAATACATTCCGAGTGTTTTCTTCTTGTTTTTCTTCTATTGAATTAATTAACTTAACAATTGAAATAATTTTTTTCTAGGTGAAAAGGTGAGGACTAGGACAGTATGCGCAATGACGAAGGGAGATGGTCACCATACTCATGAAATTGATGACAGTGCATGAGTCAGGCTAAGCAAAACCTTCAGACAAGCCAAGAGCACATAAAAGAGTAGATTGGGCATAAATTAAGAATGAGTAGGTACCAGGAGGACCAGGTGGTGACAGTGCTGATGCCCATGTGTGCAAGAGCTTTAGAGAATTATTGGTGGGTGCCATACAATGTAAAACAAAAAGTTCAAGAGGGATGGTCTGGGTCCCAATTTTCTACACATTTTGAAGACAGGGATGTGTATCCACTGCTTGAATCTTCATAACTGATTTGGGTTGGCTCCTTTTCAAATGTCATTTCCTAACTGCTCTTCGGCCAGCATCTGTACAAAGGGATGCTTCTCAGTGTGTTGCAATGGGACTGGCCCCAAGAAAGAGGTACCCAACTCAAAGGCGCATTGATGTATATGATCTCTAAACACACCTGCCATCAGCCTTCTTTAAGTCACAATCAGGGACCGACAAAAGAGCAGGCCTTGCTTAGGAACTTCTACATCATGAGAAACCGAAACTGCAGTCTTACATCTCACCCCCAGCATCTATTAAATGGGAGTGCTCAGGAAGATCCTGATCAGAAGCACTTGGCTAACAAAGTCCTCAGTAAATTTCTAAAAAGTATCTCCATCTTCCTCACGGTGTCTGGATGTCCACCCACTAGCCACAAGAAAACATGTAATACATTTCTGTGCTCTGTCTGCATCATCTCTCGGTCCACAAACTATGTCAGTGGGGACTCCAAAATAATAACCCCTACCACCATTCGTTATCTTTATAAGCTTTCCCAGGGCCTGAACTTTTGTTTTACAGCTGGGAGAAGGTATGTTTTATGGGCCTTGTTTGTAGTAATATTGCAATAGTTCTGCTAGCCTTAAAACTGTGTAATGCACTATGTCCTCTGTGGGATAAATATACAGGGAGTGCAGAATTATTAGGCAAATGAGTATTTTGACCACATCATCCTCTTTATGCATGTTGTCTTACTCCAAGCTGTATAGGTTCGAAAGCCTACTACCAATTAAGCATATTAGGTGATGTGCATCTCTGTAATGAGAAGGGGTGTGGTCTAATGACATCAACACCCTATATCAGGTGTGCATAATTATTAGGCAACTTCCTTTCCTTTGGCAAAATGGGTCAAAAGAAGGACTTGACAGGCTCAGAAAAGTCAAAAATAGTGAGATATCTTGCAGAGGGATGCAGCACTCTTAAAATGGCAAAGCTTCTGAAGCGTGATCATCGAACAATCAAGCGTTTCATTCAAAATAGTCAACAGGGTCGCAAGAAGCGTGTGGAAAAACCAAGGCGCAAAATAACTGCCCATGAACTGAGAAAAGTCAAGCGTGCAGCTGCCACGATGCCACTTGTCACCAGTTTGGCCATATTTCAGAGCTGCAACATCACTGGAGTGCCCAAAAGCACAAGGTGTGCAATACTCAGAGACATGGCCAAGGTAAGAAAGGCTGAAAGACGACCACCACTGAACAAGACACACAAGCTGAAACGTCAAGACTGGGCCAAGAAATATCTCAAGACTGATTTTTCTAAGGTTTTATGGACTGATGAAATGAGAGTGAGTCTTGATGGGCCAGATGGATGGGCCCGTGGCTGGATTGATAAAGGGCAGAGAGCTCCAGTCCGACTCAGATGCCAGCAAGGTGGAGGTGGAGTACTGGTTTGGGCTGGTATCATCAAAGATGAGCTTGTGGGGCCTTTTCGGGTTGAGGATGGAGTCAAGCTCAACTCCCAGTCCTACTGCCAGTTCCTGGAAGACACCTTCTTCAAGCAGTGGTACAGGAAGAAGTCTGCATCCTTCAAGAAAAACATGGTTTTCATGCAGGACAATGCTCCATCACACGCGTCCAAGTACTCCACAGCGTGGCTGGCAAGAAAGGGTATAAAAGAAGGAAATCTAATGACATGGCCTCCTTGTTCACCTGATCTGAACCCCATTGAGAACCTGTGGTCCATCATCAAATGTGAGATTTACAAGGAGGGAAAACAGTACACCTCTCTGAACAGTGTCTGGGAGGCTGTGGTTGCTGCTGCACGCAATGTTGATGGTGAACAGATCAAAACACTGACAGAATCCATGGATGGCAGGCTTTTGAGTGTCCTTGCAAAGAAAGGTGGCTATATTGGTCACTGATTTGTTTTTGTTTTGTTTTTGAATGTCAGAAATGTATATTTGTGAATGTTGAGATGTTATATAGGTTTCACTGGTAATAATAAATAATTGAAATGGGTATATATTTTTTTTTGTTAAGTTGCCTAATAATTATGCACAGTAATAGTCACCTGCACACACAGATATCCCCCTAACATAACTAAAACTAAAAACAAACTAAAAACTACTTCCAAAAATATTCAGCTTTGATATTAATGAGTTTTTTGGGTTCATTGAGAACATGGTTGTTGTTCAATAATAAAATTAATCCTCAAAAATACAACTTGCCTAATAATTCTGCACTCCCTGTATGGCTACAATGCATTACTTCCTCCCATTCTATTTTCGTGTGGTTATGCTCTCTAACGACTGGCCATGTTTCTTCCAAATGCTATTTTTATTGTGGTGTCCTCTACGGGTTGTTCTCATTGCAGTCAACAAACTATAATATCCGCAGCATGATAACTCGCTCCATAATGCTTTGCAGGGCATTACTTTTACCAAACATTTTCGCAATAGGGCCAACTTCAAAACGCTTGTTTTGTCTACATCATCTCTGGGCCCCCACACTAGGTGTCTTTTAAGCTTTCTCATGGCTACAAACTTTTTGTTTTACAGCAGGAAGAAGTTTTGTTTTAAAGGCCTTGTTTATAATATCACTGCAGTATGCCTGCTTGCCCTAAAAACTCCCTCCAAGGGCTAAGTATATTGTTATACTGCATTACTTTCTCCCATTTTGTTTTCATGGGATTATGCCCTCTAGGGGCTAACAATAAGCTTACGTGACCATGTTTCTTACAAATTATGTGTTTGTTATGGTGCCCTCTGGGGATTGTTTAGAGCATTACAGTCTAATGCAAAATATTTATTTCTGATAAAGGTTTATATGATAATTGTATATGTCTTAATAATCTCTCCTTATTACAATTATGACCATAATTCAGTTAACATCCTTATTACACTATGACTGATTGAACACTCTTGATATGTTTGGGTGTCTTTTTTGGGGGGGAATTGTGTTAGCCAGCAACTCGGATGGTGGAGTGGAGAAAGTGGTACTCTATTGGAATTAGCATGGCAGATATAAATTTGGATGTTAAATGGCAACATTTTCATTTTTAGCTGCAGAGGAAGAAGGTAAATGGAAGTGCTTTAGTTATATGCAGGGCCACTGGAATTATATGGCAGGAAGAGACAAAATTATGAGTCAGGGTTGAACAATTTATGTGGCAAGAAAAGTCCAGTTATGAATTTACAATGCAAATCGGTCTAACTCAAACAAATGCCAGAACTACTACAATGCAAATGCTTGTTCCTTTTTGTGTCTTTAGACAAGTCTAATTTGCTGTTGCTGGCACTGTTTTGGTCAACAGATCATTCTAGCAAGTTGGCATTCCAAAGACTGTCAATGTTATGCGAATAGGAGCATCTCCTGCTAATGGGCTTTGAAAGGCTATGGCGGCCCTCTCAACCATTGGGATATTTAACCAGGGACTGCCTACAAAGAAAAAAGGCAGAAAGCCAGAATACTAACTTAAATTTTGCATATCACAACTATACATAGAATAGTATAATCTATTTTATTTTTCAGCCTAAAGCATGTTGCATTGTGTCACTGGTAGTTTTGCATTTAACGGTTTCATCATGGAATCAAAATCCCAGCTAGCCAAAATTGGCTGGAGATGTTGTACATGACATGGAGCCACTTGTCGCCTACTCCATTTCATAGAATACTTGTTTCTTGTGTAAAACCATAAGTAAACTTTGCTTACTTATTTCCTGAGGGTTCAGTCTTTTACTCACCTCATGCAATAAAACAAACAAGTGCAACAAGGACTGCTTTTTTTCTTATGGAGTGGAAAGTTTTATACCAAGCTTTACAACAATTAATATGTTGAGGACAGGTGGCGGCAGCAGACAGAACTTCACATCATTCTCTCACACATACAGGACAGGTAAAACACAGGTAGCTAATGAACTAAAGAGTGCGTGAGAGGTGTTAAAGGACTTCTGTATAATTTTTGTAAACAGACAAACATAGAGGAAGTACAATAGGCAGTACAAGAAATAGCCAAACCGTTTATGGATTTACCATACATTCTCGTACTCAGTGTGAATCCTCACCTATCTTATGTGGTATGTTTTAGTCAGGGAACTCCATGTATTGCTTAAGGGTATTATTGTTCATTGGTTGGACAGTCTCCTAATTGTTGAGTTCCCTTGTTTAGGTGAGGTTATGTCACTTATGTTGACATTTATTGTGCAGTTGGATGATATATCAAGTTGTTATTAAGATGAAATATTCTTTACAATGTTTCATGTATATATGTATCTTTAAAAACAAGTGTAATTGGAAAATATGGACATTGTGGCTACAATTTGTAGGGCCTATATGTGTTATATTTGGTTTGATTCAACTAAATATTGTTAGCTATTAAAATCATAATAAAAATATATCACTATCCAACTCCCTCTAAATTTGCCATATGTATCTCATTTTGTTATATATTTCTTAGAAGTGCAGACCTTTGAGGAAATATATGTTTTAGGGTAGCCTGGGGTGTTGTTTTTGTAAATTAGTTGCATGTCCCTGGCCCAGGACCCATATTTTCAAACAGGGAATCTCTTTGTCAAAGTAATGACATTTATTTTCTTCCTGTGTTAACTGTTACAGCTGTGTTAATATTATAGGTGGGCGAGCACAAAATGTTTTCCCAGGATGAGTCACTGTAATCGCAGCCTGCACTATGAAACAAACCATGCCAATATTGCCAAGCCACACTCGCAAGTGACTGGGAATTGACAGGAGGGCATAGGTCTTTAAACAGTAAACTAAACGTCAAAACAAAATAAAAAAATCTTCTGCGTTGCTACTAGGATCAATTCTTTGCAGCCCCATGTGTGTTGTATCCTGTCTGAAAAAGGAGTGCCATGGATGCTTAGTTGAACAGCTCTTGTCTCAGCCTATGTTAAGTGCTGTGTTATTTGAAGCTGTGGTACTAACTTTTATATAAAAATGTGTATTTTGGATTGCTTCACCTTAGCGCCTTCGATTACATCACTATTCTAAGGAGTCTTCTTTAAAATTAGTGAACTACACAATTTCTGCTGTGGCAGGTTTATTAATAACTCAAGAGGCGAGTCAGTGGTCTTATTTCCTTTTATTATAAACATTTTCTTATAGGTGGAACAACATTAGAATCTATTAAACCATACACAGCAGAAGTTGTTTGTACAGTATGCCTACAGAAGTGTCTTAAGGTGCTCTCAAATGTGGCTATCATGGAAAAAGAGGCACGGTGGAGATAAGTAATTGCCTAGGGTCACACTGTTTGGTCAAGCTTGAAAGCTGGGATTAAAAAACAGGTTTCCTGATTAGACATTGTGCAATTCAGACCCCGTATGGATATCACATTCTTCCTCTTTCTGCCTGGATGAAAACATTATTAGTGACCCAAAAGACAGTCAGTTGTCTTATGCCTGCAGTAAAAGGCCCTTACAGTAGTCAGGCTGGGCAACATTATGGTGTATTAAACCATATGCAAGAAGTTTTTGTACAGTGCATATCCTGAACTGATTATTATTTCAAATTTCTCTCAAATGTGATTATTACTGAAAAGGAAACACAGTGAATAAAAAGGAAATGCCCTGGATCACACAGTTTGGTCAAGCTTAGAAATTGTGATTTCATCTAAGGTCCACAACTGGTAGAAAATGTTAACCTCTTATGAGGGAGAGCGCAATCAGCCATATTGTTCCAAAATTCAGAGGCAGAGTCAAGCAAACAACTGCAATTTGTGAGAATTCGTTTTTTTTTATATATAAATAGAACAGCCACTAGCTTCTATCACGGTTCAAGGACAACATCTGCAGTTTGACTAAAGAATTAAGCAAGCATTGGCAAAGCAAATAAGTCTTGCTTTTTAGAACTATTGACTTTGCCCCTTTAAACAAAAAAACAAAAAAAGGGATTATGAAAAAGAAGAAGTGGGTGGAAGGAAGCAGCAACAAGTAGAGTGGGGGTGGAAACAACACGGGGGTGGTGGCAGGGGGGTGGTAATGGTCAGAGAGGGCAAGTCGGAAGAAACATGGAGGTCTGAAGCAACATGGACGACGATGGGAAAAGTACACAACTCCGGCAAGACAAAGCAACATAGAAACAAGCATTTGCAATGTAATAGGTCTCGCATTAGCGATAGTTAGAGCTGTTGCCGTTGCAAATGATAATGACAACCTTGCATTTGGGGTCTTATAAATATTTAGCCATGCAGCACATTAAATCTTTATCAGAAATAAACTGTGTTTGTACATTCCTTCATACAATTGGCATTAGATTGTAATGGTCTCAACAGTCCCTACAAAGCACCACAGTAAAAATAGCATTTGGAAGAAACATGGTCATGTAAACATATATTTAGCCCTTGGAGGGCATAATCGCATAAAAGAAATGATAAAGAATATTGCAGTGTAATCATATAATCAGCCCCTGGAGGGCACGGTGTATTACACATTTTCAGGCCTAGCAGGCCTAGCAGGCCTTTTAAATATCATTTAACTGTGGAGTCAGTGGCACATGGGTGCAGTGCCGCAGGTCGTTACTAAAGGTCTCTGTACAGTCAACAGCAGAAGGTACAGTACCACTTTTTTGTATCTAGATGCCCATATGGAGCCAAAAGCCCCATCAGAAATAAACTTTAGCAGAAGGTGCAATATCATTAGTCATGGCCAGCTGACCTTCTGAAGCCTACTGAGTTAGTAGTGCCTTGGGGCAATTATCATCCTTTCAGCCCTTGGAGAGCATAATGCATTACACATTTGCAGACTGAGTACGTCTGTCAGGATATTATTACAAACAAGGCCCTCATAACACCAAATCCTCTCCGCTGAAAAAGCTAATGCTCCAGCTATATGAGAGTTTAAATATGCATTGAATGGTGGAAGAGGTTATGGTCTTTGGGCCCCTCTAAGCTAGTGTGACCCACAAGATGGCTAGGACAGAAAGATCACAATTGTTCTGAATGTTTTGGTGGTGGTCCCATTGCCCTAGGACCACCAAAGGCTGAAGTTTCTATGCATACATTAAACCTTTATCAGAAATAAACTGTATTTGTGCATTAGCAGAAGGTGCAATATCACTGATCATGATTAGATGCCCCTGTGGAGCCTACCGAGTTAGTAGTGCCTTGGGGAGTATTATCATCCTTCATCCATTGGATAGCATAGTGCATTACACATTTGCAGGCCAAGCAAGGCCGTCACACTATAATTACAAATAAGGCCCTTATAACGCAAGCTCCTCTCAGCTGTAAAAACAAAGGTCCCAGCTATAAGAGAGATCAAATATGCATCAACTGGTGGAAGAGGTAATGATTTTTGGGCCCCCTCTAACCTAGTGACCCACAAGATGGCCTGAACAGAAAGAGCACATTGCTTTGAATGTTTTAGTGGTGGTCCCATTGCCCTAGGACCACCACAGGTCGAGTTATTGTCAAAACTGTTGTAAAAGGAACACCTGCAAAGCATTATGGGGTGAGTTTTACTGAGTGCAGTGATTATTGTAATATTGGCTCTCTCACTGTGCTGGGAGAGCCGCTGTGAGCAATGATTCCTGGGTTGATTTTATGCTATATAAAGCAACACAAAAGTACAAAACACATGCACAACACAACAACTTGTAATTACTGATTTTGTAAAGTAAGGTCAAGTGATGGGCAAACATAGAAAACGAACTACTGCATGAACATGAGTGCTTACTGACAAACACGAGAGGCAGGAAACAAAGAAAAACTGTCTGTCCAAACAACAGAAAAACATTCAAGGAGAATTAAACTGTACTTGGCCATTGCTCCTCAGCCAAGCACGTGAAGTGACCTATCGGCTGCCAAATCAGTTAGGAGGCAGCACAACGAGAGAAACACAGCCTTTAAGCTATTGCAAATGGCAGGCAGCGGCAGGCAGGAGCAAATGCCTATACTCCAACCAACAGGTCTTGCAGACAGCGCATGCGCGCTGTCTAGGCTCAACCTAAAAAGGGATACAAGTAAGAAGCACAGATGTGCAAGCACAATATGGAAGGGTGTGTGGAGAAGCACACGGGCGAGTTCAATATGGACCGAGATAAAGGGGCGAACAGAAGTACACAAGGAAGATAGCTGCCTACAACACACACACACACGGAGTGCTTAGTTAAAAAGAAACAAAAGTGCCTGAAAAGTAAGCAGTTGAAGGACACAAATAATCAGAGGAGGCGCAATCGCAAGAAGAGGAAGGAAAGGTGATGGTAGGATGGTTATGGTAGGTTGGTGGTGTTTAGGGCATGGTGATAGTGCGTAGGGAGGTGACACAGTGGTGATTAGGGTAGAGTTTATGTTAAGGTGGTGATTAGAGTTGTGGTGGTGGTTAGGATGCTCATAGGATGGTAGTTAGTATTGTGGTTAGGGTGGGGACAGTGGTGTTTAGGGTGGTGGAGCTGGTTAGGGTGGTTGTGACTATTAGGGTGGTGGTGCTTAGGGTAGCGTAGTATTTTCTATAGCGCCTAGAAACTGAGAAAGGGAGGTATAAAGTGCTACGGGGACCCAGAGCAAGCAGTGAGTGACGTGTCAGCTTCATCGCCTCCAGATGTCCCTGTCTAGTCAACTGAGTTTGTAGTGCCTTTCAGCAATTATCATCCTTCAGCCCTTAAATAGCATAGCACATTTCACCCTTGTCTTGTTTATTTAATAGTTTTTACTATCTGGCCTGCTGGTTCGTCAGAGAAGCCAGGGCCTCTTGCTGTAGTGTTCTTCTCAACTGTATTCGAGGAGATCATGTTCATGTCTGAGGCAGGCTTCAGAGTGCTGCTATACATGAACAGCTGACAAGAGGCAACACAATGGATTTACAGACAATCACTGCGTGCAGTAAGTTGTATTTTTGTTGTGTGCTGAAAAAACTGCTGTGTGATGACAGGCAAACAATATGCACAACAGTACTCACCTATAAACCAAAGAGGACCTGGATATATCTGGTATTAAAAAACAATATCCAACAGGTATCTTCAGAGCTACAATAATACAATTAATGTCATACTTATTATATAGTCATAAAGGAAACAAGAAAACAAAAGAAAGGAATGGCCAGGAATTATCAAAAAGATATTAATACATTTAATGTCAATTAGGGATCAAGCAGCATCTTAAATACATGGGCGGTAGAGAGTGCCCCGAATGCAATGTGCAAAGAAGTGCGAAAATTAGTAACAATTTCATGAATATGCATGGAATAATTCAGGTCATAATAATTCCTTTGCTCATTAAACATTCCATATATTTTTCAGTTGGTATAAGGTTATCGGCGTTTCAACCTTTCATGATTCACCAGGTCATCATCATGACAAATTGACTGAGGGACCACCCCAAATAAGAAGAATCTGCTAAAAGATCATTACTCAAGTATAGAATTGATTGACAGCAAGTCGTTCTGCTTGTGGTGAAAAATAATAATATTATTATTATTATTATTATTATTAAGAGGGGGGAAGGAGGCCGGGAACTGTAGGAATTAAGGCCTGTAGGGATTGGAGTCTGTATTCAGGGCACGAGGAAACTGTATGATGACAGACAGCCACAGTTGGCAGCGTTTGGACTAGGGATCAGGTTTGCCTATGAAACAGTTGCTTAGCCCTAAAGACTGTTTGGTGAGGGTTAATCTAGCCTTCCCTTTCACTATGATCAACACAGAGGCAGCATAGAAGCACATGGGAAACGAAAGCGCAAAATGGTTAATGGGGATAATGTGGAAGCTGGAGTGCATAAGCATGCACAGACCTTGGGGACAGAGTGCAGGGAGAAGAGAAGAATACAATGGACACAAGTGCAAAACACATGTACTCTCATGGAGGGCTGCACAAAAAATAACAAGAGCTCCTGAAAAGCGAGCACCCTTGGAAGAATGCAAGGAGCAAATCAGAGAGGTGGTAAAAAGGCTATGCTGCATGGGAAGGAAAAAGGCAAGCTCAAGGTGCTAAAACAAATTAAGCCAACAATTGCAAAGCAAGCACTTTGGAGTTTAAAACACAAAACAAATAGTGAGCAATGGGAGGAATGTATTCCTAGATCACCTTTCAGAATGGCTCCAAAAGTGTTTTCCAACCTGACAGCTGCACTGTCTGTTGGACTTTGCCCTAAAGGACTGTTAAACGAATCTGTGGAAAATAGTTTTATTATGTTAGAGAGCTAAGAGTTATGTGAATTTCTGAAATGTATTACACGAATTGAACCATGCTATCGGTGTGAAACAGTACATTACCTGTTTACGAATGTGTTCTGCAACGCCTAAATAATAAGCATGTGCAACTTTGAGCAAGTATCTACTCATATCACAACTTCATCTGAAGCATGTCAGGTTATGAAATGCAGTCCATAAAATAACAAAGTGGTGTATGCACAAACGATATGAAAATGCTCACCAATATCAGCCCAGATATGAAAGACGAAGTCCCTGTTAGAGCAACGAAGAACTTGGGCGTGAGCGTGTTTAAAAATACAGTCACTGCAATGAGAAAGGGAAAACAAATTCCGGATTAAATGGATTGTGACACACAAGAAAGGTTGAAAATATGCACTGGACTCCTCTACAGCGCCACATGACAGAAGAAGCACAAACTGTGAGCATGCACTTTCCTTTATTAAACAACGGACATCTTCTCCATATTCAATGTCTGAAAACAACTATAGAATTTGTCTAAAAGGAGAGACAAGTCGTTAATTACATGTCACAACATCTAGAGGCGTGAAAATATTCTTTGGTACCACTGGATGCCGTGGATAGTAAAAGACTACGATAAACAAATGTACACCAGTCAGCAACGAAGTGTTTGCACCCCCGCGTTTAATTTGTGATGCAGCAGATCTATTAAACAGTTGCATCCCAATATGCCCCATTCACAGAAAAGCTCAAAACCTAGTTTTGCTTTGTGAACATTAAGGAGACATTCCTAACATTTATTTTATATTGTTACCAGGTCCTCAACCGACTCCGCCTCGTCCTTGAAGGTATGCGTTCGATTTCCACTGGCAAAAAATGTGCTTAAGCAGACCAGAAAAAAACTAAGAATGGAGCATTTAATGTGCTGTGCCTCACACAGTAGGATGAGTGTAAAGCTAACAGCATATTATACATAAAAAAAAGTATTATAGTCTCGCCTTTTTCACCTACTGGCTTTGGCAATGCTTTTGCAGCTTTTGTACAGATCTGGCAAAACAAAAACCTAAAACAAATGGCACAATGACACAAACATCCACATGTAAACTGTTGTGTCATCCCATATGCTCACCATCGTTCATGATTGTGTGTACTTGCATCACCCGGCATGCGCTTACAGACTAAAACGGGTACTTGACCGTTCCAAGATAGTGGGCGCAACCTGGATCGGTAAATAAAGTAATTTACACTTTCGTGTAAGCATTTTTTCCTTTAACTTAC
This sequence comes from Pleurodeles waltl, assembly GCF_031143425.1. Lineage (NCBI taxonomy): Eukaryota > Metazoa > Chordata > Amphibia > Caudata > Salamandridae > Pleurodeles > Pleurodeles waltl. Next base: position 515,459,891 of record NC_090445.1, read on the forward strand.
AAAGCACAGCGGTCAAGGATTAAATGGTAGCTGCCAGGCACCCAAAAATATATAACTGAAAATACTAGTGCCGGGACAAACAGCTGGTGGGAAGGAAGAACGTGGGGAGGAATAACACGCACAGGGTGGAAGCAAATCAAAGTGAGCTAGGAAGACGAGGTGGGGACGGATGGCAGAAAAAAAAAAATCCTGGTGGGGAGAGGACAGCCGATGCAAAGGTCTGGGGAGGAGGATGCAACCTTGATGGCCGTTATCTGATGGGGAAGCAACACGTGAGTAGGGTGTCCGTTTAATAGTTTTAACCGACTTCAATAAAGTAGTAAGAAAACCTCGGGACTGAAATCTTCCTCACTCGGTTTAAACTGTAATCCACTGACTTCCCACTAGATGGCATGATTGCCATACCAAACAGATTAGGACACCAAAAAAATAACGGATGTATAGTTTTGCACAATAGCAGTCTAATCAATATGCTTATGGAACACACGGTCTCTGTTGCAGAACATCCTTCATCGGTGGTCACTTCAACACACACAACCCCACAGCTACATCCATCACTGATAATTGGATTGGCCATAGGACAATCATTATATCAGCCCCTCATAAAAACTATGCTACATTTGCTGATATACAAATTAACAATTGCAAAAGTAGTGGTGTTGGTATTATTCTCAACAAAACACTGAAAAGCCACACCTGTTCCGATAAAACTAGATCCCTACCTTGTTTTAATTTGACTACAATTTTTGCCATTTTTAAATTTAATATTTTAACAATATTGCCCACTAGTGTCACTTCTTTTTTTCTCAAAGAGACCCAGACACTGTTGATCTTTCTGCTACCTCCCTCATCTTTTTCTTCTTGGAAATTTCAACTTAAAACTTCACTGTTCAAATACAGAACATCTTCTTTGCTCAATTAGTAACTTGCTCCTATCTTACACACAAACACAGGACATTACAATATATCTCATGATATTATCTAACACGCTAACGTTTCTCACCCGCTACTATTGTTCTCTCCCATTCTGAAAAGGACTACCAGGCAGTCCGGACCCCAAATCCCACCATCTCATGAGTATAACACGCTCACGGCTGGCTGTCTTCCTCCTTTCCTACACTAAATACAAACATCTGACACCAGTCCAGCATCTCATATGCGTTTACCAGTTCACTATACCATCCAATGTGCTTTTGACAACATGTAATCTCTTACGCTCATTCTCTCCTCTCCACAGCCTAGGCATTCACTCACAAAAAATAAAATGAAAGTACTCATTAACGCATGGCTGAAAATAAATAAGTCTCCACAAAGTTTTGATATATACAAGAAGCTTTGAACACTCATTGTGCACAATAAAACTTTCAAAATATCCTCTGGCTTAGACTAGGTGCCCGTCTACTATGCACAATTGATAACCTAACAGCCCCACTATCTCTACCCTTCACTTTTAGCCAAGGACTTTGCATTTAAGTTCGCACTTAAGAGCTCCAATATTAGTAACACCCTCACTATTTTGCCACCTTATGAGTCTAGTTTCCCCAACCTCCTTTGTTTGCCTAGATACTTGAGCAGATAACTTTCAACCAATGTAAAACCGCTCTCTTTCTTACAACCTTCACAAGTACCCTCTTGCATCTCATAACGTTTATTTCATCTGATTACTCCAGTTACCTATCCTCTATTTTCAGTCTTCTGGATCATCCTACATTGCTTTTATACTCCATACTATTGGTATCACAGGCTCTGATCTAAAATGGTTCTTCTATTAAAATAGAACCCTTTCACAGCAGCATGGGATTACAGGAGATCACGGACAATCTACTAGTGAGATGACTTCATAATTCAGTACAACGGCCACTCCTTTTTCCCCCTCATATAGCGTTTCCCTTGGGATCACCTTCTTTGTTTTCCACTTCCCCCAATCACTTTCACACAGATGACACACAAATCTTCTCCTTTCATACCCACTTTAATTATGTTACCAAACATGCATCTCTAAGTGCCACACTGCTATCCAACATTGAACAGTTCCCAGGAATCTTATACTTTACTCCTCCCAAAAAACGGATATCATCAACTTTGCCCTCCTCTTCGAAACTCATCCCTACTTCTAACCATTTTCCATCATAATATCTTGGTTTGTATTTAGATTCCATCATATGTTGCACATATTTAATGCAATGTACTACTACTCCTTTCAAAACTGCACCTTAACATAGTAAATGTAGAAAAATAAATCGGACTCCCATTTCCTACCACAAGGCACCAAATGATTCACTAGTACTTTGTAAATTAGATTTCCGCATCAGTCAGCTCAACCATCTCCCTCAGTATTCCTTTTCTTAAATGAAGGAGATTCTCATCTTATTAACAGATTCTTATTCCACCCGCTTACAACAAAAATGTTGTTGTGAGTGGTTACGTTTGAGAGGGTAGTGGTAAGATTGTTACCTATCCCTCTCACTACTTTGTTGTTATTAAGCCTTAACTAGTCTGCCTAGGCACACACCCTGACCACACCCTTCAGTGATGAAGCTGGGTACCCACCTGTAGTGTATTTTAAGTTAGCAATGTCAGATCCTATTGGTTCCTGATGGACTCTGTTGAACTATGACGCAAGTGGTAAGGTGTGGTGAATAGATTTAATGTGGAGTTTGCGCTTGCACATAGAAGAATAAAGGTGTGTAAGATCAAACGGTGTGTGTGGCATGTCAATTTACAAGTACTCAGGCTGGGAAGGACGCTGCAACTGGCAACGAGGTAGAGAATACGTAACCGGAAGAGCCGACCATGCTCTCTCAGAGAGAGTTTGCCATGGTCCAGCAAACTGCTGGTGCGTGCCACCTGTGTCTCAGCTGAAGTGAAGATCGACATTTGGTGTATGTTGCGTCAAAGCGCCACTCCAGCCAGTGACAAGCTTTTGAAGAAGATGAAGGTCCTACAGAGAAATCTGTTTAACATTTGTCAGGAATCTCCTGATGAGGCTGTGAAAGAGATACCACACTACAACACAACAGAGCTATATGATATACAGAACAATAAAGCTAAAGGCAGTGATCACCAGGTACAGATAAGTGATAAAGGCAGAGACAGCTGAAAGCAAAGAAATGCTAAAAGTAGTGATAGCCTGATACAAGTAAACGCTAAAGCCAGTGAAAATCAAGTACATTACATACAATGCAAAGAGGTGAGAAGGATGAAGAACCCATGCAAGAAACAAAGCCGCTACTCACAGCTAAAGAAGAAGACAGCACTTCACAGCCAGAGACTGGCGGCAACGACCCAGGTAGTAGCATGTGGCTAGTGTGTGATGAAAGTGTCAGAACGAGAGGGCAGCAGATGCTGCCGGAGCAAGCTCTGGTCATAATAGTATAAAGTTCCACAAGTTATGACACTGCTGCACTATTAAACACCACCTCCTTTCAATACCACCAAGAAGCAAAATATTGGTGACAGATGGGCAGCCTGGATAGAAAATTTTGATGATTTCATTGATGCACTGGAAGAAACAGACAACCAAGATTGTCAAATACTTCAAGCATTTTGCCACTGAAGGAGTAAAAAGTAATAAAGAAAATACCACATATGGATGAAGTACCATACCGTCAAATCAAAGAAGCGCGAAATCGCAAGTGCAATCCAATCACAAATATTGATTAAAAAATATATATTTTCAGCCAGGAAAGACAAAGAGCTGGTGAAACAATTGACAAATTTGTTGACAGACATGTTACATTAAAATATTCTAAGTTCAATTAATTCAATGATGAAGAAGCCATACTTCTCAGAGGTATAGATGGTTGTTAGATTCATTCAGACGACGAGTTCCGAGAGGAACACTTAGACTAGAGCGAGTATTTATGGCCGCCAGAGCTGAGGAACGTGCAGACTGGAGAAAAAAAACTGCCGACATGGAGGCCAGACTCGCCCACAATTTGTCAGTCATGAGTATGAAAAGTAAGCAAAAACACAAGGCTGAAGGACACAAGGTGATGTCTCAAAAGAAAAAGAAACTGTGCTTCAGATGCGGATTTTAGTTTCCACATGAAGATACGTGTCCGGCCACAGGACAAATATGCAAGGGCTGCAGGAAATAGAACCATGTTGTAATCGTCTGCAAAGTGAAGAAAAGAATCGTAGTGCGTCACACTGAGAACACAAAATGATGCCAGAAGCGACCTTGTACAATAGCATACAAGGCCAGGCGGCAATATCTGCTGAAGCAAATCGACACTAAACGATCCCTGGGTTAGGCTCAATCCATGACCAGCACAATGGTCACCCAACTGCTGAAAGGCATACTATGGCATGTGCAAGCAGATGTTTATCACAAACTGAATGTACCTATTCACAACCTGAAAAAGAAAGTTTAGCAGTGGTGTGGGCTTGTGAACATTGCCACATATTCTTATATGGAAAACATTTCACTCTTGTAACTGATCAAGCATGGATTACCATCTTTGGCAATCCAAAAGACAAGATGCCTCCCAGAACTGAACGTTGGGGTTTGCAACTACAGGAATACAACTACACTATCGTGCATCAACCAAGGTAAGATCAAAGCCCTGCTGACTACTTTTCACCAGTGCCAGTACAGTGTTGTGGCACCCCCTTCCAAAGCGGCTGAAGCTTACATTAACTTCATTGTAAAATCAAACACCCCTGCTGCTATTTCTTTTAAACAAATTATTACTGCAACAAGTATATAGTGACATGTTGATACTGATGGACATTATTGCACATTACTCCTGGAAAAAAAAAACACAACCTCTTACATGTAACAGTGAAAATCAGACGTTCAAGAATGTAAAAGTTGAATGCTCCATTACTCAAGAAATTATTGTCTTATGGGGTGCAAGAAGAGTCTGTGACAACAAGTAACTGAGAAGCCCTTGAAGGACATTGTGGAATTGTTGCCACTAAGCGAGCTCTCAGAATTTGGTTTCCTCATCTTGATGAGACAGTTGTTAAAGAATTGAAAGCCTGTCATTTGTGCAATTGCTTATTCTCAAAGTCACTCAGCATGCCTTGAACATGCTAGATTTACCAAAATATGTAAGGGAGAGAATTGTTGATTAATTTGGTCTTCTTGTCTGGACATCACTCAATGGTGAACATGGATGAATACTCCCATTTTCCAATAGTAGAAAATCTCTCGTCTTTTACTCAAGAAAAAGTCATTGAGAGATTAGAAGATATTTTTGCAACATGGGGTGTTCCTTCAGTTCTAAAGTCTGACAATAGTCTGCCTTTCAACATTTGAAAATTCTGAGGCTTTCTTATTCATCTCAATGTGAAGCATCAGAAAAATCACACAGGTTTGGTCACAAGCAAATTATGTCATTGAACGCTCTATGGGCACCCTTAAAAAGACTGTACTGCATGTTGAATTGGAAAAACTTATTCTGAAGGCAGCTCTCAAGGATACTCTTCCAGGTTATCAGTTGACTCCCCATTCAACAACAGGTGAAAGTCCTGCAAAACTGATGTTTGGGAGAACCATAACGATCATGTTACCACAGAACAAACAGGAGATCTACAAGATGTGGTAAACTTTGTCAAAGACTTGGGTCTTAAACAAAGGAGGAAAGTATACGCTGACAAACAATGTGCCAAGAACATTACTTTCAAAAAAGAAGACTGAGTATTGCTATGACAAAAGAGAAAATGTAAATCTAATGTGCCCTTTGATGCTGAACAGTTTGAAGTTGTGACTAGCAAAGAACAAATGGTGACTGCTCACCGCACTAATAAGTCCATTACGCGAGATTCATCACACATGTGCCTCATCATTCCCCAGTTACTAATGTCAGAGATGAGACTGTTTCAAATGAGACTACAGAGAGCTCTCAGATGGCATCCGTCCCTTAAACACCATCATCAGTCATGGATACTTTTCTTAGCAGCCTCAGAGGACACGATCAGGTTGTGTAGTCAAAGCTCTAGGACGACTTATGAAGGAAGTGTAATATATATTTTTTTCAGTTACTGTTTAACAAGGAGGTGATATGTAGTGTGTGAGTTAGCGATGACAGGATCTTTTTGGTTCCTGATGGGCTCCAGAGAACTGTGACGTAAGTAGTAAGGTGTGGTGAATATATTTCATGTTTAGAATGTTGAACTTGAGCTTGCAAGCAGAAGAAAAAAGGCGTGTAAGACCACGCTCTGTGTTTGGCGGGTTCATCTACGAGTACCCAGTCTGGGGAGCGCGATACACCATCAGATACAAACAGGGGCGTCTATGGAATGTTGACAGTTACACAAAAGTGGTCCACAGTACCTCTTCCGATTATCATGCCAACATACTTCCCACCTATGGCCTCTGCAGCAATCTATAATATGTCAATGTGAACTTGCTGGTCATATCCATGGTCCACTCTGTTCATATTAGAAGTGAGTGTGCAAGTGAAGGTTCGACCTGGCTTGAGGAAGATGACAGACTCTGGCTTTGCGTCAAAAACAATATGAGCTAAGTGTGAGTGACTGACGTCAGCACACGGTGTGACTAAAAGCAAATATTAAAAGAAACAATGCTTGACAGAGGCAACTTGCAATTTGCTAAGAAGAGGAAGGGCTGAAACAGAGAGAGGCATGGTAGGATTAGTCTGTCAGGCAGTCTTTCACTACCAGATGGGTCAGCTTCTTTAAATGGCCAGTGTGTGACCAATTTCCAGTTCTTTTGTTTTGCTTCAGTGGGCTGTAACACTGTGGAAGGGACAACAAACTGGCCATACACTGGTCATTTCAAGATGGCCGATTTGGAGGTGCCAGACTGACCAGTCCAACATGGGATACAGATCATCATCCGATAAAGAACACCTGAGCAAGAAAGAAGAGGAAATCTACCAACAGAGTAGTGGGAAATGAAAAAGAAAGATCGGGGGGGGAACAATATGCAATGGAAAAGGGGTGGGACTGAAACAAACTGGTGCGGGTTTACAGTCAGTAATGTAACATATGGCCAACTGCCTGCACTATTCGCCTACAACCCCCTCACCCGAACAGTTTTACTCCTGTCAGGAGAAAATGTCCAGCCTTTTTCAGTGTGGGATCAGATGGAAAGGAGTTGGTGAATATCCTTGATCATGTCAGTGGCACAGACTCACAGGGTATTCCAATTCTGGAACTCCCCCTTCCAACTATCTCTATCCACTCCGGCGCCCCTTCGGACCCCTGCCCGCACTTCATCTTTAACAAAGCCGACGACATCATCGCCCCGCACCTCCAGACCGTCATCAACTCTTCTTTTTCTTCTGCTACCTTCCCCGAATGCTGGAAGCACGCTGAAGTCAACGCCCTACTAAAGAAACCTACGGCTGACCCAAGCGACCTGAAAAACTTCCGCCCCATCTCTCTTCTACCTTTCCCAGCCAAGGTAATAGAAAAGACCGTCAACAAACAGCTGACCACCTTCCTGGAAGACAACAACCTGCTCGACCCTTCACAAACCGGATTCCGAACCAACCACAGCACGGAAACCGCCCTCATCTCAGTCACAGACGACATCAGAACCCTGATGGACAACGGTGAAACAGTCGCCCTCATTCTCCTCGACCTCTCGGCTGCCTTTGACACCGTCTGTCACCGCACCCTAATCACCCGCCTACGCTCCACCGGGATCCAAGGCCAGGCCCTGGACTGGATCGCCTCCTTCCTCGCTAACCGCTCCCAAAGAGTTTACCTCCCTCCGTTTCGCTCAGAACCCACCAAGATCATCTGCGGCGTACCTCAAGGCTCATCGCTCAGCCCGACACTCTTCAATGTCTACATGAGCCCCCTCGCCGACATCGTACGCAAGCACGACATCATCATCACCTCCTACGCCGACGACACCCAACTTGTACTCTCCCTCACCAAGGACCCCGCCTGCGCCAAGACCAACCTACAAGAGGGTATGAAGGACGTCGCAGATTGGATGAGGCTCAGCCGCCTAAAGCTGAACTCTGAAAAAACGGAAGTCCTCATCCTCAGCAACACCCTGTCCGCCTGGGACGACTCCTGGTGGCCCACGGCCCTCGGCACCGCACCGACCCCCGCAGACCACACCCGCAACCTCGGCTTCATCTTGGACCCTCTTCTCACCATGACCAAGCAAGTCAACGCCGTGTCCTCCGCCTGCTTCCTCACTCTCCGCATGCTCCGCAAGATCTTCCGCTGGATCCCCGCCGACACCAGAAAAACCGTGACCCACGCCCTTGTCACGAGTCGCCTGGACTACGGCAACACCCTCTACGCCGGGACCACCGCCAAACTCCAAAACCGCCTGCAACACATCCAAAACGCCTCGGCCCGCCTCATCCTCGACGTACCCCGCAACAGCCACATCTCCGCACACCTGAGACACCTGCATTGGCTCCCAGTCAGCAAAAGGATCACCTTCCGTCTTCTCACCCACGCACACAAAGCCCTCCACAACAAGGGACCGGAATACCTCAACAGACGCCTCAGCTTCTACGTCCCCACCCGCCCCCTCCGCTCCGCTGGCCTCGCACTTGCTGCCGTCCCTCGCACCCGCCGCTCCACGGCGGGTGGGAGATCTTTCTCCTTCCTGGCGGCCAAGACCTGGAACTCCCTCCCCACCAGCCTCAGGACCACCCAGGACCACTCCGCTTTCCGGAGACTCCTAAAGACTTGGCTGTTCGAGCAGCGATAACCCCCCCTTTCCCCCCTAGCGCCTTGAGACCCGCACGGGTGAGTAGCGCGCTTTATAAATGTTAATGATTTGATTTGATTTGATTTGAACTACTTTTAGTCCATGTCTGTAGATTTGCGTAAGGGCAACGAATTAGATCCTTGCTAGAATCCCAACCATGATATAATGTGAGCCCTAACATAATTAGAGAGGCTATTACCACAGCTCTGACATAATGAAAAAGCGGCAATCATTTGTCACATCACTGTTATATAAAGGACATGGACCGCCCCCCATCCCTTACACAAGTAGAAATATTCTAAAATGCCACACCCCTGTGATATTCTGTTTCTTTATAACAGAATAGAATCCTTGCTCAAAGACTGTGTTAACGCGTCCCTTTATGATAATTTATTACACATCAGGACTCGTTTTAGGCCAATGAATCTTTTGACCCAGTTGAGAGACACTTTAGGACGAGATAGCTAATCAATATGTCAATCAGAACGTCAATAATGTCATCAATATTTATTACGACAATACATTTCACTTTAGTCAAAGTCATTAATCAATTCAAAGACATTACCATGATCTTTCAGCCATGAATAACCACACCTTGTTTAGAGGAATTTTTATAAGTTTTATTCCCTATTAATTACAGTCTAATAGCAATTGCGTTAATCTCAACACCAAGAAAGATAATAGCATAGTCACGATATGGCAACTTTGATAAGATTTCATTAAAGCGAGAATCACAAACATCAGAACATAACACGGCATGAACAAAGATCAAGTTTAGCAGAGTGTCAATATCGCGTCAGTTCCAACAAAGCATCGTCTCGGTCGTTTGTCAATTTGCGTCAGTTTTGGTGAGCACCTGTCCTAACCACTGATTAGCATTCGCATGTTGGGCTTCATGCAAAACAATTTAGAACACCAATTTGGAAAACATCTAGCTAAGGTCTCTGTCAAAAGCAAGCAGTTGGTACCTAGAAGGGAAAAGCAAACGGACAAATTACAAATGCATTATCATAATTACCCTCCAAGGATTAGGTCAGCGCACAGGTTCAGTCTTCGTCTTCAGGACATCAGTCAAATCGCCAACAGTCAGAACTCAGCTCTGGGGCAAAAGGGCACTTCCCTCATACGGAGGTAAAGTGTAAATGGGCAATCTAAGGGCAAGGATGGTTTTAAGTAAACCAAAAAGTCACCAAACAGAGTGACAGACTTTCTGGATGAAATCAATAGTATTCCCTACCTAATTCCCGATGACTTCCTGTGACATGGGTTTTTATCCCTTTTTCGTAGTACATTCCCCCAAACTTCTATTGGTCGTTTGTTATACCCCACTATCTTTAACCTATCAAATTAAGCATTAGGTAATCCTAATCTTCACCCCATATTGTTTTACAAGTTTTTGATTGGTCTTCGTAATTGACGTCTTCAGAAATGGCACGTCCGGTGTGATTTCATCTTTTTATAATTCTTTGCACATCTTTTGGTCAGCAGTTCGATTGTCTTCACCGGTTTGAATGACCTTGTACATTACATTAATCTACACTGTTTCAATTCATTTTAACATTTATTTTGTGAGACGATGAGAAGCGGTGGGAAACGGATTTACATGGTTACATTCACCTTCCAAGTCGAAGAGAAAGGAATAAACAGGGTCATGACCCTTTGTGAGTCAGCACACTGAAGAATAGAAAATGCATTTAATATGAGAGCCAAGTAGCTAAGCTGCAGCTCATACTAACTTAAGGCCTATGAGGTTTTCAATAAAGATTTAATAACGCAAATGTTAGTATAAGATCATTTGAATGTAACAAACATTTTGATCATCATTATTAGTTTGCGTATACATTGGTGGCCACTCTTCGTGGTCACAATTCAAGAGCACGTCTAAGCAAAATTGCTGTTATTATAGTTTCTATGCTGCATCATCACACCTTAATTCATAAACATTTCATGCAAATATAGCTTATATAAAATACGCTCTCTCAACTGCATCACTTTTCTGGTTTGAATGCATCTATTTACTGCTACAGATACAAACGTCATGCTGACTATTGCTAAATATTTAAAATAAGGTAATGCTGTAGAGTGTTTTCCCCCTAAATTCAAGGATTTTGATTCTTTCTTCCTCGATGGTAGGGCCTCCCTTTTAATGAGCAAAACGATTGGATGCAATTACAGAAAACCCACAGAGGAGCAGCGGATAATTAGTCCTATGGCACCCCATGAAAACACAGGATTTTAGTTTCCTTGTTTTAAGCCACGCCCGGTGTCATAAACCTCGCCTCATCGAAGGGTTTCTTGGGTAGGCTTCTAAACTTCTGAAGCCCCCCGCCAACTTTATTCATCCCACTTAAAGTTCTGCTTACCCAGCACTTGGGATCACTTCTTGAGATTTAAGAAAGAAATGGAATTTAATTTTACCCACAAACTTGAATGGAAGAGTGTATAGTTTAGGTAGGGAAACTTAATGAGCATCGGTTCCATTTTAATAGTTGAAAGCAGCACCCAGCCAACATTAGAAGTGTTGGCGTGTCTAGATTAGGGTCTCTCCCTAGGTTCACGTTTTGGGCTCTACAAACGAGCGCACGAGCAGGGTCAGGTATTCCTCTCAACGAATGGGACCACTGACCCTTTTCACGCACAGAGTAGAGTCGCGCCGTTTTACCACATTCCCGCATGCACACCTGCAGTGACTTTTCTTAGAGAATAAAATCCCTTAAATTCCACAAGGCAATTGTCCAAGACCCTGTCTAACTATAGGTTTACCATTCCGTCACCCACTACCATCACACAGTCATAAATATTCCGTACGCTGGGTCACACTCTACTGTGTACAACGTAATTCTCTCCAATACCCCAAAGCAGTTTTCACATAAAAAGCGACTAAGTCTCACCTGCCAGCAAGTTCTCATAAAGCTTCAGCGGACCCCTGAGGATATAAAGCAAAAAGACCACCATAAACAGCCAAAGCAACCACAGATACGTCCAGCACCAGCCCAGATAGTACCGCGCCCTCGGCAGCAGCCCTACGGGCTGAAGGATATCACTTCCTTGCCGTGGAGCCCCGCTGCTCCTGCCTTCTGCCATCATGAACAGGTGTAAACACACTGAAGCGTAGGCATAAAAGAAGGACGACACGTGGAGACAGCTCGCCGATCATAGAAATAGAAGAAAGCCTACATGTGGTAGGATTTACTCTTTGAAGGCTTCAAAAAGATAAACAATTAGAAAACAGAATTCTAATACTGAATAAGACTTAATTTAGAAGAGTGCTGCTGCTTTTACATCTCACATGCTATGTTAACTTTTTTCGTGACCCAAACGTGAAGCACATGTTTCTCTTCCCTTTTTCGGCCAATTACACTGCTTGTTTGTTTTCTTTAACGCATTTCAGTGTACTTAACTTGAAAGGTTCTCGCAATTCCTTTAACAGTTAATTGCTTGCATGGACAATGTCTCTTACTGAGTTCAAGGGAGGGATTTCTGGCAAATGTAAGTTAGCTGAGGTGTGCTGCCATACACGTGGCTCAGGGCTTTAGTTTGCGACGCCCTGTCCTCGCGTAAATCCTACAGATAAAGAGGATCACATATTGTTTAACTGTGCTGCTCATATTGCTTGGGACCAACCTTTTATTTTGCTAAATTGGCTCCTCTGCAAATTATATTTTATAGTATGCTTGTTCACCTCGTTGTGCAATGCTACTTTCTATGCTAAATGCCCGAGGCAAGCAGCAACTAAACAGCACATTTTTGAAAAGATACATAAGATCACTATGTTAGCTGGGAACTGAGAACCCACAAGGCTGTTTATACTAAATCCCATGCTGGCCCCAAGCCCCCTCCTATTAAGAAAACAAGCATTTGCAATGCAATAGGTCTCACATTTGTGAGAATTAGACCTATTGGCGTTGTAAATGACAATGGTGGTCATTACAACCCTGGCGGACGGTGTTAAAGGTGCGGTAATACCGCAAACAGTCCAGCAGACAAAAAAAGGGAATTATGACCGTGGCTGAAACCACCAACAAAGATAGCCACTTTAACACTCCGCCCGCCACGGCGGTACAGACAAGCAGTGCGGTGGTCACCGCCAACAGACAGGTGGAAGACAATGTACCGCCCATAGCATCACAACCCGCCAATCCGCCACCTTTTCCGGGGCGGATTCACCGTGGATAAAAACACGGCGTAAACAGTTTCTGCAATGGGAAAACGCTCACCTGAACACATCCCACGAGGAAGGAGAACACCATGGAGCCGGAATTACAAATCCTACCTGCCCTTTTCTTCCTACTCATCTACGAAGACCAGCGCCGGCGGCAGTGAAGACAACAGTGAGTACTGCACCTACGACATAGGGGAGGGGGGAGGCAAAAGTCAGGGGGACACACACGCAACACCCCCACCCTCACCCACTACAACACACACCAATGCATTTACAAACATCACAGTAACAACCCACAACCCCCCCGGAAGAATGCAAAGACAAAACGAAATCAGTTCAAACATTGTAATGTATCAAAATACATGTCTCAAATATATACAGATATATATAAACTCATACAAAGGTATATACATTACGAGAAGTAGTGCAGATATGCACATCTCAATGTCCGTGCACCACTAGGCCAAAAATGCATGGGCGAGGCCCACACAAGATACCTGTGCACAAACGGAGAGAACACTGCCGGGGCATCAGAGAGAAAAACAACAGGCACCTCAGGGGGAAGGGAAAGGGGTGGCACCTCAGCCGGATTACAGCTCCACGCCATATCCACGACGGGGCTTCATGCCCATTGATGTATCCTGGGGAGTGCAAAGCCACAGTCTCTCAAGTCTCTACAGTGGGTGGGTTGCCCACTGCCATTTCCTGGGGAGTGCAAAGCCACAGTCTCTCAAGTCTCTACAGTGGGTGGGTTGCCCACTGCCATATCCAGGGGAGTGCAAAGCCACAGTCTCTCAAGTCTCTACAGTGGGTGGGTTGCCCACTGCCATATCCTGGGGAGTGCAAAGCCACAGTCTCCCAAGTCTCTACAGTGGGTGGGTTGCCCACTGCTTTATCCTGGGGAGTGCAAAGCCACAGTCTCTCAAGTGGATGACAGTCTCCACTGGTTCTGGAGGGGGACTGGTGCCCAGAGTGCTTCATCCTGTGCAGGACAGACGGAGTGGATGCTGTTCTCCACTGGTTCTGGAGGGGGACTGGTGCCCAGAGTGCTTCATCCTGTGCAGGACAGACGGAGTGGATGCTGTTCTCCACTGGTTCTGGAGGGGGACTGGTGCCCAGAGTGCATCACTCTCACCCTGACGGTCCCAGTTCCGTCACTTCCCTGCCGCACATGGGTCAGCGGTGCTTGAGTTGGTGGAGCTTGCCCTGTTCAGCGGTGCTTTGCCATGGCGGTCTCTGGACTGTTCAGCGGTGCTTGAGTTGGCGGTGCTTGCCCTGTTCAGCGGTGCTTTGCCATGGCGGTCTCTGGACTGTTCAGCGGTGCTTGCCATGGCGGTCTTTGTCCTGTTCAGCGGTGCTTTGCCATGGCGGTCTCTGGACTGTTCAGCGGTGCTTGCCATGGCGGTCTCTGGACTGTTCAGCGGTGCTTTCCATGGCGGTCTCTGGACTGTTCAGCGGTGCTTGAGTTGGCGGTGCTTGCCCTGTTCAGCGGTGCTTTGCCTTGGCGGTCTCTGGACTGTTCAGCTGTGCTTGCCATGGCGGTCTTTGCCCTGTTCAGCAGTGCTTTGCCATGGCGGTCTCTGGACTGTTCAGCGGTGCTTGCCATGGCGGTCTCTGGACTGTTCAGCGGTGCTTTCCATGGTGGTCTTTGCCCTGTTCAGCGGTGCTTTGCCATGGCGGTCTCTGACCTGTGCATTGGTGTGTGGCATGACGGTTCATCATTGCCCAGCGGGGCTGTGGCTGCCGGGGCCCTCCAGGGCACTGACTCTGGCGGTGGTCTCCTGACCAGTGACGATACTTGTGCCCTCCAGGGCAATGACTCTGGCGGTGGTCTCCTGACCAGTGACGATACTTGTGCCCTCCTGGGCACTGACTCTGGCAGTGGTCTCCTGGCCAGTGACGACGGTGCTCGCGGTGGCGTCCCGGCCGCCGGGAGTGGAGGTGGTGAGTGCAGGTGAGCGGGGTGTGGTGCTGGGTGTTCTGGTGCGAGTCCTGGTGCCTGTAGATGTAGTGCATGCAGGTGAGAGTGTAGACGAGACTGGGAGGGAGGAGGCAGACGACGAGGAGGGGGACCCAGTGGAGGCAGTGGATGTTGCTGTGTCTGCATGTGGGTGATGCTTGTGTGTGTGCCTGTGGGTTGTGTGGTGCCTATGTTCGCCTGAGCTACTTTTGGGTGTTAAGGTGTATGCATGCTTGTCTGATGGTGTGCTTGGGACAGGCTGGGGTACGGGGGATTGGATGTGGGTGGAGGAAGTTGGAAGGGGGAGGCTAGAGACAGGGACAATGGCTGCCATCAGTGCTGAGGCCAGAGATTGCAGGGTTCGATGATGGGCAGCCTGGCCAGAATGAATGCCCTCCAGGAATGCATTTGTGTGTTGCAACTCCCTTTTTACACCCTGGATGGCATTCACAATGGTAGACTGCCCAACAGTGAGTGACCTGAGGAGGTCAATGGCCTCCTCACTGAGGACAGCAGGGGTGACTTGGACAGGGCCTGAGGTGCCTGGGGCGAAGGTGATGCCCACCCTCCTGGGTGAGCGGGCACGGGGTGAACGCTGAGGGGCTGCTGGGAGGGCGGTGCTGGTAGGGGAGATGGCGGCTGTACCTGTAAAAGTGGGGGGCACAGATGGTGTCTCCACCACAAGGGAGCTCCCATCGGCGGATGAGTCCGTGTCGCTGGTTGGTGATCCGGTGACCGACGTGTAGCTCCCCTCGCCCTCCGTCCCACTGGTGCATTCAGAGTCAGTGGTGTGGCCCTCCATGGCCATGTGGGATGCAGCTCCCTCGTGCCCCGGTGCCACTGTACTTCCGCCTGATGATGCTGATGCACAAAAGAACAGGGAGAGCAGAAAAAGGGGGAGGGGACGACAGAAGAAAGACAGGTTGAGTGCATGGCTTACCGCTACCGTTGGCGGACAATACAGACACAGCAGCCTCCTGCACTACACCGTGCTCTTGGCCTCTACACAAGCAAATCCTGGGATCTGGCCTACATGCCTATGGTGGACATCTGCACACATGGATGCCACAGGGGCATCTATACCTGTACATGGCCCACTACTGAGGTGGGGTGGAGTGCCACATGCCCTGCATTACGGAGGGGCCTAGCCTACGTATTTCTGCCTGGCCTAGGTACACCCACAGCCCTCCTCCCTCAGCCAGCCCCTCAACTGCGCACCAAGTACCCATAATGATGTTGTACTCACCGCCTTGTGTCTGCTGTGATGCCCTCAAGCGCCCATCCAACTTAGGGTAGGCCACCGCCAGGATCCGGAACATCAGGGGGTGATGCTGCGACGGGCACCCCTCCCACGTTGTGAGGCCATCCCCAGCTGAGCCTCCGTCGTCTTCTTGCTCCAGCGGCGAATGTCCTCCCATCTTTTACGGCAGTGGGTGCCCCGTCTCTGGTGGACCCCCAGGGACCGGACTTCCTTGGCGATGGCACGCCAAATGTCCTTCTTCTGGTGGGCGCTGACCTACATGACATGCACAGGGGAAGAAGAGAAGTCATTACCAACTGCACCGTCGATGTAGGTGTCCCCTCTCCCTACCCTTGCCATGTGGCACATGCATTCACATGCATTCCCTCTTACAACCAGCCCTCTCCACCCAGGCCTAGCCCATACAACGTGCTCACTGTGTACTTACCTGTTGGCCTGGAGGACCGTAGAGTAGCGTGTACTGGGGGAGGACCCCGTCTACTAGTTTCTCCAACTCCTGAGCAGTGAAGGCGGGCCCTTTCCCCAGACCAGCAGCCATCGTCTCTTCCAGACCGAGGTCACAGCAGCACTTGCAGTGTAGGTCCTCTCTTGTCGAAGGTCAGGTATCGAGTGATTGAACAGATAGAAAATGGCGGTGACGTCCGCGGCGGTGACGTCCGCGGCGGTGCGTATCATCAACGCCGGCACACTTGCTCATTGGCTCCTGGGACCCATACGGTCCAATGTTAATCAATGCAGCATTGCGCCGCGGTCTACGACCGCCTACCGCGACGGTGTGCACCGCCAGCGCAGTTACCTCACAATACCATTGTCCCAGTTTAGAGGTCAAGCAGCCGCCATTTCAGGGGCCCACATGGCTTCATTTACTTCTGTGTCACACATAGCTAAGCCTACACTCAACACACATACAGGAAGGGTTTGGTGTCATGTTCTGTGAGTACATACCTGGAAAATAGTTGACTCTGTGGTTGCTGTTGTCCTTCCTAGGCACCGTCAGCTGGGACAATTGAGAAGATGTCGGAATCCTCCGGTGTACCGACCGCTGGTGGACCTGTTGACAATGGAGGAGCGACATTTACTCGTCACCTACAGGTTTGACCGTGCCACTATCCAGGAACTATGTACCCAGTTGGAGCCAGACCTGATGTCACCAATCCGCCATCCCACTGGAATCCCCTCTGACGTGCAGGTGCTGTCAGTGCTCCATTTCCTTGCAAGTGGGTCATTTCAAACAACAGTGGCCATGGCATCAGGGATGTCCCAGCCTATGTTTTCTAACGTGTTGTCCAGAGTGTTGGCTGCCCTGCTGAAACACGTAAGTAGATACATTATTTTCCCTGAGGTGGAAGATTTTGCTACAGTGAAAGGTGACTTTTATGCCCTTGGACATATCCCCAACATCATAGGTGGCATTGATGGCACCCATGTAGCTCTGGTCCCCCCCACAGGAGTGAACAGGTGTACAGGAACCGGAAGAGTTATCATTCCATGAATGTACAGATGGTATGTTTGGCCGACCAGTACATCTCCCAGGTAAATGCTATGTTCCCTGGCTCAGTGCATGACGCCTACATCCTGCGGAATAGCAGCATCCCTTATACGATGGGTCAACTCCAGAGGCACCGGGTGTGGCTATTGGGGGACTCTGGTTACCCCAACCTGTCCTGGCTATTGACCCCAGTGAGGAATCCCAGGACCAGGGCAGAGGAACGGTACAATGAGGCCCATGGGTGGACTAGGAGGGTGATCGAACGCACCTTCGGCCTCCTGAATGCCAGGTTCAGGTGCCTCCATATGACAGGTGGTTCCCTATTCTACTCACCGAAGAAGGTGTGCCAGATCATCATCGCCTGCTCGATGCTTCACAATCTTGCTTTGCGACGCCAGGTGCCTTTTCTGCAGGAGGATGGTCCAGATGGCGGTGTTGTGGCAGCTGTGGAGCCTGTGGAGCCTGTGGACAGTGATGAGGACCTGCAGGCGCTGGGTCTCCTGAAACTTGGCCAGGACCGTCGCCATCGTCTCCTGGGAGTGGTGGTATGCTCCCATGATGGAGGAGAGGGCCTCGTGGAGAGTGGGTTCCCTTAGCCTGTCCGCCCCCTGTCGCACTGCAGCCCTCCCAGTTCCCCTATGTTCCTGTGCCTCCGCCCCCTGGACCGTGTGCCCACTACCACTGCCCCCAGGTCCCTGTTGTTGTTGGGGTGGTGGGTTATCCTGGGTTCCCTGTAGTGGTGGACACACCGCTGATTGACCTGTCCTGGGGACGGAGGTATGGGCCCGCTGGGTGGGTGCTGTGCTGGTGTTACCAGAGGGTGGAGGGTCAGTGTTGGGCTGTGCCTGTGCAAGTGGAACCGACTGTCCTGAGGCCCACGATGGTCCGGGCTGGTCGTCAGGATCCAGTAGGGCAGAGCTGCTATCGTCACTGTGGGCCTCTTCTGTGGGTGGAGTGGAGTTGTCTGGACCCTCCGGTGTGGTGACGGTCCCTCGTGATCCTGCAGGGGCATAAGTGCATGATTATTGCATGTGTGTGTAATGGTGTGCAATGGGTGGGTGTTTGTGTACCCCAGTGCAAGCATTCCTGTGTGGGGGCTTGTGTGATGATGGTTGGGGGGGTGTTCTGGGTATGTGCAGTGAGCATGCTTTGGTGAGGGGTGACCATGCTTAGTTGTGTCATGGAGGGCTTGGTGTTGAGATGGGTGGTTTGTGTTATTGGTACATTAGTGAGGATTTGGGGTGATAGGGGAGGGGGTGAGGGTGGGGGTGTGTGATAGCATGCAGGTAGGGTGGGGGATATGATGGTTAAGATTTGACTTACCAGTGTCCATTCCTCCACTGACTCCTCCGAGGCCCTCTGGATGCATGATGGTCAAGACTTGCTCCTCCCATGTTGTTAGTTGTGGGGGAGGAGGTGGGGGTCCGCCGCCAGTCCGCTGAACCGCGATGTTGTGCCTGGAGACCGCTGAACGCACCTTCCCCCGTAGGTCGTTCCACCTCTTCCTGATGTCCTCCCGATTTCTTGGATGCTGTCCCACAGCGTTGACCCTGTCGACTATTCTGCGCCATAGCTCCATCTTCCTGGCTATGGATGTGTGCTGCACCTGTGAGCCAAATAGCTGTGGCTCTACCCGTAGGATTTCCTCCACCATGACCCGGAGCTCCTCCTCGGAAAAGCGGGGGTGTCTTTGGCGTGACATGGGGTAGTGTGTGTGATGTGTGGGGCGGTGTCAGTGTTGATGTGTGTGGTGATGTGTAGTGGTGTGTGGTGTTTGGTGCGTGGATGTTGTG
Source organism: Pleurodeles waltl (assembly GCF_031143425.1). Taxonomy (NCBI): domain Eukaryota; kingdom Metazoa; phylum Chordata; class Amphibia; order Caudata; family Salamandridae; genus Pleurodeles; species Pleurodeles waltl. Next base: position 515,479,212 of record NC_090445.1, read on the forward strand.
TGGGTGATGGTGTTGTGTGCCTCTGTGTTGTGGGGTTGTCTATTCTGTGCTCTCTCTCTGGCCTTTGTCAATCAGTTTTGGTCGTAGGGGTTTGTGGGTGTGTGTTTTATATTGTGTTGGGTGTGTGGGAGTGGTGTGTGTATGTGTATCAGGTGTGTGTATTTGTAATTGTCCAATGTGGCGGTGTTTTGGAGATGTGTGTGTATTTAGTGCGCGGCGGTGTGTACCACCAATGGAATACCGCGGTTGAAAGACCGCCGCGTGGATTCGTGGGTCGTAATAGCATGGGCGTGTTTCTGTTGGCGTGGAGGTGGAGGTTTTGTTTTTTCGCCAGTTTTACACTGACCTTTGGTGTGGCGGACTTGTGTGGGTGAAATTCCAATTTCCAAGATGTGTGTCATAATAGCTGTGGCGGAATTCCACGGCCGCGGCGGTGTATTGGCGGTCTTCTGCACGGCGATAAGCTCCTTTTACCGCCAATGTTGTAATGACCCCCAATGTCTTTTACCTACGTCTTTTGGGTTGGAGTTTAGTGGATGTATGAATAGAGATGCAGCTGCAGCACTGCCAAGAGGACATAGAATGGAGGAGTTACCTATGGGACCTGAAAAGCAGCAGCAACATTGTCTAGGGAACTAATAATGCAGAACTTCCACTGGGAACAAAGACACAGCTGCAGCACTTCCTGACTTAGAATGAAGGAGTTACTGACAGGACTAGAGAAGCAGCTGCAGCATTGTCCAGAGGACTCAGAATGAGGATTTTCCACTGTGACCAGAGACACAGCAGTTGCCCTGCTTAGAGAACTGAGAATAGTGAAGTTACTAATGGGACCAAAGAAGAAGCTAGCACCAAAGTCTAAAGGGATAGGAATATGGAATTACCACTGGGAACAGAGAGACAGCTGCAGCACTACTTAGAGGATTTAGAATGGAGGAGTTACTGACGGGACCAGAGAAATAGCACTGCCTAGAGGACCAAGAAGGAGGAATTACCACTGTGAACAGAGACATAGCTGCAGGACTGCCTAGAGGAATTAGAATGGGGGAGTTACTGACAGGACCAGAGAAGCAGCTAGCAGCACTGTCTGGAGGACTTAGAATGAGGAATTACCACTGGAAGCAGAGAAGAAGCTAGCAGCACTTGCTAGAGGGCTACGGATGAGGAATTACCACTAGGACCAAAGAAGGAGCTGCAGCACTGTCTAGAGGACTCAAAATAAGGAATTACCACTGAGACCAGAGAAGCAACTGCAGCATTGTCTACAGGACTAATAATGAGGAATTACAACTGGGACCAGAGAGGCAGCTAGTAGCACTGTCTAGAGGACTTAGGATGGGGAATTATCACTGGGACAAGATAAGCAGCTAGCAGTACTGTTTAGATGACTTTGACTGAGGAATTACCGCTAGGACCAGAGACGCAGCTAATAGCACTTCTTAGAAGATGAAGAATGAGGACTTACAGACAGGTAAAGAGAAGCAGCTAGCAGCACTGTCTAGAGGACTTACAATGAGGAATTACCACTGGGACCAGAGATGCACCTAGTGGCACTGTCTAGAGGACTTTGAATGAGGAATTACTACTGGGACCAGAGAAACAGCTAGCAACACTGCCTAGAAGACATGGAATGAGGAATTAGCAACAGGACCAGGGAAACAGTTAGCAGCACTGTCTAGAGGACTTAGAATGAGGAATTACCACTGGGACCAGAAACACAGCTAGCAGCACTGCTTAGAGGCTTTAGAATAAGGAATTACAGACAGGACCAGAGAAGCAGCTGGGAGCATTGTCTAGAGGACATAGAATGAGGAATTACTGACAGGACCAGAGAAGCAGCTAGCAGCACTTCCTAGTGGATTAAGCATAAGGAATTACCACTGGGACCAATGAAGCAGCTGCAGCACTGTCTAAAGGACTTAAAATAGGGAATTACCAATGGGACCAGAGAAGCAGCTGCAGAATTGTCTACAGGAGTGAAAATGAGGAATTACCACTGGGACCAGAGAAGCAGCTAGCAGGACTGCCTCAGAATGATGAACTACCACTGGGACCAGAGAAGCAGCTAGCAGCACTGCCTAGAAGACATAGAATGAGGAATTACCGATGAGACCAGAGAAGCAGCTAGCAGGACTTTCTAGAGGACTGAGAATGAGGAATTACCACTGGGACCAGAGAAGCATCTGCCGCACTGCCTAGAGGACCTAGAATGAGGTATTACTACTGGGACCAGAGAAGCATCTGTAGCATTGCCTACAGTACTAAGAATGAGGAATTTCCACTGGGACCAGAGAGGCAGCTGCAGCACTATCTAGAGGACTTATAATGAGGAATTACCACTGGGACAAGAGAAGCAGCTGCAGCAATGTCTACAAGACTAAAAATGAGGAATTACCACTGAAACTATAAAAGCAGCTAGCAGGACTGTCTAGAGGACTTAGAATGAGGAATTACCACTGGGACCAGAGAAGCAGCTAGCAGCACTGCCTAGAGGACTGAGAATGAGGAATTACTGAGGAGACCATAGAAGCAGCTTGCAGCATTGTCTAGAGGACTTAGAATAAGGGATTACCAATGAGACCAGAGAAGCAGCATGCAGCACTGCTTATAAGATTAAGAATGAGGATTTACCAGTGAGACCAGAGAAGCAGCCCCAGCACTGTCTGGAGGACTTAGGATGAGAAATTACCACTGGGACCACAGAAGCAGATCCAGCATTGTCTACAGGACTAAGAATGAGGAATTACCACTGAGGCCAGAGAAGCAGCTAGCAATACTGTCTACAGGACTTAGAATGAGGGATTACCACTGGGACCAAAGGAGTAGCTAGCAGCACTGTCTATAGGATTAAGAATGAGGATTTACCAATGAGATGAGAGAAGCAGCTGCAGCACTGTCTAGAGGGCTTAGGATGAGGAATTACCACTGGGAGCAGAGAAGCAGCTGCAGCATTGTTCACCAGACTAAAAATGAGGAATTACCAGTGGGACCAGAGAAGCAGCTAGCAGCACTGTCTAAAGGATTTAGAAGGAGGAATTACCGACGGTACCAGAGAAGCAGCTAGCAGCACTGTCTAGAGGACTTAGAATGACAAATTAACGCTTGGACCAGAGAAGCAGCTAGCAGTATTGCCTATAGGATTAAGAATGAGGTAACAAAGATGTACCATGGCACACACAAAAAGTCCATAAGGTAAGTCCTTTGTACAAAAACGTATGGCACAGCAATGTGGTTCATCAAGAAGGTTTTTAATTCGTTGGCTTTCGTATATCTCCGATATAGACCACAGCTATTCCGTATGAGAAATGACTCCTTCAAATGAGAATACAGCAGACACGTGTTTCGTCAATAAAACTTTCTCAAGGCCAGATTAGTCATCATAAGCGCTTCGTCAAAATACTTCAATAGGTTTCCAATGTCCTCCAGATAAATTGTAAAGCCAGATAACCATCAAAAGCAAAGCCTGTAGTATGCAATGAGAAGCCGACCTTGATAAGTCATAATCGTCTGTTATCGGCACTTCTTGTAGGAGATAGAAGGATTAAGAATGAGGATTTACCACTGAGACCAGAGAAGCAGCTGCAGCACCGTTTAGAGGACTTTAGAATGAGGAAGACTGAAAGTGGATGAGTCTGTGTGTCTGCCGGAGTGTGCAAAACATGCACACAGAGTCAATTACTTCTAAAACCGCAGCGGAGGGAAAAATGGCTTGGAAAACATCATTTAAGTATACCTGAGCAGAAGCACAAGAGCAAATGAAATCTGACACCTTGTGCCTTTCTGAACATGGTGTTTTAACTGTTGTAGTTTAAACATATTACTGACCGCCAAAAGAACAGTAAGGCTGCAATGACCAGACTGGAGGAAGGGCCATCACACACTCTAACAGGAATAAGCATGAATGCGTGTAAATGTGGAGTGACGGCAAACAAAAATGTTCTCTAAGTTAAATCACCTGGGAGGGAGCTAAGCACACAAAGGAGGGACATTTAGAAAAATGCACCAATAAAAAGGAAGCATTTAAGACAAGCATAACAAAGAGTGAATGGCAATAGTGGGCATGGTTAAGCCCATACACTAAATACAGCATGTCTTGCAGACAGCGCATGCGCGCTGCCTAGGCTGAACCTAAAAACAAAATCTTGCTGAGGTTACTGCTGATGTCCTGGGGTGTTTTTACACCTATTAATGGACATCAGCAATCAAAAGTCTCCAAAAACGAGCTGAAAACCACTGTGTGATTTTGCCACTGTGTGATATTGGCTTCTCACTGGGTGACCGTGTGATGGAAGCAAATATCGGGTGTCACACAGTGGTACTGTGTGAGCTGGCAGGTCTGAGAATCTTCCTGAAATAGCCAAACAAAATCAAAGGCTCCGGAATCAAAATGACTGTCACAGGGATGAGTAGGACTAAGAGTAGTGAAAAAATACTTGTAAGTAATCGGGGTATTACCTCTACATGGAAAAAAACAACAAAAGGAGGAACACACTGCCTTGCATGCCAGGACACAATTAGCCCAGATGCATTGTGGTAAAGCAGTGTATAACACTCAGTTCAGTTGAGAGTCTTTAATATTCACAATTGTTGGTGCAGCTAATGCTGTGTATTTCTAGACTTGTGTTTCAGGATTGTTCTTATTCAGTAGAGAGTCACAAATGACCTTTAAGGGTGCTGGCAATGCTATTCACAATCTTCACAGGTATAGTACCACTCCCAGAGCACCGGTGTATCCCAGAGCTCATCAGCCCTATAGCTCAGAAAGGAGCCAATCACAAAAGGGGGAGGCAGCACACTGCCTGGCCAGCATACAATTAGCCCAGGTGCATTGTGGTAAATTCTCCTCTAAGCCCACTCCAACCAATTTCTGGCCATTGAAGGGCATCTTAAGGGTCATAACTTTCTGGGATACATCTGTATTCCAATGTTTTACATATAAATTCCACCAGGCCAAAGTAGATGCTGTACGCACAGGTGTTGAGAATCTCATCACATCAAAGGATATGTCAGCGAGGAACTCAATATGTCAATCCAAAGGCTCAAGCCGAGTAAGACAATCCTTTCCCCCCTGAATGCCCCGAAAAGTCTGAAATCAAAGACTGGATGATATATATGCCCCATTAACTCCAGGTCTAAGGGCAACATGAGATGCAGAAAAATAATTCTGTCCTGTTTCTTTTCCACTGGGTCTTTAAGAATATTCTCCTCTGCCATAGACGAACAACCCACCATAATGGCCCCACAACCCAACAAAATGGCCTCAAAGGAGTCTACCTGGAAACTATCTGGGAGAACAGCCTCCAACTCTTCCAAAGGGTTAATTTGGGTTATAAATCTAGGCAGAGATATTTTTCAGGATCCTTTAACTCAAACCTGATGACATCAAAAATAAACTGGTGAATTGGAAGACCCTCATCAGGAGACATACACAATTGCAGAAGTAAATTGTTCTGAGAAAAGGAAGGCCGGTCCATTGGAGGAAATCCCATATTTTCCCAAATGCGAGAAATAATGTTTTGTAATACTTTGTTAGAAATGGGGTTTCTGGTTGGCTAGGTATGCACCCAAGCCAGGCATAACCTACCCACTCTAGTCAGGGCGAGAGAGTTACACAACCAAGATAACCCTTTTTAACCCCCTTTTGTAGCTTGACATGACAAGTCAGGCCTATCCCATAGGCAATGTGTAAAGCGTTTGCACAACACACACAACACATGTGAAGCACTATTCCCACCACACAGTAAACACAACACTGAGTTATATAAAAATAAACTGTATTGTACACAACAACATTAGATCAAACACAACATGTCTGTAATACCCTGCTACCCAAGCATTTGTCAGAACATTACACAGTACTATTACTCTGCAAAAGCCAGAGGTAGTCACATAGGACATACAGTATAGGTTACTGGTTATTCTGCAACATAAGCAGTAGTCAGGTAAACATGACAAAACGCACATACCAGGGTAAAAGCACATATTACCAGAAAGGAATAAGGTCACAGTAAACACGTTACTAAGAATGCACTTGCCCTAGTGAACATCATAAATGCCCATAAAAGGAACATCAGGGCATTAGGTAACACATGGCAAGTCAAAAGAACATATCACCCTAGCTGCGCACATCATAGGAGAACACATGATCATTGTGGCAAAAACAATCAGCAGGAATGCACATGTTATTTGGCAATATTCTCACCAGATCCAGTGAGTGCGATCTATTACCCACCCAGGCGCAAAACAAGAGGATGCTGACCAACACGAGAACGTCCATGCCCCAACTTTGGAGCTCTAACACTCGGTTCCTTGCTCCTGGGGTGCGGTAGCATAATCGTTGACAGAGCCGGGGACCTCCGTTGAGGCCTTCTTAGATGCTACCAAAACAATGAGTAATGGGGGCACCCGTGATTCCCCCTAGCCCATCGGGCCCAACACCAGCCTCAAAGAACAACTAAAGGACCCGCACCTTCCTAACCGGTAGGGGAGACCTCTCAGAATCCCTCCTTGCGGCATGACTGCTGAATCCTGCTCCCCCCCCGGTGGCTGTTGACAGCGGGTCATACAGAGGAAGAGCTCCAGGGCCTCATTCATCACCACCAGCCTCCTCGCTGGGAGCCAGCTTCCTCCTTCTCTGCGGCTCGGCCGCAGCAGCCCCAGGCTCCAGAAATGGATGCCTGCATGTGCCCGGGGCACTCCTCACTATGCTGCACCCCAGGGGATCCACCAGGAGTGCACCTACTCCCACCTTCGTCTTTCCCGTACACCGGGGGCACATCAAAGAGCGCGGTTTGGACGCGCTGAAGGAATCCGGGCTGCAGCAGTGATTTCTGCACTCTGGGATTGTTACACCCGATCCAGCGCTCCTCGGGCGCTGCAATTTTGAACAAATAAAATCACTTTACCTGTGCTTAAAGCTCACTCGGCAATAAGAGAAAAATGTTCTCCAAGCGCTAAACAAATAAAGGAGAGAGGATTCGCTAGGTTTTTCTGTCCCAGCACAGGAGCCTCAAACACAGCGCTGCCCTTGCACCAGGAAGCCAATGGTTGCAGAGGGCACAGGTCACAGCACCCAGCCTCTGGGGACACATGTGAAGCACAGGGCAGCAGGGCCCAACAACAGGCCAGCACAAGGGGGATGCAGTGAGTGGCAGTTGCTCTTAGTGACCCAGCAGGTCACAGGTCAGCACAGTAGCAGTAGTCCAAGGCAATTTCTGGTGAGTCCCTCCAGCAGCATTCTGTGTCCATTTCCTTAAAATGTTTCTTGTGCCTTTTACAAGTGGAAAATCCCCTGTACTTATACTCCGTTTTGCAGTGCAATTTCAAAGAGGGGGAGAAGAGGTTCCAACCAGTGACAACTGGTTCTAGGAGTATCCCCTCTCTCCTCCAGCACAGGCTCCAGACATCAGTGGGGGTAAACAAGCCCTTTGTGTGAGGCCATGGCACATCCTTTACAAATGCAGGTGTGCCCCGCCTCCCCTTCTCTCAGCCCAGGAAGACAATTCAATATACAGATGCACCTCTGTGACACCTCCACCCTCCCTGTGTACAGGCTGTCTGAAAAGTATGCACAAAGCTCAACTGTCACTCTACCCCAGACGAGGATTGGTGTGAAGCTGCAAAACAGCAGAGTCATAAGCACAGAGAAGTGCTCACTTTCTAGAAGTGGCATTTCTATAATGGTAATAAAAAAATCCACCTACACCAGTAAGCAGCATTTCTCACTACCATTACAACCATACCAAACATGCTTACGCTACGCCTCATAAATCAGACAATACCCCCTAGTCATAAGGCAGGGCATTTCCAATGCAATCCTATGAGCAAGGCAGTACTCACAGCAGTGAGAAACCAAATAGGCTGTTTGCCACTGCCAGGACAGTCCACACAACGAGGCATACTCTGTCTTCTACATACATAGCACCCATAGGGCCTACCTTGGGGTGATGTATATGTAGTAAAAGGGAAGTTCTGGGCCTTGCAAGTAAATTTAGATGCCAGGTCCCAGTGGCAGCAAACTGCGCAGGCAGGCTCTGCGCTAGCAGGCCTGAGACAAGTTTGAAAAGCTACTTCTGTCGGTGGCACAAGCAGTGCTGCAAGCCCTCTAGTAGCATTTCATTTATAAGCCCTGGGTATAGGGATACCATTGTACAAGGTCTTACAGGTAATTTAAGTGTGCCAATTAGGTGTAAGCCAATCATAGCAACTTTAGTAGGAAGAGCAGCTGCACTTTAGTACTGATTTGTAGTGATAAAGTGCTCAGAGTCCTAGAGCCAACAGCAAGAGGTCAGAAAAAATAGGGGGAAGGAGGCAAAAGGTTTGGGGATGACCCTGCAAAAAGCGCCAGGTCCAACATACTTCCTTAGCAATATATTTCCCTTTGAGGTCAGGAGCTGGCAGAGAAGCTTTGCTCTCTGAGGAAACATTAGATGCTCAAAGAGGATCATCCAGAGGCTTCTGAACACCCTCTTTAGCAGAGTCTTCCCTGGAATCCTCTTTAAATGCCTTTAATGTTTAGAGGACAATGCACCCAGTCTTCTCCTCCTCCTTCTTCTCCACTACCCCCTGCTTACCTCTTTTAGGTGAGGGAGAGGAAGACTTCTGAAGAAAAGGAAGGGGGCAGGGAAAGAGAGGTGTGATGCCTCTTTGAAGAATATTTCCCCATGGTGAACAGAAACTGCAAAGCAGCCTCCAACAACAGGCAAATGGCAGCGAGAGCACAGAAATTACTCCAAATGCAGAGGAAAAATACCAGAAAAGAAAACCAGCAAACATATCATAACAAAGAATGCTTACCTGCCTCCAGGTAGACTCTGTATATATTTGCCAGAAGCGTCCTTGAGTGCCCCACCAAGAAGAGAAAAAACGTACATGCTCAGAGGCCCCAATTCTGAGCATGCGCAATGATGGAACTTGCTGCTATTTCCTGCAACCCAAAACGAAGGCAGGAGAGGCAGGAGAATAAAGGAGGTGTGGTGAACACACTCCTACCCTTTAATTTTACTGTTCCATGCCACCAAGATTGGAGGAGACAACAGGGCACATGAAAGACTATGGGGGTCATTCCAACCCCGGCGGTCATCGACCGCCAGGGTGGATGACCACGGAAGCACCGCCAACAGGCTGGCGGTGCTTCATTTGGGATTCCGACCGCGGCTGTAAAGCCACGGTCGCGCAGCCGGGTCCGGCGGTTTCCCACGGGATTTCCCCCGGCTGGGAGAATCGGATTCCGACCCCCTTCCCGCCAGCCTGTTTCTGGTGGTTTTTAGCGCCAGGAACAGGATGGAGGGAACGGGTGTCGTGGGGCCCCTGGGATGCCACTGGCATGGGCAGTGCAGGGGCCCCCTAACAGGGCCCCAGCATGATTTTCACTGTCTGCATAGCAGACAGTGAAAATCGCGATGGGTGCAGCTGCACCCGTCGCACCCCTGCAACACCGCCGGCTCCATTCGGAGCCGGCTTCTGTGTTGCAGGGCCTTTCCCGCTGGGCCGGCGGGTGCTCCCTTGGCGGGCGCTCGCCGGCCCAGCGGGAAAGTCAGAAAGTCAGAATGGCCCCCGCGGTGCGGTCATTTGACGGGGTAAGTTTGGCGGGCGGCAACCGCCGCCCGCCAAACTTGGAATGACCCCCTATATTCACTCTGGTGCGGCCAAGCACTCTCTTGCCCGCCAATTACCATTTCAATCAATCAATCAGGAATTTGTAAAGCGCACTACTCACCCGTGAGGGTCTCAAGGTGCTGAGGTGGGGGGGGGGAGGAGAGGTGCCTCTACTGCTTGAACAGCCAGGTCTTGAGAATGCCGGGTCGGGGTGTAGAAGAACCATCTGTTGAGGTATTCCGGTCCAGTGTTGTGCAGTGCTTTGCGAGCGTGGGTGAGGAGTTTGAAGGTGATTCTCTTGTTGACTGGGAGCCAGAGCAGGTTTTTGAGGTGGTCTGTTATGTGGCAGTGCGGGGGATGTCCAGGATGAGGCGTGCGGAGGCGTTCTGGATGCATTGAAGCCTCTTCTGGAGTTTGGCTGTGGTTCCTGCATAGAGGGCATTGGTCAAACACAATTAATAGCATCACATTCCACCCTATGACCAAAGAATGTTTGTTTCACATACCTCTTATTTCAAACAAAAACAAAAAACAAAAACATCAACACAAAAAAAACATTATAAGCAAATCAGATTTGAATGATAAAAGCAATCACTGTAAAGCAATGGAAGTGGATTAACATATTGATCTCATAACCTTTCACATCAAATACATTTACACAGAAAAGACTGGTAGCATGAGTTCTACTCATGTAAAGGTGCACGGTCCACCTGAAAAGTTTGCTGGCGAAAGTCAGAGTTCCACACGAAAAAACACAGACAGTTAACTGTTAAGGTTGCTTAGTTCCAGTGGAAGAATGCAATGAAACAAGTTGAACTTGAAGTGAAGGCGCCAGTTGCGCAAAATGGATCCATGGTGCTTGTACTTTACTCACTCAGGTTCAGGTTGGGGGTTCGGTCCCTTCCCCGACCCCACACGCACACACCCGAAGGGAGACCACACAGCACACTCAGGGTCAGTGGTGAAACGTGGCAGGATCTGCAAAAGAAAAAAGCATGACTTTTCTTGCAAATAACATTTGTCATCTGAAAACTGCCCTTCCTCTCCCTGTTTCAGCATGACGTTTTTGGGCCCCTTTGTTATGATTTCTGCAGGTTCTGGAGGGTCACTTGGGGCTTCAACCCACACCTCAGCACAGAGGTTTTTATCTGCTGCACCACAGCTTCCATTTCTTTGCACTGTCAGAAGGGCTGGGGCAGACTCCTTCTTTACCAAACCTCCATTCACTGCACTTTTGACAAGTTGGGCCATTCTGTCTCCAATTTGCATGAATGAATCAGATTATTTTCTAGTTATTAGCATAATTTAGATTTTTCCTTGGTAATCTGCAGCAATCACTTCCCCTGAAACCTGATCAATTTGCCATATCTGTCCCGGCAACTTTCCTCTCTCCAACTGCTCTTTGACTGTTTGTGGGACAGATTGCTCTTGTACGTGCTGTACAGTTTTTATCAAATCTAGGGGAATGTGCATCCCTCTCATCTCTGCCCACCTGTAAATGGCTTTTTCTCCCAGCTGTCCACATTTCTGGTGCACCCACTTAGCCATCCCCACTAAGTCAGAATTCTGGGTGTACCCTTCTCTCTTTGAATTTTTCTATTTAACATCTGCAAGGGAATTGAACCAGTTAGGTACAAGCCATGTGGAAAACCAAACGGCTAAACCATTGGCAGTGAACCAAGAATCAGTGTAAAAATGACACATCTCACGCAGCTCTGGCTTTAAAGTCTGACACACATTGTACAACGCTGTCCCTTCTCCTGTGCTAGAAAACCACTTTTCAGTCAATGAATTGTAATCATTAGTCAAACAAACATGCTTTTTATCCTCAGGGGACACGAATTCAAATGGTGCACTCAATTTCACTGGTGACTCTTTTACCTGTGGTACTCCCTGCACCCTCTCCACATCCTGAAAAGGGGCTTGTGACACCTGTTCATGTAGGGCTGCAGTGACTCTAGCCCTGTCTTGCAGGGGCACTCTTTTCTTCCCCTGTTCCCGATTTACATGTAAATCAGTGTTTCCCTCTTGCACTGCACAGAAACCTAAAGTCTGCATTATTTCATTTGCCAAATCACAAGCGCGCAGCTGCTTATATATTTTCCTAGTTACTTTATACCAAAGTGTTAAGATTTCACTCGGATGAGGGCTATACTGTTTCCAAAAATCAAACAAGCTAATGAAACTCGGTGTCTCTTGCTTAGTGCAAACAGTAAGAAACTCTAAAATCTTTCATTCTACTTGTGCATCTGCCATGTAATAAATTTTTCTTTGCAGAAGCGGTCTGTCAATAACATTCTGAGCTCTGTTCTCCGTGTTATCAGTTAAGGAATGCGCTTCAACTGCCAAAAAACCTGGCACACACGGAGGCTCAGACTGGCTCACAGCTGTCTTAACCCATTACTGGAATGGGAAAAGCCAGATTCTTCTAAAACAGCAGTTTTATAGATTTCAGCATTATCTTGCATTAATGTGTTCTGGCTAATTTGCTAACGTAAATTCTTATTTTCATGTTCTAACTGCCTACATCTCTCCTGCATTTTTCTGTAAGCAGATAAAAGTATCCAAACCCTTCTGTCAAGAACAAAAGGAACATCATTGCTTTCAAAAGGCACATTTTCTAAATATGCTTTATCACAGCAAGAAAACATGTTTCTCACAGCACCATCAGGCAGCTTAACTTCACATGCATTTTCAAACATGGTCTGCTGTGCTTCTGTAATTCTCTACAACAAAAAACAATTACACTTTTAAATTGTGCAATAAGAAATCTACCAATTTGACTCCCAAAACTGACGACTAAGCCATAATGTTTTGCTTTCCCACTTATCTCCTATCAGAGCTTACAGAACCTCTCTGGAATGCACTTCTGAGTTTAAAGAAGACATTTATTGTTATTAATTCCCCACCCACAAGTTCTTGAGAGACGAAATTAGTAGATTGGAAGCACACATTCAAAAGTAGTCGCAGCAATGAAAGCAAAATATATCACAGTACTTCTCAGTTGCAATGTACACAGCAAATATAGGTGATTATAGTATAATATAACTGCAAAGTAAAGCATAAAAGTCAAATTCATCACCGTATGGGCAAGGCGGTAGGGCCTAAAGCTTCATCTTTCTGGGGTCTGCAAGTTGATGACTCCGGTCAACTGCGAGAAAGAGATTATCTACCCAAACGGGAGACTGGCAACTGCCGTCTAGCTCCAGCCTGAAGTCAAGCAGATTCAAATCTAACTCACTGTAGCCCAGAGTCATCCTTAAAAGCAAACTCAGTGTGAGAGCCGAACAACCTTGGAGAGTGGCCAGTTCTCCTGAGCTATTCCGCTCTCAGACTGGATTGCGAGGTAAACACAAAATCTACGTGCTCTTATCAGCTAAGGTCTGGTGTGAAGAAAACAGCTTGGTCCATCCTGTGGAAAAACACAGCTTGGAAAAACACAGACATCTGTAATGTCTCAACTGCAATGTCTAACCCTACGTTAAAGCAGATAGGCAGCTAACCTAAATATCAAATGTAATGTCTAATGGCATGTCAAAGCCAATAGGCTGCTAAACTGAATACAGAATGTAATTGCTAATGCCATGTCAAAGCCAATAGGCAGCTAAACTGAATACAGAATGTAATTGCTAGTGCCATGTCAAAGCCAATAGGCAGCTGAACTGAATACAAAATGTAATGGCTAATGCCATGTCAAAGCCAATAGGTGGCTAAACTGAATACAGAATGTAATGGCTAACTCCATGTTAAAGTCAATAGGCAGCTAAACTGAACGAAACATATAGGGGGTCATTACAACATTGGCGGTAAAAGCCGCATACCGCCGTGCAGAAGACCGCCAACACACCGCCGCAGCCGCGGAATTCCGCCACAGCTATTATGAACCACAGCTCGGAATCCGACAAAATTCAGACTGCCACACCAAAGGTCAGCGATACACTGGCAAAAACTAAACCTCCACCGTCACGCCAACAGAAATACGCCCACACTATCACGACACACGAATCCACACGGCGGTCTTTCAACTGCGGTATTCCATTGGCGGTACACACCGCCGCGCTCAAAATACACACACTTCTACAAAAAAACGCCACATTGGACAATTCGAAATACACACACCTGATACACATACACACACCACTCCCACACACCCAATACAATATAAAACACACACCCACATCACCCACAAACCCCTACGACCACAATTACGGAGAGAGGGCCAGAGAGAGAGCACCAGCAAGAACAACAGCATCCACAGGCACACAACACCATCACCCACACAACTTCCACGCACAAAACACCACACACCACTACATATCATCACGCTTATCACCACACACTCCACCCCACACATCACCCACACCACCCCATGGCACGGCAAAGACACCCCAGGTTCTCGGAGGAGGAGCTCAAGGTCATGGTGGAGGAAATCGTCCGGGTAGAGCCACAGCTATTTGGAGCACAGTTGCAGCACACCTCAATTGCAAGGAAGCTGGAGCTATGGCGAAGAATAGTCGACAGGGTGAACGCAGTGGGACAACACCCAAGAAATCGGAACAACATCAGGCAGAGGTGGAACGACCTACGGGGGAAGGTGTGTTCCGTGGTCTCAAGACACCACCAGGCGGTCCAGCGGACTGGCGGCGGACCCCCACCTCCTCCCCCCACAACTAACAACATGGGAGGAGCAGGTCTTGGAGATTCTGCATCCTGAGGGCCTCGCAGGAGTCGGTGGAGGAATGGACTCTGGTAAGACAAATCTTAACTATTACATCCCCCACCCTACCTGCATGCCAGCACATACCCCCACCCTCACCCCCAGCACTCCAACTCCTCACAAATGTACCAATATCACAAACCACCCATCCCAACACCAAGCCCTGCATGCAAAAACAAGCATGGACACCCATCACCAAAGCATGCCCACTGCACATACCCATACAACCCCCTAAACCATCATCACACAAGCCCCCACACAGGAATGCCAGCACTGAGGTACACGGTCACCCACCCATTGCACACCATGACACACACAGATGCAATAATCATGCTTTTCCACCCCTGCAGGACCACTACCCAACGTCACCAGACAGGAGGGTCCAGGCATCTCCACCCCACCCACAGAAGAGCCCCACAGTGATGACAGCAGCTCTGTCCACCTGGATCTAGATGACCAGCCCGGCCAATTGTGGGCCTCGGGACAGTCGGTTCCCCTCACACAGGCACAGGCCACCACAGACCTTCCACCCTCTGGTAACACCAGCACAGCACCCACCCAGCGGGCCCATACCTTCGTCCCCAGGACACGTCAATCAGCTGTGTGTCCACCACTAGAGGGAACCCAGGATAACCCACCACCCCAACAACAACAGGGACCTGGGGGCAGTGGTAGTGGGCACACGGTCCAGGGGACCGAGGCACAGGAACACAGGGGAACTGGGAGGGCTGCTGTGCGACAGGGGGCGGACAGGCCAAGGGAACCCACTCTCCACGAGGCCCTCTCCTCCATCATGGGAGCATACCACCACTCCCAGGAGACGATGGCAACGGTCCTGGACAAGTTTCAGGAGACCCAGCGCATGCAGGAGGAACAGTATTTGGGGTTCAGGGAGGAACTCAGAACCATCAGCTCCGCCCTGGGCACCATCGTAGGGGTGCTGAAGGAAATACTCAACACCAGGAGGGACACTGTGGCACTCCAAGGGGCCCCAGACACTAGCATGGACGATGAACTGCCCACCACCTCCACCGGCGCTAGTGGACAGGAGGCACCACCACAGGACCACCACGCAAGCACCCCACCCCCTGCAGATGGAGAACCACCCTGCAAACGGTCCCTGAGATCCAGGAACAAGACAGAGCACAATGCCAGGACCCCCGCCAAGAAATGAGACCACCCTGATTGTCAACCCACTGTCCCACTTTGTCACCCTGTCCATATTTGAACTGCCCCAGCTCCACTTCCTATGCCCATATGGGCAATGCACCTATGAGACAAATAGACTGGACTCTGCCATGGACACTCCTCCGCCATCACCCCTCACTATTTAACTTCCCCCTCCAATAATTTTTATTTAAATAAACACACCTAAAACACCAAAAGATCCGGAGTCTGTCTGTGATTTCGAAATAGTGTATTTGCAATAACAGTGACAAAATTTCCAGGAAATAGTAATGTCAACATACCGTTGTCACACAGCTCTAGTCCATGAGGAATCTCAGCAGATGACACACAGTTGGACCCACACCTGTGAAACCGTAAGGGAAAGTGACAACTCAGTGACCATACACTGGGTGAAATCGACAGACAGGAGAGAGGTAGAAGTGTAAAAGTACTTATAGTAGGCAGGAATGTATTCTCACCTGTGTCTCACTGGAAATATTGCTGGATGACTGAGTCCCTGTTGTCAATGTCTTCTTCCTTTGCTTCCTCCTCATCACTGTTCACAGGCTCCACAGCTGCCACAACACCGCCATCTGGACCATCCTCCTGCAGAAAAGGCACCTGTCGTTGCAAAGCCAAGTTATGAAGCATACAGCAGGCCACAATGATCTGGCACATCTTCTTTGGTGAGTAGAATAGGGATCCACCTGTCATATGGAGGCACCTAAACCTGGCCTTCAGAAGGCTGAAGGTGCGTTCGATCACCCTCCTAGTTCGCCCATGTGCCTCATTGTAGCGTTCCTCTGCCCTGGTCCTGGGATTCCTCACTGGGGTCAGTAGCCATGACAGGTTGGGGTAACCAGAGTCACCTAATAGCCACACCCGGTGCCTCTGTAGTTGACCCATCACATAAGGGATGCTGCTATTCCGCATGATGTAGGCGTCATGCACTGAGCCAGGGAACATGGGATTCACATGGGAGATGTACTGGTCTGCCAAACACACCATCTGTACATTCATGGAATGATAACTCTTCTGGTTCCTGTACACCTGTTCACTCCTGTGGGGGGGGACCAAAGCCACATGGGTCCCATCAATAGCACCTATGATGTTGGGGATATGTCCAAGGGCATAGAAATCACCTTTCACTGTACGCAAGTCCTCCACCTGAGGAAAAACGATGTAGCTCCGCATGTGTTTCAGCAGGGCAGACAACACTCTGGACAACACGTTGGAAAACATAGGCTGGGACATCCCTGATGCCATGGCCACAGTTGTTTGAAATGACCCACTTGCAAGGAAATGGAGCACTGACAGCACCTGCACTTGAGGGGGGATTCCTGTGGGATGGCGGATTGCTGACATCAGGTCTGGCTCCAACTGGATACACAGTTCCTGGATTGTAGCACGGTCAAACCTGTAGGTGATGATCAAATTTCTTTCCTCCATTGTCGACAGGTCCACCAGCGGTCGGTACACCGCCGGATTCCGCCATCTCCTCACATGGCCCAGCGGACGGTGCCTATGAAGGACAACAGCGACCATAGAGTCAAACAACTCAGAGGTCTGTACCCACAGTCTAGACAGAACACGATTCATACACAAATTCAGGCCTGTATGTGTGTTGAGAGTAGGCCTAGGTATGTGTGACACAGTTGGTAAATAGGCCATGTGGGCCCCTGAAATGGCGGCTGCCTGACCTCCAAAGCGGGACAATGGGATGTGAGGTAACAGCGCTGGCGTTGTACACCGTCGCGGTAGGCGGTCAAAGACCGCGACGCAATGCTGAATTGGTTGACATTGGACCCTATGGGTCCCAGGAGCCAATGACGATGTACGCCGGCGGTGATGGTACGCACCGCCGTGGACGTGACCGCCATTTTCTATCACTTCAATCACTCGATACCTGATCTTCGACAGGAGAGGACCTACACTGCAAGTGCTGCTGTGACCTCGGTCTGTAAGAGACAATGGCTCGTGCGTCTGGGGAGAGGGCCCCCTGCCTTCACTGCGGAGGAGTTGGAGAAGCTCGTGGATGGGGTCCTCCCCCAGTGCACGCTACTCTACGGTCCTCCAGACCAACAGGTAAGTACACAGGGAGGATGCTGTATGGGCTATGCGTGTGTGAAGAGGGCTGGTTGTTAGAAGGAAGGGGGCAGAGTTCTGCGTGCATGAAAGACGGTGGGTGCATGTGCCATATGGCAAGGGTAGGCAATGGGGGCCAATCACTTTGACAGCGCAGTTGGTAATGACTTCTCTTCTTCCCCTGTACATTTCATGTAGGTCAGCACCCACCAGAAGATGGATATTTGGCGTGCCATCGCCAAGGACGTCCGGACCCTGGGGGTCCACCACAGATGGAGCACCCACTGCCGGAAGAGATGGGAGGACATTCGCCGCTGGAGCAAGAAGACGGCGGAGGCTCAGCTGGGGATGGCCTCCCAACGTGGGAGGGGTGCCCGTCGAACCATGACCCCCCTGATGTTCCGGATCCTGGCGGTGGCCTACCCTGAGTTGGATGGGCGCTTGAGGGCATCACAGCAGACACAAGGGGGTGAGTATACTCTCATTCTGCTGACATTGCGCGCAGTGGAGGTGTCTGGGTGGGGGAGGAGGGCTGTGGGTTTCCCTAGGCCAGGGCTAGTTCCGTAGGCTAGGCCCCTTCGTAAGGCATGGCCCTGTGGCCCCCCACCCCACCTCTGTAGAGTGCCAAGTACAGGTATTCATGCCCCTGTGTCATCTATGTGTGCAGATGTCATACATAGCCTTGTAGGCCAATTCCCAGGAATTGCAGTGTAGAGCCCAACAGCGCAACGTAGTGCAGGGTGCTGCTGTGTCTGTCTTGTCCGCCAACGGTAGCTGTAATTCATGCACTCAACATGTCTTTCTTCTGTTTCCCCCCCCTTTGTTTTGCGGTCTCCCTGTTCTTGTGTGCATTAGCATCATCAGGCGGAGGTGCAGAGGCACCGTAGCACGAGGGAACTGCATCCCACATGGGCATGGAGGCCCACACTACGAACTCAGAATACACCAGTGGGACGAGGGGAGCACCACGGTTGTCACAGGATCTGCAACCAGCGACACAGACTCGTCCTCCGATTGGAGCTCCCTTCTGGTGGCGGCAACATCTGTGCCCCCCACTTCAACAGGTACAGCTGCGACCCCCCCTACCAGCACCGCCCTCCCAGCAGCCCCTCAGCCTTCGCCCTGTGCCCACTCACCCAGGAGGGTGGGCATCACCTTCGCCCCAGGCACCTCAGCCCCTGCCCCTGTCTCCTCTGCTGCCCTCAGTGAGGAGGCCATTGACCTCCTCAGATCACTCACTGTTCGGCAGTCTACCATTTTGAATGCCATCCAGGGTGTAGAAAGGGAGTTGCAACACACAAATACATTCCTGGAGGGCATTCATTCTGGTCAGGCTGCCCTTCATCAAACCGTTCAGACTCTGGCCTCAGCACTGATGGCAGCCATTGTCTCTGTGTCAAGCCTCCCCCTCCAACTTCCTCCACCCAGACCCAATCCCCTGCACCTCTGCCTATCCCAAGCACACCATCAGACCAGCCTGCATACACGTCAACACACAAGGGAAGCTCTGGCAAACATAAGCACCACACATCCCACAGGCACTCACGCAAGCATCACACACATACAGACACACCAACATCCACTGCCTCCACTGTGTCCCCCTCCTCTTTGTCTCCCTCCTCCCTCCCAGTCTTGTCTACACTCACACCTGCATCCACTACCTCTACAGCCACTACGTCCCGCACCAGCACACTCAGCAGCACACCCCGCTCACATGCAGTCACCACCCCCACTACCATACACACGTCCCCTGTGTCCTCTCCCAGTGTGTCTGTGACGCCCCCTCCCAAGATACACAAACGCATGCACACACCCACCCAACATACACCCACCTCACGACAGCCTCCAGCGCATGCACCTGCACCCAAAGCCACAAAAGTTCCACCTCCTACAACCACCTCCTCTTCCTCCACTCCCAAACCCCCTCCAGCTACCCGTCCCAGTGTCTCCAAACTACTTTTCCTGTCCCCCCTTAACCTATTTCCCACCACCCCGTCCAACTCATAGGTCCCGTACTAGCACCTCAGCCACTAAATCACCGAGACCAGTGGTGCCTGCTGTCACAGGTATGTGGAGTGCACCGGCCACCAGGCCAGCCAGTCTATCACAAAGCCAGAGCACAGCCAGTCCACCCCATGTGAAGCACCAGAAGTTGCCCAGTGCCCGGCGGGAGAGGGGGAAGACTCCAGCCACTCAAGCCGCTCACCGGGGTCCCGGGGGAGAGTGGACTCTGCTGTGACTCCTCCAAAGGTGGGGAAGGGGCAGAAGAAACCCGCAAAGTCTGGAAGGAGCAGCACGGCGGAGAAGACTGCCATCATCCCCGCTGGCCAGGAGGGCCATGGTAGCCCCATCGTCGCAGCCCAGGAGGGCCCCGCCAGCCACAGCCCAGCTGCTCAGGAGGGCCCCGCCAGCCACAGCCCAGTGGCCCAGGAGGGCCCCAAAGGACCGCCAGCCCCAGCCCCGCTGGGCAATGAAGGACCGCCAGCCCCAGCCCCGCTGGGCAATGAAGGACCGCCAATGCAAGCACCGCTGAACAGGGCAAGGACTGCCAAGGCAAGCACCGCTGAACAGGGCAAGGACCGCCAAGGCAAGCACCGCTGAACAGGGCTAGCAATGCTGAACAGGGCAAGGACGGCCAAGGCAAGCACCGCTGAACAGGGCAAGGACCGCCAAGGCAAGCACCGCTGAACAGGGCAAGGACCGCCAAGGCAAGCACCGCTGAACAGGGCAAGCACCGCCAACTCAAGCACCGGTAGCCCATCAGCGGCAGGGGCAGTGAAGCAACAGGGAACGTCACGGGGTGAGTGAAGTACTCTGGGCACCAGTCCCCCTCCAGAACCAGTGGAGACCTGCATCCACTCTGTCTGTCTTGCACAGGATGAAGCACTCTGGGCACCAGTCCCCCTCCAGAACCAGTGGAGACATGCATCCGCTACCTCAGTCCTTGGCAGGATGAAGCACTCTGGGCACCAGTCCTCCTCCAGAACCAGTGGAGACATGCATCCACTACCTAAGTCCTTGGCAGGATGAAGCACTCTGGGCACCAGTCCCCCTCCAGAACCAGTGGAGACATGCATCCACTACTTCAGTCCTTGGCAGGATGAAGCACTCTGGGCACCAGTCCCCCTCCAGAACCAGTGGAGACTGTTATCCACTTGAGACACTGTGGCTTTGTACTCCCCAGGGTGGTACAGTGGGAAAACCACCCACTGGAGAGACTTGAGAGACTGTGGCTTCGCACTAACCAGGATTGAACAGTGGGTAGACCACACACTATATAGACTTGAGAGACTGTGGCTTTGCACTCCCCAGGATGGTACAGTGGGCAAACCACCCACTGGAGAGACTTGAGAGACTGTGGCTTTGCACTCCCCAGGATTGAACAGTGAGCAGACCACCCACTGTATAGACTTGAGAGACTGTGGCTTTGCACTTCCCAGGATGGTACAGTGGGCAAACCACCCACTGGAGAGACTTGAGAGACTGTGGCTTTGCACTCTCAAGTGGGTGGTTTGGCCACTGCTTTATCCTAGGGAGTGCAAAGCCACAGTCTCTCAAATCTCTCCAGTGGGTGGGTTGCCCACTGCTTTATCCAGGGGAGTGCAAAGCCACAGTCTCTCAAGTCTCTCAAGTGGGTGGTTTTCCCACTGCTTTATCCTGGGCAGTGCAAAGCCAGAGTCTCTCAAGTAGATCGCAGTCTCCACTGGTTCTGGAGGGGGCTTGGTGCCCAGAGTGCTTCATCCTGCCAAGGACTAAGGTAGTGGATGTGATACTCCACTGGTTCTGGAGGGGGCTTGGTGCCCAGAGTGCTTCATCCTGCCAAGGACTGAGGTAGTGGATGTGATACTCCACTGGTTCTGGAGGGGGCTTGGTGCCCAGAGTGCTTCATCCTGCCAAGGACTGAGGTAAGGGATGTGACACTCCACTGGTTCTGGAGGGGGCTTGGTGCCCAGAGTGCTTCATCCTGCCAAGAACTGAGGTAGTGGATGTGATACTCCACTGGTTCTGGTGGGGGCTTGGTGCCCAGAGTGCTCCACGTGCAGTGTGGCCGGTACAATTCCCTCACCTGGGTGTGTGTGCCACGAGATTGCCGAGGTACAGGTAGCATGATACGCCTTGGAGGCTGCGACATACCCCACACTGCTGCGGATTTGCATTCCACCTGCAGGTGACAACTGTGATGTTTGTAATGCTTCATGGAAGCTGCCCAGGGTCCTGGAACTCACCACTAGCCTCGGACGACTGACCACTGGGGATGGTAGGCATGTCTGCGGTGGTGCCACTGTCCAAAGATGTTGCGAGGCTACTGGCGGTGCTTGCGGCGGTGTCAGTCGTGGCGGTGCTGGCTGCGGGGTCTGTGGCGGCAGTGCTGGCTGTGGGGTCATTGGTGGCGGTGCTGGCTGCGGGGTCTGTGGCGGTGGTTCTGGCGGTGGGGTCTGTGGCGGCAGGGTCTGTGGCGGCAGGGTCTGTGGCGGCGGGGTACGTGTCAGCACCTGCTGAGGGAAAAAGCTGGATGTCTCCTGCAGCCTCGGGCGGCTGCCCACCGGGGAAGAGGCTGGGGACTGTCGAAGCAGCTGTAGACGTGCCAGAGGCGGTGCAGGTGGCGGTGCAGCTGACGGTGCAGCTGACGGTGCTGGTGGCGGTGTTCGCCACCGTACAGGTTGGCATGGACTTGGACAGAAGGGGTGACACTGGTCCCTCAGTCTGTGCCACCATGCCCTCTCCTGACCTGCCCTTCAGTTTTTGGCCCTTCCCCACTTTTGATGGTGGCACAGTTGTCTTGCCACTATCCCCTTTCGTTTTCGCTGACCCCTTGGTGGCAGGTGTTTTCTGATGTGGGAAACTTTTTAACCTTGGGAGGAGGCAGAATGTCCTTGCCTTCGCTCCATGGCACACTGGCAGCCCTGATGGTTGGCGCACTCCATGACCCCGCAGTTGCTGGCACCACTGTGACTGGGGATGTGGTGACTGAGGTGCTGGACTGGGCCCTGGAAAGCCTGGCCCTAGGGAAAGGACGGGGGAGGTGTAGGGAAGAGGTCAATGTTAGCCAGGAAAGGTTTTTCAGACACACTGGGACGGGTAGATGGAGGGGGTTTGGGAGTGGAGGAAGAGGTAGTGGTTGCAGGAGGTGTACGTCTGCTGAATTTGGGTGAAGGTGCATGGGCTGGAGGCTGTTGTGAGGTCGATGGCTGTTGGGTGGGTGTGTGCCTGCGTTTGTGTACTTTGGGAGGAAGGCTCACAGACACACTGGGAGAGGACACTGGGGATATGTGCATGGTAGTGGGGATGGTGAGTGCACGTGAGCGGTGTGTGGTGATAGGCGTGCTGGTGATGGAGGTAGTGGCTGAGGATGTAGTGCATGGAGGTGTGAGTGGAGACGAGAGGGAGGAGGGAGACGTGGAGGAGGGGGACAGAGTGGAGGAAGTGGATGTTGGTATGTGTGCATGGGTATGATGCTTATGTGAGTGCTTGTGGGTTGTGTGGTGCTTATGTTTGCCTGAGCCACTCTTGTGTGTTGATGTGTGTGCATGCTGGTCTGATGGCGTGCTTGGGATAGGCTGAGGTACAGGGGATTGGGTCTGGGTGGAGGAGGTTGGAGGGGGGAGGCTGGACACAGGGACAATGGCTGCCATAATTGCCTAGGCCAGAGCCTGAATTGCTCTCTTTTGGGCTGCCTGGCCAGAATGAATGCCCTCCAGGAATGCATTTGTTTGTTGCAAATGCCTCTCAACACCCTGGATGGCATTCAGAATGGTAGACTGCCCAACAGTGAGGGATCTCAGGAGGTCAATAGTCTCCTCACTGAGGGCAGCAGGGCTGACTGGGGCAGGGCTTGAGGTGCCTGGGGCGAAGGAGATGCCCACCCTCCTGGGTGAGCGGGCACGGGACACACGCTGAGGGGCTGCTGGGAGGGCGGTGCTGGTAGGGGGGGTGGTGGCTGTTGATGAAGTGGACACAGAGGAGCCCGCCAATGCAAGGGAGCTCCCATCAGAGGAGGAGTCGCTGGTCTCTGCTCCTGTCCCCGCCGTGGAGCTCCCCTCGCCCTCTGTCCCACTGGTGGCTTCAGACTCCGTTGCTTCACCCTCCAGGGCCAAGTGGGATGCAGCTCCCACCTGCTCCGGTGCCAATGCTCCTCCGCCTGATGATGCTATTGCACACAAGAACAGGGAGACAACAAAAAGGCGGGGGTGAAGACAGAAGAAAGACATGTTCAGTGCATGCAACACCACTACCGTTGGTGGACACAACACACAAGGAGCAGCCCTCTTCACTACGCCATGCACTAACAGTTCCTAAAAATGTCAGCTGACCATGGGGTACGAGACCTAAGTCCAAAAGCTGCACACCTGGAAGTCACAGGAGTCTGACTAGGTGTAGATTGCTCTAACCACTAGTGGGGTTGGTGTGCCACAGAGCCTGCCTCACAAGGGACCTTGCCTACCAAGATCGCCCTGGCCTAGGGGAACCCACTGCCTACCTCCCCCGCCCAGACACCTCGTAATGCGCGCAAATTCAGCTGAATGAGAGTGTACTCACCCCCTTGTGGCTGCTGTGATGCCCTCAAGCGCCTATCCAACTCCGGATACGCCACCGCCAGGATCGGGAACATCAGGGGGGTCATGGTGCAAGGGGCACCCCTCCCACGTTGGGAGGCCATCTCCAGCTGGGCCTCCGCCGTCTTCTTGCTCCAGCGGCGTAGGTCCTCCCATCTTTTCCGGCAGTGGGTGCTCCGTCTGTGGTGGACCCTCAGGGTCCAGACGTCCTTGGCGATGGCACGCCAAATACCCTTCTTCTGGTGGGCGCTGACCTAGAGGTATGGTATGGTACAGGGGGAATGGACATTACTTACCCATCCTGACCGTCATACTCATTGCCCCCTGTTCCCACCCTTGCCCTGACACACATACCATACTCACCATACGCACATGCAGGCCTCAGCCCCCCCATGTATCTTCCATCCACACCACTCACAACAGGCATTGCCCATGCAGCATGCTCACAGTGTACACACCTGTTTGTCTGGAGGACCATACAGTTACGTGTACTGGGGGAGTACCCCATCCACTAGTCTCTCCAACTCCTCCGAAGTGAAGGCAGGGGCCCTTTCCCCAGACACATGAGCCATCGTCGCTTCCAGACACGGGTCACAGCAGCACTTGCAGTGTAGGTCCTCTCCTGTTGAAGGTCAGGTATCAAGTGAGTGAACAGACAGAAAATGGCGGTCACGTCCGCGGCGGTGCGTATCGTCACGGCCGGCGTACATCGTCATTCGCTCCTGGGACCCATAGGGCCCAATCTTAACCAATGCTAAATAGCACCGCGGTCTTCGACCGCCCTCCGCGACAGTGTAGAACGCCAGTGCAGTTACCTCATATCCCCTTGTCCCACCTTACAGGTCAGGCAGCCGCCATTTCAGGGGGCCACATGGCATTAATAATAACTGCGTCACACCTATGTAGGCCTGGAATACTCACAGTTACAGGCACATTGCATATTAATAAATTTGTGCAAATGACATTTTGCGATACCTCAGTGTTGGCCGACTCTCTGCTCGCTGTTCTCCTCCATAGGGCATGTCTGCTGGAACAGGTGATGAGATGGCGGCATCCTCCGGTGTACAGACCCCTGGTGGACCTGTCCACAATGGAAGAGAGACACATAATTATCACATACAGACTTGATCGTGCAGCAATCCAGGAACTCTGTGCCCAGTTGGAGCAAGACCTGATGTCAGCTATCCGCCATCCCACAGGGATACCCCCTCTAGTGCAGGTCCTGTCAGTACTCAATTTCCTGGCAAGTGGTTCATTTCAAACAACAGTGGCCATTGCATCAGGGATGTCCCAGCCAATGTTCTCTAACATGTTGTCCAGAGTGTTGTCTGCCCTGCTGAAACATATGCGCAGCTACATCGTGTTCCCTCAGGTGGAGGATTTGCCAACAGTGAAAGGTGACTTCTAAGCCCTGGGACATATCCCCAACATCATTGGTGCCATTGATGGGACACATGTGGCATTGGTACCCCCTGCAGGAGTGAACAGGTGTGCAGAAACCGGAAGAGCTACCATTCTATGAATGTGCAGATGGTGTGTTTGGCAGACTAGTACATCTCCCATTTGAATGCCAAGTTTCCTGGCTCAGTGCATGACGCCTACATTTTGAGGAATAGCAGCATCCCTTATGTGATGGGCAACTCCAGAGGCACAGTGTGTGGCTAATAGGTGAGTCCAAGGACCCAATACAGTGTGAATAGGTGTCTGGGTATGGGGTTGTCCCTAAGGTTTAGTTTGTGTCTAACAGTTGTCCCTCGATATTTGCAGGTTACTCTGGTTAACCCAACCTGTCATGGCTACTGACCCCAGTGAGGAATCCCACTACAAGGGCAAAGGAACGCTACAATGAGGCACATGGGCAAACTAGGAGGGTGATCAAACGAACCCTCGGCCTCATGAAGGCCAGATTCCGGTACCTCCAAATGACAGGTGGTTCCTTCTACTACTCACCGGAGAAGGTGTGCCAGATAATCATGGCCTGCTGTATGCTGCACAACCTGGCTTTGCGACGGCAGGTGCCTTTTCTGCAGGAGGATGGTCCAGCTGGTGGTCTAGTGGCATCTGTGGAGCCTGTGGACAGTGAAGAGGAGGAGGCAGAAGAAGAGGATATCGACAACATATTCATGCAATACTTCCAGTGAGACACAGGTAAGAACATGTCACTGTGACTTTGCACTCCCCAGGATGGTACAGTGGGCAAACCACCCACTGGAGAGACTTGAGAGACTGTGGCTTTGCACTCTCAAGTGGGTGGTTTGGCCACTGCTTTATCCTAGGGAGTGCAAAGCCACAGCCTCTCAAGTCTCTCCATTGGGTGGGTTGCCCACTGCTTTATCCTGGGGAGTGCAAAGCCACAGTCTCTCAAGTCTCTCAAGTGGGTGGTTTTCCCACTGCTTTATCCTGGGCAGTGCAAAGCCACAGTCTCTCAAGTGGATAGCATTCTCCACTGGTTCTGGAGGGGGCTTGGTGCCCAGAGTGCTTCATCTTGCCAAGGACTAAGGTAGTGGATGTGATACTCCACTGGTTCTGGAGGGGGCTTGGTGCCCAGAGTGCTTCATCCTGCCAAGGACTGAGGTAGTGGATGTGATACTCCACTGGTTCTGGAGGGGGCTTGGTGCCCAGAGTGTTTCATCCTGCCAAGGACTGAGGTAAGGGATGTGATACTCCACTGGTTCTGGAGGGAGCTTGGTGCCCAGAGAGCTTCATCCTGCCAAGGACTGAGGTAGTGGATGTGATACTCCACTGGTTCTGGAGGGGGCTTGGTGCCCAGAGTGCTCCACGTGCAGTGTGGCCAGTACAATTCCCTCACCTGGGTGTGTGTGCCACGAGTTTGCCGAGGTACAGGTAGCATGATACGCCTTGGAGGCTGCGACATACCCCACACTGCTGCGGCTTCGCATTCCACCTGCAGGTGACAACTGTGATGTTTGTAATGCTTCATGGAAGCTGCCCTGGGTCCTGGAACTCACCACCAGCCTCGGACGACTGACCACTGGGGATGGTAGGCATGTCTGCGGTGGTGCCACTGTCCAAAGATGTTGCAGGGCTACTGGGGGTGCTTGCGGCGGTGTCAGTCGTGGCGGTGCTGGCTGCGGGGTCTGTGGCGGCAGTGCTGGCTGTGGGGTCTGTGGTGGCGGTGCTGGCTGCGGGGTCTGTGGCGGTGGTTCTGGCGGTGGGGTCTGTGGCGGCAGGGTCTGTGGCAGCGGGGTACGTGTCAGCACCTGCTGAGGGAGAAAGCTGGATGTCTCCTGCAGCCTCGGGCGGCTGCCCACCTTGGAAGAGGCTGGGGACTGTTGAAGCAGCTGTAGACGTGCCGGAGGCGGTGCAGGTGGCGGTGCAGCTGGCGGTGCATCTGACGGTGCTGGTGGCGGTGTTCGCCGCCGTACAGGTTGGCATGGACGTGGACAGAAGGGGTGACACTGGTCCCTCAGTCTGTGCCATCATGGCCTCTCCTGACCTGCCCTTCAGTTTTTGCCCCTTCCCCACTTTTGATGGTGGCACAGTTGTCTTGCCACTATCCCCTTTCGTTTTCGCTGACCCCTTGGTGGCAGGTGTTTTCTGATGTGGGAAACTTTTTAACCTTGGGAGGAGGCGGAATGTCCTTGCATTCACTCCATGGCACACTGGCAGCCCTGATGGTTGGCGCACTCCATGACCCCGCAGTTGCTGGCACCACTGTGACTGGGGATGTGGTGACTGAGGTGCTGGGCTGGGCCCTGGAAAGCCTGGCCCTAGGGAAAGGACGGGGGAGGTGTAGGGAAGAGGTCAATGTTAGCCAGGAAAGGTTTTTCAGACACACTGGGACGGGTAGATGGAGGGGGTTTGGGAGTGGAGGAAGAGGTAGTGGTTGCAGGAGGTGTACGTCTGCTGAATTTGGGTGAAGGTGCATGGGCTGGAGGCTGTTGTGAGGTGGATGGCTGTTGGGTGGGTGTGTGCCTGCGTTTGTGTACTTTGGGAGGAAGGCTCACAGACACACTGGGAGAGGACACTGGGGATGTGTGCATGGTAGTGCGGATGGTGAGTGCATGTGAGCGGTGTGTGGTGATGGGCGTGCTGGTGATGGAGGTAGTGGCTGAGGATGTAGTGCATGCAGGTGTGACTGGAGACGAGAGGGAGGAGGGAGACGTGGAGGAGGGGGACAGAGTGGAGGAAGTGGATGTTGGTATGTGTGCATGGGTATGTTGCTAATGTGAGTGCTTGTGGGTTGTGTGGTGCTTATGTTTGCCTGAGCCACTCTTGTGTGTTGATGTGTGTGCATGCTGGTCTGATGGCGTGCTTGGGATAGGCTGAGATACAGGGGATTGGGTCTGGGTGGAGGAGGTTGGAGGGGGGAGGCTGGACACAGGGACAATGGCTGCCATAATTTCCTAGGCCAGAGCCTGAATTGCTCTCTGTTGGGCTGCCTTGCCAGAATGAATGCCCTCCAGGTATGCACTTGTTTGTTGCAAATGCCTCTCAACACCCTGGATGGCATTCAGAATGGTAGACTGCCCAACAGTGAGGGATCTCAGGAGGTCAATAGCCTCCTCACTGAGGGCAGCAGGGCTGACTGGGGCAGGGCTTGAGGTGCCTGGGGCGAAGGAGATGCCCACCCTCCTGGGTGAGCGGGCACGGAACACACGCTGAGGGGCTGCTGGGAGGGCGGTGCTGGTAGGGATGGTGGTTGCTGTTGATGCAGTGGGCACAGAGGAGCCCGCCAATGCAAGGGAGCTCCCATCAGAGGAGGAGTCGCTGTCGCTGGTCTCTTCTCCTGTCCCCGCCGTGGAGCTCCCCTCGCCCTCCGTCCCACTGGTGGCTTCAGACTCCTTTGCTTCACCCTCCAGGACCAAATGGGATGCAGCTCCCTCCTGCTCCGGTGCCAGTTCTCCTCCGCCTGATGATGCTATTGCACACAAGAACAGGGAGACAACAAAAAGGCGGGGGTGAAGACAGAAGAAAGACATGTTCAGTGCATGCAACACCACTACCGTTGGTGGACACAACACACAAGGAGCAGCCCTCTGCACTACGCCATGCACTAACAGTTCCTAGAAATGTCAGCTGACCATGGGGTACGAGACCTAAGTCCAATTGCTGCACACCTGGAAGTCACAGGAGTCTGACTAGGTGTAGATTGATCTAACCACTAGTGGGGTTGGGGTGCCACAGAGCCTGCCTCACAAGGGACCTTGCCTACCAAGATCGCCCTGGCCTAGGGGAACCCACTGCCCACCTCCCTCGCCCAGACACCTCTTAATGCGCGCAAATTCAGCTGAATGAGAGTGTACTCACCCCCTTGTGGCTGCTGTGATGCCCTCAAGCGCCCATCCAACTCCGGATACACCACCGCCAGGATCCAGAACATCAGGGGGGTCATGGTGCGAGGGGCACCCCTCCCACGTTGGGAGGCCATCCCCAGCTGGGCCTCCACCGTCTTCTTGCTCCAGTGGCGCAGGTCCTCCCATCTTTTCCGGCAGTGGGTTCTCCGTCTGTGGTGGACCCCCAGGGTCTAGACGTCCTTGGCGATGGCACGCCAAATACCCTACTTCTGGCGGGCGCTGACCTATAGGTATGGTACAGGGGGAAAGGACATTACTTACCCATCCGGACCGTCATACTCATTGCCCCCTGTTCCCACCCTTGCCCTGACACACATACACTCACCATACGCACATGCAGGCCTCAGCCCCCCATGTATCTTCCATCCACACCACTCACAACAGGCATTGCCCATGCAGCATGCTCACAGTATACTCACCTGTTTTGTCTGGAGGACCATACAGTTGCGTGTACTGGGGGAGGACCCCATCCACTAGTCTCTCCAACTCCTCCGAAGTGAAGGCAGGGGCCCTTTCCCCATACACATGAGCCATCCTCGCTTCCAGGCACGGGTCACAGCAGCACTTGCAGTGTAGGTTCTCTCCTGTTGAAGGTCAGGTATCAAGTGAGTGAACAGACAGAAAATGGCGGTCACATCCGCGGCGGTGCGTATCGTCACCGCCGGTGTACATCGTCATTGGCTCCTGGGACCCATAGGGCCCAATGTTAACCAATGCTGAATAGCGCTGCGGTCTTCGACCGCCCTCCGCGACAGTGTAGAACGCCAGTGCAGTTACCTCATATCCCCTTGTCCCACCTTACAGGTCAGGCAGCCGCCATTTCAGGGGGCCACATGGCATTAATAATAACTGCGTCACACCTATGTAGGCCTGGAATACTCACAGTTACAGACACATTGCATATTAATACATTTGTGCAAATGACATTTTGCGATACCTCAGTGTTGGCCGACTCTCTGCTCGCTGTTCTCCTCCATAGGGCATGTCTGCTGGGACACGTGATGAGATGGCGGCATCCTCCGGTGTACAGACCCCTGGTGGACCTGTCCACAATGGAAGAGAGACACATAATTATCATATACAGACTTGATCGTGCAGCAATCCAGGAACTCTGTGCCCAGTTGGAGCAAGACCTGATGTCAGCTATCCGCCATCCCACAGGGATACCCCCTCTAGTGCAGGTCCTGTCAGTACTCCATTTCCTGGCAAGTGGTTCATTTCAAACAACAGTGGCCATTGCATCAGGGATGTCCCAGCCAATGTTCTCTAACATGTTGTCCAGAGTGTTGTCTGCCCTGCTGAAACACATGCACAGCTACATCGTGTTCCCTCAGGTGGAGGATTTGCCAACAGTGAAAGGTGACTTCTATGCCCTGGGACATATCCCCAACATCATTGGTGCCATTGATGGGACACATGTGGCATTGGTACCCCCCGCAGGAGTGAACAGGTGTACAGAAACCGGAAGAGCTACCATTCTATGAATGTGCAGATGGTGTGTTTGGCAGACTAGTACATCTCCCATTTGAATGCCAAGTTTCCTGGCTCAGTGCATGACGCCTACATTTTGAGGTACAGCAGCATCCCTTATGTGATGGGGCAACTCCAGAGGCACAGTGTGTGGCTAATAGGTGAGTCCAAGGACCCAATACAGTGTGAATAGGTGTCCGGGTATGGGGTTGTCCCTAAGGGTTAGTGTGTGTCTAACAGTTGTCCCTCGATATTTGCAGGTTACTCTGGTTACCCCAACCTGTCATGGCTACTGACCCCAGTGAGGAATCCCAGGACAAGGGCAAAGGAACGCTACAATGAGGCACATGGGCGAACTAGGAGGGTGATCAAACGAACCCTCGGCCTCAAGAAGGCCAGATTCCGGTGCCTCCAAATGACAGGTGGTTCCTTCTACTACTCACCGAAGAAGGTGTGCCAGATAATCGTGGCCTGCTGTATGCTGCACAACCTGGCTTTGCGACGGCAGGTGCCTTTTCTGCAGGAGGATGGTCCAGCTGGTGGTCTAGTGGCATCTGTGGAGCCTGTGGACAGTGAAGAGGAGGAGGCAGAAGAAGAGGATATCGACAACATATTCATGCAATACTTCCAGTGAGACACAGGTAAGAACATGTCACTGTGACTTTGCACTCCCCAGGATGGTACAGTGGGCAAACCACCCACTGGAGAGACTTGAGAGACTGTGGCTTTGCACTCTCAAGTGGGTGGTTTGGCCACTGCTTTATCCTAGGGAGTGCAAAGCCACAGCCTCTCAAGTCTCTCCATTGGGTGGGTTGCCCACTGCTTTATCCTGGGGAGTGCAAATCCACAGTCTCTCAAGTCTCTCTAATGGGTGGTTTTCCCACTGCTTTATCCTGGGCAGTGCAAAGCCACAGTCTCTCAAATGGATAGCAGTCTCCACTGGTTCTGGAGGGGGCTTGGTGCCCAGAGTGCTTCATCCTGCCAAGGACTGAGGTAGTGGATGTGATACTCCACTGGTTCTGGAGGGGGCTTGGTGCCCAGAGTGCTTCATCCTGCCAAGGACTGAGGTAGTGGATGTGATACTCCACTGGTTCTGGAGGGGGCTTGGTGCCCAGAGTGTTTCATCCTGCCAAGGACTGAGGTAAGGGATGTGATACTCCACTGGTTCTGGAGGGAGCTTGGTGCCCAGAGAGCTTCATCCTGCCAAGGACTGAGGTAGTGGATGTGATACTCCACTGGTTCTGGAGGGGGCTTGGTGCCCAGAGTGCTCCACGTGCAGTGTGGCCAGTACAATTCCCTCACCTGGGTGTGTGTGCCACGAGATTGCCGAGGTACAGGTAGCATGATACGCCTTGGAGGCTGCGACATACCCCACACTGCTGCGGCTTCGCATTCCACCTGCAGGTGACAACTGTGATGTTTGTAATGCTTCATGGAAGCTGCCCAGGGTCCTGGAACTCACCACCAGCCTCGGACGACTGACCACTGGGGATGGTAGGCATGTCTGCGGTGGTGCCACTGTTCAAAGATGTTGCAGGGCTACTGGGGGTGCTTGCGGCGGTGTCAGTCGTGGCGGTGCTGGCTGCGGGGTCTGTGGCGGCAGTGCTGGCTGTGGGGTCTGTGGTGGCGGTGCTGGCTGCGGGGTCTGTGGCGGTGGTTCTGGCGGTGGGGTCTGTGGCGGCAGGGTCTGTGGCAGCGGGGTACGTGTCAGCACCTGCTGAGGGAGAAAGCTGGATGTCTCCTGCAGCCTCGGGCGGCTGCCCACCTTGGAAGAGGCTGGGGACTGTTGAAGCAGCTGTAGAAGTGCCGGAGGCGGTGCAGGTGGCGGTGCAGCTGGCGGTGCATCTGACGGTGCTGGTGGCGGTGTTCGCCGCCGTACAGGTTGGCATGGACGTGGACAGAAGGGGTGACACTGTTCCCTCAGTCTGTGCCATCATGGCCTCTCCTGACCTGCCCTTCAGTTTTTGGCCCTTCCCCACTTTTGATGGTGGCACAGTTGTCTTGCCACTATCCCCTTTCGTTTTCGCTGACCCCTTGGTGGCAGGTGTTTTCTGATGTGGGAAACTTTTTAACCTTGGGAGGAGGCGGAATGTCCTTGCCTTCACTCCATGGCACACTGGCAGCCCTGATGGTTGGCGCACTCCATGACCCCGCAGTTGCTGGCACCACTGTGACTGGGGATGTGGTGACTGAGGTGCTGGGCTGGGCCCTGGAAAGCCTGGCCCTAGGGAAAGGACGGGGGAGGTGTAGGGAAGAGGTCAATGTTAGCCAGGAAAGGTTTTTCAGACACACTGGGACGGGTAGATGGAGGGGGTTTGGGAGTGGAGGAAGAGGTAGTGGTTGCAGGAGGTGTACGTCTGCTGAATTTGGGTGAAGGTGCATGGGCTGGAGGCTGTTGTGAGGTGGATGGCTGTTGGGTGGGTGTGTGCCTGCGTTTGTGTACTTTGGGAGGAAGGCTCACAGACACACTGGGAGAGGACACTGGGGATGTGTGCATGGTAGTGCGGATGGTGAGTGCATGTGAGCGGTGTGTGGTGATGGGTGTGCTGGTGATGGAGGTAGTGGCTGAGGATGTAGTGCATGCAGGTGTGACTGGAGACGAGAGGGAGGAGGGAGACGTGGAGGAGGGGGACAGGGTGGAGGAAGTGGATGTTGGTATGTGTGCATGGGTATGTTGCTAATGTGAGTGCTTGTGGGTTGTGTGGTGCTTATGTTTGCCTGAGCCACTCTTGTGTGTTGATGTGTGTGCATGCTGGTCTGATGGCGTGCTTGGGATAGGCTGAGATACAGGGGATTGGGTCTGGGTGGAGGAGGTTGGAGGGGGGAGGCTGGACACAGGGACAATGGCTGCCATAATTACCTAGGCCAGAGCCTGAATTGCTCTCTGTTGGGCTGCCTTGCCAGAATGAATGCCCTCCAGGTATGCACTTGTTTGTTGCAAATGCCTCTCAACACCCTGGATGGCATTCAGAATGGTAGACTGCCCAACAGTGAGGGATCTCAGGAGGTCAATAGCCTCCTCACTGAGGGCAGCAGGGCTGACTGGGGCAGGGCTTGAGGTGCCTGGGGCGAAGGAGATGCCCACCCTCCTGGGTGAGCGGGCACGGAACACACGGTGAGGGGCTGCTGGGAGGGCGGTGCTGGTAGGGATGGTGGTGGCTGTTGATGCAGTGGGCACAGAGGAGCCCGCCAATGCAAGGGAGCTCCCATCAGAGGAGGAATCGCTGTCGCTGGTCTCTTCTCCTGTCCCCGCCGTGGAGCTCCCCTCGCCCTCTGTCCCACTGGTGGCTTCAGACTCCGTTGCTTCACCCTCCAGGACCAAATGGGATGCAGCTCCCTCCTGCTCCGGTGCCAGTTCTCCTCCGCCTGATGATGCTATTGCACACAAGAACAGGGAGACAACAAAAAGGCGGGGGTGAAGACAGAAGAAAGACATGTTCAGTGCATGCAACACCACTACCGTTGGTGGACACAACACACAAGGAGCAGCCCTCTGCACTACGCCATGCACTAACAGTTCCTAGAAATGTCAGCTGACCATGGGGTACGAGACCTAAGTCCAATTGCTGCACACCTGGAAGTCACAGGAGTCTGACTAGGTGTAGATTGATCTAACCACTAGTGGGGTTGGGGTGCCACAGAGCCTGCCTCACAAGGGACCTTGCCTACCAAGATCGCCCTGGCCTAGGGGAACCCACTGCCCACCTCCCTCGCCCAGACACCTCTTAATGCGCGCAAATTCAGCTGAATGAGAGTGTACTCACCCCCTTGTGGCTGCTGTGATGCCCTCAAGCGCCCATCCAACTCCGGATACACCACCGCCAGGATCCAGAACATCAGGGGGGTCATGGTGCGAGGGGCACCCCTCCCACGTTGGGAGGCCATCCCCAGCTGGGCCTCCACCGTCTTCTTGCTCCAGCGGCGCAGGTCCTCCCATCTTTTCCGGCAGTGGGTTCTCCGTCTGTGGTGGACCCCCAGGGTCTAGACGTCCTTGGCGATGGCACGCCAAATACCCTTCTTCTGGTGGGCGCTGACCTATAGGTATGGTACAGGGGGAAAGGACATTACTTACCCATCCGGAACGTCATACTCATTGCCCCCTGTTCCCACCCTTGCCCTGACACACATACACTCACCATACGCACATGCAGGCCTCAGCCCCCCATGTATCTTCCATCCACACCACTCACAACAGGCATTGCCCATGCAGCATGCTCACAGTGTACTCACCTGTTTTGTCTGGAGGACCATACAGTTGCGTGTACTGGGGGAGGACCCCATCCACTAGTCTCTCCAACTCCTCCGAAGTGAAGGCAGGGGCCCTGTCCCCAGACACATGAGCCATCCTCGCTTCCAGGCACGGGTCACAGCAGCACTTGCAGTGTAGGTCCTCTCCTGTTGAAGGTCAGGTATCAAGTGAGTGAACAGACAGAAAATGGCGGTCACATCCGCGGCGGTGCGTATCGTCACTGCCGGTGTACATCGTCATTGGCTCCTGGGACCCATAGGGCCCAATGTTAACCAATGCTGAATAGCGCTGCGGTCTTCGACCGCCCTCCGCGACAGTGTAGAACGCCAGTGCAGTTACCTCATATCCCCTTGTCCCACCTTACAGGTCAGGCAGCCGCCATTTCAGGGGGCCACATGGCATTAATAATAACTGCGTCACACCTATGTAGGCCTGGAATACTCACAGTTACAGGCACATTGCATATTAATACATTTGTGCAAATGACATTTTGCGATACCTCAGTGTTGGCCGACTCTCTGCTCGCTGTTCTCCTCCATAGGGCATGTCTGCTGGGACACGTGATGAGATGGCGGCATCCTCCGGTGTACAGACCCCTGGTGGACCTGTCCACAATGGAAGAGAGACACATAATTATCATATACAGACTTGATCGTGCAGCAATCCAGGAACTCTGTGCCCAGTTGGAGCAAGACCTGATGTCAGCTATCCGCCATCCCACAGCGATACCCCCTCTAGTGCAGGTCCTGTCAGTACTCCATTTTCTGGCAAGTGGTTCATTTCAAACAACAGTGGCCATTGCATCAGGGATGTCCCAGCCAATGTTCTCTAACATGTTGTCCAGAGTGTTGTCTGCCCTGCTGAAACACATGCGCAGCTACATCGTGTTCCCTCAGGTGGAGGATTTGCCAACAGTGAAAGGTGACTTCTATGCCCTGGGACATATCCCCAACATCATTGGTGCCATTGATGGGACACATGTGGCATTGGTACCCCCCGCAGGAGTGAACAGGTGTACAGAAACCGGAAGAGCTACCATTCTATGAATGTGCAGATGGTGTGTTTGGCAGACTAGTACATCTCCCATTTGAATGCCAAGTTTCCTGGCTCAGTGCATGACGCCTACATTTTGAGGAATAGCCGCATCCCTTATGTGATGGGGCAACTCCAGAGGCACAGTGTGTGGCTAATAGGTGAGTCCAAGGACCCAATACAGTGTGAATAGGTGTCCGGGTATGGGGTTGTCCCTAAGGGTTAGTGTGTGTCTAACAGTTGTCCCTCGATATTTGCAGGTTACTCTGGTTACCCCAACCTGTCATGGCTACTGACCCCAGTGAGGAATCCCAGGACAAGGGCAAAGGAACGCTACAATGAGGCACATGGGCGAACTAGGAGGGTGATCAAACGAACCCTCGGCCTCATGAAGGCCAAATTCCGGTGCCTCCATATGACAGGTGGTTCCTTCTACTACTCACCGAAGAAGGTGTGCCAGATAATCGTGACCTGCTGTATGCTGCACGACCTGGCTTTGCGACGGCAGGTATCTTTTCTGCAGGAGGATGGTCCAGTTGGTGGTCTAGTGGCATCTGTGGAGCCTGTGGACAGTGAAGAGGAGGAGGCAGAAGAAGAGGATATCGACAACATAATCATGCAATACTTCCAGTGAGACACAGGTAAGAACATGTCACTGTGGCTTTGCACTCCCCAGGATGGTACAGTGGGCAAACCACCCACTGGAGAGACTTGAGAGACTGTGGCTTTGCACTCTCAAGTGGGTGGTTTTGCCACTGCTTTATCCTAGGGAGTGCAAAGCCACAGTCTCTCAAGTTTCTCCAGTGGGTGGGTTGCCCACTGCTTTATCCTGGGGAGTGCAAAGCCACAGTCTCTCAAGTCTCTCAAGTGGGTGATTTTCCCACTGCTTTATCCTGGGCAGTGCAAAGCCAGAGTCTCTCAAGTGGATAGCAGTCTCCACTGGTTCTGTAGGGGGCTTGGTGCCCAGAGTGCTTCATCCTGCCAAGGACTGAGGTAGTGGATGTTATACTCTACTGGTTCTGGAGGGGGCTTGGTGGGCTTGGTGCCCAGAGTGCTTCATCCTGCCAAGGACTGAGGTAAGGGATGTGATACTCCACTGGTTCTGGAGGGGGCTTGGTGCCCAGAGTGCTTCATCCTGCCAAGGACTGAGGTAAGGGATGTGATACTCCACTGGTTCTGGAGGGGTCTTCGTGCCCAGAGTGCTTCATCCTGCCAAGGACTGAGGTAGTGGATGTGATACTCCACTGGTTCTGGAGGGGGCTTGGTGCCTAGAGTGCTCCACGTGCAGTGTGGACGGTACAATTCCCTCACCTGGGTGTGTGTGCCACGAGATTTGCCAAAGTACAGGTAGCATGATACGCCTTGGAGGCTGCAACATACCCCACACTGCTGCGGCTTCGCATTCCACCTGCAGGTGACAACTGTGATGTTTGTAATGCTTCATGGAAGCTGCCCAGGGTCCTGGAACTCACCACCAGCCTCGGCGGCTAACCACTGGGGATGGTAGGCATGTCTGCGGTGGTGCCACTGTCCAAAGATGTCGCGGGGCTACTGGCGGTGCTTGCGGCGGTGTCAGTCGTGGCGGTGCTGGCTGCGGGGTCTGTGGCGGCAGTGCTGGCTGTGGGGTCATTGGTGGCGGTGCTGGCTGCGGGGTCTGTGGCGGTGGTTCTGGCGGTGGGGTCTGTGGTGGCAGGGTCTGTGGCAGCGGGGTACGTGTCAGCACCTGCTGAGGGAGAAAGCTGGATGTCTCCTGCAGCCTCGGGCGGCTGCCCACTGGGAAAGAGGCTGGGGACTGTCGAAGCAGCTGTAGACGTGCCGGAGGCGGTGCAGGTGGCGGTGCAGATGGCGGTGCAGCTGATGGTGCTGGTGGCGGTGTTCGCCGCCGTACAGGTTGGCATGGACGTGAACAGAAGGGGTGACACTGGTCCCTCAGTGTGTGCCACCATGCCCTCTCCTGACCTGCCCTTCAGTTTTTGGCCCTTCCCCACCTTTGATGGTGGCACAGCTGTCTTGCCACTATCCCCTTTCGTTTTTGCTGACCCCTTAGTGGCAGGTGTTTTCTGATGTGGGAAACATTTTAACCTTGGGAGGAGGCGGAATGTCCTTGCCTTCGCTCCATGGCACACTGGCAGCCCTGATGGCTGGCGCACTCCATGACCCTGCAGTTGCTGGCATCACTGTGACTGGGGATGTGGTGACTGAGGTGCTGGGCTGGGCCCTGGAACGCCTGGCCCTAGGGAAAGGACGGGGGAGGTGTAGGGAAGAGGTCAATGTTAGCCAGGAAAAGTTTTTCAGACACACTGGGACGGGTAGATGGAGGGGGTTTGGGAGTGGAGGAAGAGGTAGTGGTTGCAGGAGGTGTACGTCTGCTGAATTTGGGTGAAGGTGCATGGGTTGGAGGCTGTTGTGAGGTGGATGGCTGTTGGGTGGGTGTGTGCCTGCGTTTGTGTACTTTGGGAGGAAGGCTCACAGACACACTGGGAGAGGACACTGGGGATGTGTGCATGGTAGTGGGGATGGTGAGTGCACGTGAGCGGTGTGTGGTGATGGGCGTGCTGGTGATGGAGGTAGTGGCTGAGGATGTAGTGCATGCAGGTGTGAGTGGAGACGAGAGGGAGGAGGGAGACGTGGAGGAGGGGGACAGAGTGGAGGAAGTGGATGTTGGTATGTGTGCATGGGTATGATGCTAATGTGAATGCTTGTGGGTTGTGTGGTGTTTATGTTTGCCTGAGCCACTCTTATGTGTTGATGTGTGTGCATGCTGGTCTGATGGCGTGCTTGGGATAGGCTGAGGTACAGGGGATTGGGTCTGTGTGGAGGAGGTTGGAGGGGGGAGGCTGGACACAGGGACAATGGCTGCCATAATTGCCTAGGCCAGAGCCTGAATTGCTCTCTGTTGGGCTGCCTGGCCAGAATGAATGCCCTCCAGGTATGCATTTGGTTGTTGCAAATGCCTCTCAACACCCTGGATGGCATTCAGAATGGTAGACTGCCCAACAGTGAGGGATCTCAGGAGGTCAATAGCCTCCTCACTGAGGGCAGCAGGGCGGACTGGGGCAGGGCTTGAGGTGCCTGGGGCGAAGGAGATGCCCACCCTCCTGGGTGAGCGGGCACGGGACACACGCTGAGGGGCTGCTGGGAGGGCGGTGCTGGTAGGGGTGGTGGTGGCTGTTGATGCAGTGGGCACAGAGGGGCCCGCCACTGCAAGGGAGCTCCCATCAGAGGAGGAGTTGCAGTCACTGGTCTCTCCTCCTGTCCCAGCCGTGGAGCTCCCCTCGCCCCACTGGTGGCTTCAGACTCCGTTGCTTCACCCTCCAGGGCCAAATGGGATGCAGCTCCCTCCTGCTCCGGTGCCAATGCTCCTCCGCCTGATGATGCTATTGCACACAAGAACAGGGAGACATCAAAAAGGCGGGGTGAAGACAGAAGAAAGACATGTTCAGTGCATGCAACACCACTACCGTTGGTGGACACAACACACAAGGAACAGCCCTCTGCACTACGCCATGCACTAACAGTTCCTAGAAATGCCAGCTGACCATGGGGTACGAGACCTAAGTCCAATTGCTGCACACCTGGAAGTCACAGGAGTCTGATTAGGTGTAGATTGCTCTAACCACTAGTGGGGTTGGGGTGCCACAGAGCCTGCCTCACAAGGGACCTTGCCTACCAAGATCGCCTTGGCCTAGGGGAACCCACTGCCTACCTCCCTCGCCCTGACACCTCTTAATGCGCGCAAATTGAGCTGAATGAGAGTGTACTCACCCCCTTGTGGCTGCTGTGATGCCCTCAAGCGCCCATCCAACTCCGGATACGCCACCGCCAGGATCCGGAACATCAGGGAGGTCATGGTGCGAGGGGCACCCCTCCCACGTTGGGAGGCCATCCCCAGCTGGGCCTCCACCGTCTTCTTGCTCCAGCGGCGCAGGTCCTCCCATCTTTTCCGGCAGTGGGTGCTCCGTCTGTGGTGGACCCCCAGGGTCCAGACGTCCTTGGCGATGGCACGCCAAATACCCTTCTTCTGGTGGGCTCTGACCTAGAGGTATGGTACAGGGGGAAAGGACATTACTTACCCATCTGGACCGTCATACTCATTGCCCCCTGTTCCCACCCTTGCCCTGACACACATACACTCACCATACGCACATGCAGGCCTCAGCCCCCCATGTATCTTCCATCCACACCACTCACAACAGGCATTGCCCATGCAGCATGCTCACAGTGTACTCACCTGTTTGTCTGGAGGACCATACAGTTGCGTGTACTGGGGGAGGACCCCATCCACTAGTCTCTCCAACTCCTCCGAAGTGAAGGCAGGGGCCCTTTCCCCAGACACATGAGCCATCGTCGCTTCCAGACACGGGTCACAGCAGCACTTGCAGTGTAGGTCCTCTCCTGTTGAAGGTCAGGTATCAAGTGAGTGAACAGACAGAAAATGGCGGTCACGTCCGCGGCGGTGCGTATCGTCACCGCCGGCGTACATCGTCATTGGCTCCTGGGACCCATAGGGCCCAATGTTAACCAATGCTGAATAGCACCGCGGTCTTCGACCGCCCTCTACGACAGTGTAGAACGCCAGTGCAGTTACCTCATATCCCCTTGTCCCACCTTACAGGTCAGGCAGCCGCCATTTCAGGGGGCCACATGGCATTAATAATAACTGCGTCACACCTATGTAGGCCTGGAATACTCACAGTTACAGGCACATTGCATATTAATAAATTTGTGCAAATTACATTTTGCGATACCTCAGTGTTGGCCGACTCTCTGCTCTCTGTTCTCCTCCATAGGGCATGTCTGCTGGGACAGGCGATGAGATGGCGGCATCCTCCAGTGTACAGACCCCTGGTGGACGTGTCCACAATGGAAGAGAGACGCATAATTATCACATACAGACTTGATCGTGCAGCAATCCAGGAACTGTGTGCCCAGTTGGAGCAAGACCTGATGTCAGCTATCCTCCATCCCACAGGAATACCCCCTCTAGTGCAGGTCCTGTCAGTACTCCATTTCCTGACAAGTGGTTCATTTCAAACAACAGTGGCCTTTGCATCAGGGATGTCCCAGCCAATGTTCTCTAATATGTTGTCCAGAGTGTTGTCTGCCCTGCTGAAACACATGTGCAGCTACATCGTGTTCCCTCAGGTGGAGGATTTGTCAACAGTGAAAGGTGACGTCTATGCCCTGGGACATATCCCCAACATCATTGGTGCCATTGATGGGACACATGTGGCATTGGTACCCCCCACAGGAGTGAACAGGTGTACAGAAACCGGAAGAGCTACCATTCTATGAATGTGCAGATGGTGTGTTTGGCAGACTAGTACATCTCCCATTTGAATGCCAAGTTTCCTTAGACACACTGGGACGGGTAGACGGAGGGGGTTTGGGAGTGGAGGAAGAGGTAGTGGTTGCAGGAGGTGTACGTCTGCTTAATTTGGGTGAAGGTGCATGGGCTGGAGGCTGTTGTGAGGTGGATGGCTGTTGGGTGGGTGTGTGCCTGCGTTTGTGTACTTTGGAAGGAAGGCTCACAGACACACTGGGAGAGGACACTGGGGATGTGTGCATGGTAGTGGGGATGGTGAGTGCACGTGAGCGGTGTGTGGTGATGGGCGTGCTGGTGATGGAGGTATTGGCTGAGGATGTAGTCTCCGCAGGTGTGAGTGGAGACGAGAGGGAGGAGGGAGACGTGGAGGAGGACGTGGAGGAGGGGGACAGAGTGGAGGAAGTGGATGTTGGTATGTGTGCATGGGTATGATGCTTATGTGAGTGCTTGTGGGTTGTTTGGTGCTTATGTTTGCCTGAGCCACACTTGTGTGTTGATGTGTGTGCATGCTGGTCTGATGGCGTGCTTGGGGATAGGCTGAGGTACAGGGGATTGTGTCTGGGTGGGGGAGGTTGGAGGGGGGAGGCTGGACAGAGGGACAATGGCTGCCATAATTACCTAGGCCAGAGCCTGAATTGCTCTCTGTTGGGCTGCCTGGCCAGAATGAATGCCCTCCAAGTATGCATTTGTTTGTTGCAAATGCCTCTCAACACCCTGGATGGCATCCAGAATGGTAGACTGCCCAACAGTGAGGGATCTCAGGAGGTCAATAGCCTCCTCACTGAGGGCAGCAGGGCTGACTGGGGCAGGGCTTGAGGTGCCTGGGGCGAAGGAGATTCCCATCCTCCTGGGTGAGCGGGCACGGGACACACGCTGAGGGGCTGCTGGGAGGGCGGTGCTGGTAGGGGTGGTGGTGGCTGTTGATGCAGTGGGCACAGAGGGGCCCGCCACTGCAAGGGAGCTCCCATCAGAGGAGGAGTCACTGTCGCTGGTCTCTGCTCCTGTCCCCGCCGTGGAGCTCCCCTCGCCCTCCGTCCCACTGGTGGCTTCAGACTCCGTTGCTTCACCCTCCAGGGTCAAGTGGGATGCAGCTCCCTCCTGCTCCGGTGCCAATGCTCCTCCGCCTGATGATGCTATTGCACACAAGAACAGGGAGACAACAAAAAGGCGGGGTGAAGACAGAAGAAAGACATGTTCAGTGCATGCAACACCGCTACCGTTGGTGGACACAACACACAAGGAGCAGCCCTCTGCACTACGCCATGCACTAACAGTTCCTAGAAATTTCAGCTGACCATGGGGTACGAGACCTAAGTCCAATTGCTGCACACCTGGAAGTCACAGGAGTCTGACTAGGTGTAGATTGCTCTAACCACTAGTGGGGTTGGGGTGCCACAGAGCCTGCCTCACAAGGGACCGCGCCCATCCAACTCCAGATACGCCACCGCCAGGATCCGGAACATCAGGGGGGTCATGGTGCGAGGGGCACCCCTCCAACGTTGGGAGGCCATCCCCAGCTGGGCCTCCGCCGTCTTCTTGCTCCAGCGGCGCAGGTCCTCCCATCTTTTCCGGCAGTGGGTGCTCCGTCTGTGGTGGACCCCCAGGGTCCAGACGTCCTTGGCGATGGCACGCCAAATACCCTTTTTCTGGTGGGCGCTGACCTAGAGGTATGGTACAGGGGGAAAGGACATTACTTACCCATCCGGACCGTCATACTCATTGCCCCCTGTTCCCACCCTTGCCCTGACACACATACACTCACCATACGCACATGCAGGCCTCAGCCCCCCATGTATCTTCCATCCACACCACTCACAACAGGCATTGCCCATGCAGCATGCTCACAGTGTACTCACCTGTTTGTCTGGAGGACCATACAGTTGCGTGTACTGGGGGAGGACCCCATCCACTAGTCTCTCCAACTCCTCCGAAGTGAAGGCAGGGGCCCTTTCCCCAGACACATGAGCCATTGTCGCTTCCAGGCACGGGTCACAGCAGCACTTGCAGTGTAGGTCCCCTCCTGTTGAAGGTCAGGTATCAAGTGAGTGAACAGACAGAAAATGGCGGTCACGTCCGCGGCGGTGCATATCGTCACCGCCGGCGTACATCGTCATTGGCTCCTGGGACCCATAGGGCCCAATGTTAACCAATGCTGAATAGCGCCGCGGTCTTCGACCGCCCTCCGCGTCAGTGTAGAACGCCAGTGCAGTTACCTCATATCCCCTTGTCCCACCTTACAGGTCAGGCAGCCGCCATTTCAGGGGGCCACATGGCATTAATAATAACTGCGTCACACCTATGTAGGCCTGGAATACTCACAGTTACAGGCACATTGCATATTAATAAATTTGTGCAAATGACATTTTGCGATACCTCAGTGTTGGCCGACTCTCTGCTCGCTGTTTTCCTCCATAGGGCATGTCTGCTGGGACAGGTGATGAGATGGCGGCATCCTCCAGTGTACAGACCCCTGGTGGACCTGTCCACAATGGAAGAGAGACACATAATTATCA
The DNA here is from genome assembly GCF_031143425.1 of Pleurodeles waltl. NCBI lineage: Eukaryota > Metazoa > Chordata > Amphibia > Caudata > Salamandridae > Pleurodeles > Pleurodeles waltl. The sequence goes on from NC_090445.1 coordinate 515,523,240, forward strand.
CATACAGACTTGATCGTGCAGCAATCCAGGAACTGTGTGCCCAGTTGGAGCAAGACCTGATGTCAGCTATCCGCCATCCCACAGGGATACCCCCTCTAGTGCAGGTCCTGTCAGTACTCCATTTCCTGGCAAGTGGTTCATTTCAAACAAAAGTGGCCATTGCATCAGGGATGTCCCAGGCAATGTTCTCTAACATGTTGTCCAGAGTGTTGTCTGCCCTGCTGAAACACATGCGCAGCTACATTGTGTTCCCTCAGGTGGAGGATTTGCCAACACTGAAAGGTGACTTCTATGCCCTGGGACATATCCCCAACATCATTGGTGCCATTGATGGGACACATGTGGCATTGGTACCCCCCGCAGGAGTGAACAGGTGTGCAGAAACCGGAAGAGCTACCATTCTATGAATGTGCAGATGGTGTGTTTGGCAGACTTATACATCTCCCATTTGAATGCCAAGTTTCCTGGCTCAGTGCATGACGCCTACATTTTGAGGAACAGCAGCATCCCTTATGTGATGGGGCAACTCCAGAGGCACAGTGTGTGGCTAATAGGTGAGTCCAAGGCCCCAATACAATGTGAAAAGGTGTCTGGCTATGGGGTTGTCCCTAAGGGTTAGTGTGTGTCTAACAGTTGTCCCTCGATAATTGCAGGTTACTCTGGTTACCCCAACCTGTCATGGCTACTGACCCCAGTGAGGAATCCCACGACAAGGGCAAAGGAACGCTACAATGAGGCACATGGGCGAACTAGGAGTGTGATCAAACGAACCCTCGGCCTCATGAAGGCCAGATTCCGGTGCCTCCATATGACAGGTGGTTCCTTCTACTACTCACCGAAGAAGGTGGCCCAGATAATCGTGGCCTGCTGTATGCTGCACAACCTGGCTTTGCGACGGCAGGTGCCTTTTCTGCAGGAGGATGGTCCAGCTGGTGGTCTAGTGGCATCTGTGGAGCCTGTGGACAGTGAAGAGGAGGAGGCAGAAGAAGAGGATATCGACAACATAATCATGCAATACTTCCAGTGAGACACAGGTAAGAACATGTCACTGCTTCCCACATCTCATACAATTTCTGGAGCTAGCATAAGTCTGTCATTTTCACTCAGTGTATGGACCCTGACTTGTCACTTTGCCTTTCCATTTCAGAGATGTGGGTCCCACTTTGTGCCCTCTGCTATATTTCCTCCAGGCCTACAGCTGTGTTATATCGGTATGTGCACAAGTAAATTGACTTGGCTATATTCCATGGTTATTGCAATTACACGTTTGTGAAAGCACAGACTGACTCCAGATTGTTTTGTGATTGAAGTGTGTTTATTTCTGTGCAAATAAGTGGAGGGGGTTGTAAAATGGGCTGAGGGGAGGGTGGATGAATGTCCATGGTAGAGTCCAGTCTATTTGTTTCACAGGTACATTGTCCAAAGGGGCATAGGAAGTGGAGCAATAGCAGTTGAAGAATGGACAGGGTGACATAGTGGGACAGAAGGGTGACATTCAGGAGGGTCTCATTTCCTGGCGGGGGTCTTGGCAATGTTCTCTGTCTTGTTCCTGGGTCTCAGGGACCGTTTGTGGGGTGTTTCTCCATCTACAGGGGGTGGGGTGCTGGTGTCGTGTTCCTGTGGCGGTGCCTCCAGTCCATTAGCGCCGTCGGAGGTGGACGGCTGTTCATCATCCAGGCTATTGTCAGGGGCCCCTTGTTGTGCCACTGTGTCCCTCCTGGTGTTGACAAGTTCTTACAGCACCCCTGCAATGGTGACCACGGTGTTGTTAATGGACTTCAAGTCCTCCCTGATCTCAAGATAGTGTTCCTCCTGCAGCCGCTGTGTCTCCTGAAACTTGGCCAGTACCGTTGCCATCATCTCCTGGGAATGATGGTAAGCTCCCATGATGTTGGAGAGTGCCTCGTGGAGAGTGGGTTCCCTGGGCCTGTCCTCCCCCTGTCGCACAGCAGTCCTCCCAGCTTCCCTGTTTTCCTGTGCCTCTGTCCTCTAAACCGGGTGCCCACTGCCACTGCCCCCAGGTCCCTGATTTTCTTGGGTTTGTGAGGTTGCCTGGGTTACCTGTAGTGGTGGACACACTGCTGATTGGCGTGTCCTGGGGACAGAGGGATGGGCTCGTTTGATGGGTGCTGTGCTGGTGTTACCTGCAGGGGAGGTTCAGTGGTGGTTTGTGACTGTGTCAGGGGAACCGACTGTCCCGAGGTCCCTGATGGGCTGGGCTGGTCATCTTGATCCAGTTGTGCAGAGCTGCTGTCATCATTGTGGGTCTCTTCTATGGGGGGACTGGCTATGTCTGGCACCTCCTGTCCGGTGACGTTGGGTAGGGGTTCTGTAGGGGTGTAAAGGCATGATTATTGCATCTGTGTGTGCCATTGTGTGCAATGGGTGAATGACCCTGTACTCCAGTGCTTGCATTCTTGGCTTGGTCCTTGTGTGATAGTTGGTTTGGGGTCTGTGTGGGTATCTGTAGTGGACAAGCTTTGGTAATAGGTATCCATGCTTTGGTGTCACATGCAGGGCTTGATATGGGGATGGCTGGGTTGTGATTGTGGGGCATATGTGAGGTGTTGGAGTGATGGGGGTGAGGGTGGGGGTATGTGATGGCATGCCGGTGGGGTGGGGGGATAAAGTAGTAAAGATTTGCGTTATCAGAGTCCAGTCCTCCTGCTACTCCTGCGAGGCCCTCAGGATGCAGTATTGCCAAGACCTGCTCCTCCCATGTTGTTAGTTGTGGGGGAGGAGGTGGGGGTCCACCGCCAGTCCTCTGTACAGCAATCTGGTGTCTGGAGACCACGGAACGCACCTTCCCCCGTAGGTCGTTCCACCTCTCCCTGATGTCATCCTGTGTTCTTGGATGCTGTCCCACTGCGTCTACCCTGTCGACAATTCTGCACCAAAGCTCCATCTTCCTTGCAATGGAGGTGTGCTGCACCTGTGATCCGAATAGCTGTGGCTCTACCCAGACGATTTCCTCCACCATGAGCCTGAGCTCCTCCTCAGAGAACCTGGGGTGTCATTGAGGTGCCATGATGTGGTGTGGGTGATGTATGAGGTGGTGTCTGTTGTGATGTGTGAGGGGATGTGTTGGTGTGTGTTGTTTGAGGTGCGTGGATGTTGTGTATGTGATGGTGTTGTGCCTCTGTGGATGCTGGTGATGTTTTAGGTAGTGTATCTCTCTGGCCTGCTATCAAATTTCTGGTAGTAAGAGTTTGTGGGTAATGTGGGTGTGTGTTTTATAGTGTTGTGAGTGTGAGTATGTGAATCAGGTGTGTGTATTTCAAATTGTCCAATGTGGTTGTCTTTTGTAAGTGTGTGTGTATTTTGAGCGCGGCGGTGTGTGCCGCCAATGGATTACCGCGGTTGAAATACGTTGATTCATGGGTTGTGATAGTGTGGGCGTATTCCTGTTGGCGTGACAGCTGAGGTTTTGTTATCGCCAGTTTATCACTGACCTTTGGTGTGGCGGACTTGTGAGGGTGTCTGTATTATGACGGATTCCGAGCTGTGGGTCGTAATAACTGTAGCGGAATTCTGTGGCCGCAGCAGTATGTAGGCGGTCTTCTGCACAGCGGTAAGCGGCATTTACCGCCAGGGTTGTAATGAGGGCCCAAGTCTTTAACCCCTTCGCTGCCAGGCCTTTTCCCCCTCCTGTGCCGAGCCTTTTTTTGGATATTTGGAGCAGTTCGCGCTTAGGCCCTCATAACTTTTTGTTCACATAAGCTACCCATGCCAAATTTGCGTCCTTTTTTTCCAACATCCTAGGGATTCTAGAGGTACCCAGACTTTGTGGGTTCCCCAGAAGGAGGCCAAGAAATTAGCCAAAAAACAGTGAAAATTTCATTTTTTTAAAAAAATTTGGAAAAATGGGCTGCAGAAGAAGGCTTGTGGTTTTTTCCCTGAAAAGGGCATCAACAAAGGGTTTGCGGTGATAAAATCACCAGCTTCCCAGCTTTCAGGAACAGGCAGACTTGAATCAGAAAACCCAATTTTTCAACCCAATTTTGGGATTTTACTGGGACATACCCCATTTTTACGATTTTTTGTGCTTTCAGCCTCCTTCCAGTCAGTGACAGAAATGGGCATGAAACCAATGCTGGATCCCATAAACCGCAACATTTCTGAAAAGTAGACAAAATTCTGAATTCAGCAAGGGGTAATTTGTGTAGATCCTACAAGGGTTTCCTACAGAAAATAGCAACTGAAAAAGAAAAATATTGAAATTGAGGTGAAAAAAACATCAATTTTTCTCTAAGTTTTACTCTGTAACTTTTTCCTGCAATGTCAGATTTTCGAAAGCAATATACCGTTACGTCTGCTGGACTCTTCTGGTTGCGGGGATATATAGGGCTTGTAGGTTCATCAAGAACTCTAGGTACCCAGAGCCAATAAATGACCTGCACCCTGCAGTGGGTTTTCATTCTATGCCGGGTATACAGCAATTCATTTGCTGAAATATAAAGAGTAAAAAATAGCTATCAAGAAAACCTTTGTATTTCCAAAATGGGCACAAGATAAGGTGTTGAGAAGCAGTGGTTATTTGCACATCTCTGAATTCCGGGCTGCCCATACTAGCATGTGAATTACCGGGCATTTCTCAAATAGACGTCTTTTTTACACACTGTCTTACATTTGGAAGGGAAAAATGTAGAGAAAGACAAGGGGCAATAACACTTGTTTTGCTATTCTATGTTCCCCCAAGTCTCCCGATAAAAATGATACCTCACTTGTGTGGGTAGGCCTAGCGCCCGCGACAGGAAACGCACCAAAGCGCAACGTGGACACATCACAGAAAACAGACCTGTTTTTAGCAAAGTGCCTACCTGTAGATTTTGGCCTCTAGCTCAGCCGCCACCTAGGGAAACCTACCAAACCTGTGCATTTCTGAAAACTAGAGACCTAGGGGAATCCAAGATGGGGTGATTTGTGTGGCTCGGACCAGGTTCTGTTACCCAGAATCCTTTGCAAACCTCAAAATTTGGCTAAAAAAACACATGTTCCTCACATTTCTGTGGCAGAAAGTTCTGGAATCTGAGAGGAGCCACAAATTTCCTTCCACCCAGCGTTCCCCCACGTCTCCCGATAAAAATGATACCTCACTTGTGTGGGTAGGCCTAGCGCCCGCGACAGGAAACACCCCAAAGCGCAATGTGGACACATCACAGAAAACAGACCTGTTTTTAGCAAAGTGCCTACCTGTAGATTTTGGCCTCTAGCTCAGCCGCCACCTAGGGAAACCTACCAAACCTGTGCATTTCTGAAAACTAGAGACCTAGGGGAATCCAAGATGGGGTGATTTGTGTGGCTCGGACCAGGTTCTGTTACCCAGAATCCTTTGCAAAGCTCAAAAATTGGCTAAAAAAACACATGTTCCTCACATTTCTGTGGCAGAAAGTGCTGGAATCTGAGAGGAGCCACAAATGTCCTTCCACCCAGCGTTCCCCCACGTCTCCCGATAAAAATGATACCTCACATCTGTGGGTAGGCCTAGCGCCCGCGACAGGAAACGCCCCAAAGCGCAACGTGGACACATCACAGAAAACAGACCTGTTTTTAGCAAAGTGCCTACCTGTAGATTTTGGCCTCTAGCTCAGCCGCCACCTAGGGAAACCTACCAAACCTGTGCATTTCTGAAAACTAGAGACCTAGGGGAATCCAAGATGGGGTGATTTGTGTGGCTCGGACCAGGTTCTGTTACCCAGAATCCTTTGCAAAGCTCAAAAATTGGCTAAAAAAACACATGTTCCTCACATTTCTGTGGCAGAAAGTTCTGGAATCTGAGAGGAGCCACAAATTTCCTTCCACCCAGCGTTCCCCCACGTCTCCCGATAAAAATGATACCTCACTTGTGTGGGTAGGCCTAGCGCCCGCGACAGGAAACGCCCCAAAGCGCAACGTGGACACATCACAGAAAACAGACCTGTTTTTAGCAAAGTGCCTACCTGTAGATTTTGGCCTCTAGCTCAGCCGCCACCTAGGGAAACCTACCAAACCTGTGCATTTCTGAAAACTAGAGACCTAGGGGAATCCAAGGAGGGGTGACTGGCGGGGCTCGGACCAGGTTCTGTTACCCAGAATCCTTTGCAAACCTCATATTTTGGCTAAAAAAACGCATTTTCCTCACATTTGAGTGACAGAAAGTTCTGGAATCTGAGAGGAGCCACAAATTTCCTTCCACCCAGCGTTCCCCCAAGTCTCCCGATAAAAATGATACCTCACTTGCGTGGGTAGGCCTAGCGCCCGCGACAGGAAACGCCCCAAAGCGCAACGTGGACACCACCAAAATTTTGGAAGAAAACAGAGGTGTTTTTTGCGAAGTGACTACCTGCAGATTTTGGCCTCTAGCTCAGCCGGCACCTAGGGAAACCTACCAAACCTGTACATTTCTGAAAACTAGAGACCTAGGGGAATCCAAGGAGGGGTGACTGGCGGGGCTCGGACCAGGTTCTGTTACCCAGAATCCTTAGCAAAGCTCAAAAATTGGCTAAAAAAACACATGTTCCTCACATTTCTGTGGCAGAAAGTTCTGGAATCTGAGAGGAGCCACAAATTTCCTTCCACCCAGCGTTCCCCCACGTCTCCCGATAAAAATGATACCTCACTTGTGTGGGTAGGCCTAGCGCCCGCGACAGGAAACGCCCCAAAGCGCAACGTGGACACATCACAGAAAACAGACCTGTTTTTAGCAAAGTGCCTACCTGTAGATTTTGGCCTCTAGCTCAGCCGCCACCTAGGGAAACCTACCAAACCTGTGCATTTCTGAAAACTAGAGACCTAGGGGAATCCAAGGAGGGGTGACTGGCGGGGCTCGGACCAGGTTCTGTTACCCAGAATCCTTTGCAAACCTCATATTTTGGCTAAAAAAACGCATTTTCCTCACATTTGAGTGACAGAAAGTTCTGGAATCTGAGAGGAGCCACAAATTTCCTTCCACCCAGCGTTCCCCCAAGTCTCCCGATAAAAATGATACCTCACTTGCGTGGGTAGGCCTAGCGCCCGCGACAGGAAACGCCCCAAAGCGCAACGTGGACACCACCAAAATTTTGGAAGAAAACAGACCTGTTTTTAGCGAAGTGCCTACCTGTAGATTTTGGCCTGTAGCTCAGCCGCCACCTAGGGAAACCTACCAAACCTGTGCATTTCTGAAAACTAGAGACCTAGGGGAATCCAAGGAGGGGTGACTGGCGGGGCTCGGACCAGGTTCTGTTACCCAGAATCCTTTGCAAAGCTCAAAAATTGGCTAAAAAAACACATGTTCCTCACATTTCTGTGGCAGAAAGTTCTGGAATCTGAGAGGAGCCACAAATTTCCTTCCACCCAGCGTTCCCCCACGTCTCCCGATAAAAATGATACCTCACTTGTGTGGGTAGGCCTAGCGCCCGCGACAGGAAACGCCCCAAAGCGCAACGTGGACAGATCACAGAAAACAGACCTGTTTTTAGCAAAGTGCCTACCTGTAGATTTTGGCCTGTAGCTCAGCCGCCACCTAGGGAAACCTACCAAACCTGTGCATTTCTGAAAACTAGAGACCTAGGGGAATCCAAGGAGGGGTGACTGGCGGGGCTCGGACCAGGTTCTGTTACCCAGAATCCTTTGCAAAGCTCAAAAATTGGCTAAAAAAACACATGTTCCTCACATTTCTGTGGCAGAAAGTTCTGGAATCTGGGAGGAGCCACAAATTTCCTTCCACCCAGCGTTCCCTCAAGTCTCCCGATAAAAATGATACCTCACTTGCGTGCGTAGGCCTAGCGCCCGCGACAGGAAACGCCCCAAAGCGCAACGTGGACACCACCAAAATTTTGGAAGAAAACAGACCTGTTTTTAGCGAAGTGCCTACCTGTAGATTTTGGCCTCTAGCTCAGCCGCCACCTAGGGAAACCTACCAAACCTGTGCATTTCTGAAAACTAGAGACCTAGGGGAATCCAAGGAGGGGTGACTGGCGGGGCTCGGACCAGGTTCTGTTACCCAGAATCCTTTGCAAACCTCATATTTTGGCTAAAAAAACGCATTTTCCTCACATTTGAGTGACAGAAAGTTCTGGAATCTGAGAGGAGCCACAAATTTCCTTCCACCCAGCGTTCCCCCAAGTCTCCCGATAAAAATGATACCTCACTTGCGTGGGTAGGCCTAGCGCCCGCGACAGGAAACGCCCCAAAGCGCAACGTGGACACCACCAAAATTTTGGAAGAAAACAGACCTGTTTTTAGCGAAGTGCCTACCTGTAGATTTTGGCCTGTAGCTCAGCCGCCACCTAGGGAAACCTACCAAACCTGTGCATTTCTGAAAACTAGAGACCTAGGGGAATCCAAGGAGGGGTGACTGGCGGGGCTCGGACCAGGTTCTGTTACCCAGAATCCTTTGCAAAGCTCAAAAATTGGCTAAAAAAACACATGTTCCTCACATTTCTGTGGCAGAAAGTTCTGGAATCTGAGAGGAGCCACAAATTTCCTTCCACCCAGCGTTCCCCCACGTCTCCCGATAAAAATGATACCTCACTTGTGTGGGTAGGCCTAGCGCCCGCGACAGGAATCGCCCCAAAGCGCAACGTGGACACATCACAGAAAACAGACCTGTTTTTAGCAAAGTGCCTACCTGTAGATTTTGGCCTGTAGCTCAGCCGCCACCTAGGGAAACCTACCAAACCTGTGCATTTCTGAAAACTAGAGACCTAGGGGAATCCAAGGAGGGGTGACTGGCGGGGCTCGGACCAGGTTCTGTTACCCAGAATCCTTTGCAAAGCTCAAAAATTGGCTAAAAAAACACATGTTCCTCACATTTCTGTGGCAGAAAGTTCTGGAATCTGGGAGGAGCCACAAATTTCCTTCCACCCAGCGTTCCCCCAAGTCTCCCGATAAAAATGATACCTCACTTGCGTGCGTAGGCCTAGCGCCCGCGACAGGAAACGCCCCAAAGCGCAACGTGGACACCACCAAAATTTTGGAAGAAAACAGACCTGTTTTTAGCGAAGTGCCTACCTGTAGATTTTGGCCTGTAGCTCAGCCGCCACCTAGGGAAACCTACCAAACCTGTGCATTTCTGAAAACTAGAGACCTAGGGGAATCCAAGGAGGGGTGACTGGCGGGGCTCGGACTAGGTTCTGTTACCCAGAATCCTTTGCAAAGCTCAAAAATTGGCTAAAAAAACACATGTTCCTCACATTTCTGTGGCAGAAAGTTCTGGAATCTGAGAGGAGCCACAAATTTCCTTCCACCCAGCGTTCCCCCACGTCTCCCGATAAAAATGATACCTCACTTGTGTGGGTAGGCCTAGCGCCCGCGACAGGAAACGCCCCAAAGCGCAACGTGGACACATCACAGAAAACAGACCTGTTTTTAGCAAAGTGCCTACCTGTAGATTTTGGCCTGTAGCTCAGCCGCCACCTAGGGAAACCTACCAAACCTGTGCATTTCTGAAAACTAGAGACCTAGGGGAATCCAAGGAGGGGTGACTGGCGGGGCTCGGACCAGGTTCTGTTACCCAGAATCCTTTGCAAAGCTCAAAAATTGGCTAAAAAAACACATGTTCCTCACATTTCTGTGGCAGAAAGTTCTGGAATCTGGGAGGAGCCACAAATTTCCTTCCACCCAGCGTTCCCCCAAGTCTCCCGATAAAAATGATACCTCACTTGCGTGGGTAGGCCTAGCGCCCGCGACAGGAAACGCCCCAAAGCGCAACGTGGACACCACCAAAATTTTGGAAGAAAACAGACCTGTTTTTAGCGAAGTGCCTACCTGTAGATTTTGGCCTGTAGCTCAGCCGCCACCTAGGGAAACCTACCAAACCTGTGCATTTCTGAAAACTAGAGACCTAGGGGAATCCAAGGAGGGGTGACTGGCGGGGCTCGGACCAGGTTCTGTTACCCAGAATCCTTTGCAAAGCTCAAAAATTGGCTAAAAAAACACATGTTCCTCACATTTCTGTGGCAGAAAGTTCTGGAATCTGAGAGGAGCCACAAATTTCCTTCCACCCAGCGTTCCCCCACGTCTCCCGATAAAAATGATACCTCACTTGTGTGGGTAGGCCTAGCGCCCGCGACAGGAAACGCCCCAAAGCGCAACGTGGACACATCACAGAAAACAGACCTGTTTTTAGCAAAGTGCCTACCTGTAGATTTTGGCCTGTAGCTCAGCCTCCACCTAGGGAAACCTACCAAACCTGTGCATTTCTGAAAACTAGAGACCTAGGGGAATCCAAGGAGGGGTGACTGGCGGGGCTCGGACCAGGTTCTGTTACCCAGAATCCTTTGCAAAGCTCAAAAATTGGCTAAAAAAACACATGTTCCTCACATTTCTGTGGCAGAAAGTTCTGGAATCTGGGAGGAGCCACAAATTTCCTTCCACCCAGCGTTCCCCCAAGTCTCCCGATAAAAATGATACCTCACTTGCGTGGGTAGGCCTAGCGCCCGCGACAGGAAACGCCCCAAAGCGCAACGTGGACACCACCAAAATTTTGGAAGAAAACAGACCTGTTTTTAGCGAAGTGCCTACCTGTAGATTTTGGCCTGTAGCTCAGCCGCCACCTAGGGAAACCTACCAAACATGTGCATTTCTGAAAACTAGAGACCTAGGGGAATCCAAGGAGGGGTGACTGGCGGGGCTCGGACCAGGTTCTGTTACCCAGAATCCTTTGCAAAGCTCAAAAATTGGCTAAAAAAACACATGTTCCTCACATTTCTGTGGCAGAAAGTTCTGGAATCTGAGAGGAGCCACAAATTTCCTTCCACCCAGCGTTCCCCCACGTCTCCCGATAAAAATGATACCTCACTTGTGTGGGTAGGCCTAGCGCCCGCAACAGGAAACGCCCCAAAGCGCAACGTGGACACATCACAGAAAACAGACCTGTTTTTAGCAAAGTGCCTACCTGTAGATTTTGGCCTGTAGCTCAGCCGCCACCTAGGGAAACCTACCAAACCTGTGCATTTCTGAAAACTAGAGACCTAGGGGAATCCAAGGAGGGGTGACTGGCGGGGCTCGGACCAGGTTCTGTTACCCAGAATCCTTTGCAAAGCTCAAAAATTGGCTAAAAAAACACATGTTCCTCACATTTCTGTGGCAGAAAGTTCTGGAATCTGGGAGGAGCCACAAATTTCCTTCCACCCAGCGTTCCCCCACGTCTCCCGATAAAAATGATACCTCACTTGCGTGGGTAGGCCTAGCGCCCGCGACAGGAAACGCCCCAAAGCGCAACGTGGACACCACCAAAATTTTGGAAGAAAACAGACCTGTTTTTAGCGAAGTGCCTACCTGTAGATTTTGGCCTGTAGCTCAGCCGCCACCTAGGGAAACCTACCAAACCTGTGCATTTCTGAAAACTAGAGACCTAGGGGAATCCAAGGAGGGGTGACTGGCGGGGCTCGGACCAGGTTCTGTTACCCAGAATCCTTTGCAAAGCTCAAAAATTGGCTAAAAAAACACATGTTCCTCACATTTCTGTGGCAGAAAGTTCTGGAATCTGAGAGGAGCCACAAATTTGATTCCACCCAGCGTTCCCCCACGTCTCCCGATAAAAATGATACCTCACTTGTGTGGGTAGGCCTAGCGCCCGCGACAGGAAACGCCCCAAAGCGCAACGTGGACACATCACATTTTTTCATTGAAAACAGTGCCTACCTGTAGTTTTTGGCCTGTAGCTCAGCCAGCACCTAGGGAAACCTACCAAACCTGTGCATTTCTGAAAACTAGAGACCTAGGGGAATCCAAGATGGGGTGACTTGAGGGGCTCTGACCAGGTTCTGTTACCCAGAATCCTTTCCAAACCTCAAATATTGGCTAAAAAAACGCATTTTTCACACATTTCGGTGACAGAAAGTTCTGGAATCTGAGTGGAGCCACAAATTTCCTTCCACCCAGCGTTCCCCCAAGTCTCCCGATAAAAATGATACCTCAGTTGTGTGGGTGGGCCAGGTGCCTCCAACAGAATAAGGCCCAAAACTTGTAGAGATACAGGGGATAGTACTGCGAGTTTATAAGGACATATTCTTTTATACATCTTTAGACTGACTCTGCTTTGGGGACCCACATACGTGAGGTGTCATTTTATTTGGGAGACTGAGGGGAACACTGGGGAGTAGGAATTTTGTGCTGGAGTGGTGATCGTACGAAGAAAAGTCAGGAAAATATGCTTTTTTTAAGCACATTTTGAGGTTTACAGAGGAGTCTGGGTAAGAAAATGTTGGGGGATCCACGCAAGCCACTCCTCCCTAGACTCCTTGGGGTGTCTAGTTTTAAAAAATGTCTGGGTTTGGTAGGTTTCCCTAGATGAAGGCCGCACACAGGACCAAAAACATAGGTGCCCTCTCCCCCCCCAAACACAGGTAGTTTTGTAATATATCGTTTTGATGTGCCCACATACGTCCGTGATGTGCCAAACACTAAAATTTTGAAAAGAAACACACTTAGGTTATGTGAAAAAGACCCCTCACCCACCAACCAAGTTGGTGGCATGCTTCATCATCGGGGTCCCACCTGAGGCACCTAGCGTGTCATAGGTGTGCTGCGACGCCTGATTACAGCGGAGCAGGTTTGGTCATTTTTACCACACATACTGGTTGGATTTGGCACGAGGGTGAGTGATGGTTCAGTGGATCAAATTTTACTAACAAGAGCTTTCACAAAAATGAAAAGCACTGTTAGTAACTGAAAGGCAAAAAACTGAACCAATGACTCACAGCTCGTGAGCTGTAAAGCCGCGACAAGGCACCAACCGCTTTACAGTCCATTCACACAACTTTCATACATGACACACACAAGGCCATTCACACCGCCAGCCACGGGCCCAGCACATTACAACACTCACATCGACAGACAGCGCCACTCAAGGGCCCATCACTTACATACGCCCACATGCCTGATACAACAATCACACCAGCTGATGGGAGTGTGTGGACTGGTGTTTGGCTTGCAGTGTGTTGCAGTAGCCAACATCAAGTCAATCCAACATCAAGTCAATATGTACAGTCTCAGCCAAGCCCCACTCCACACACAATGGCATCATATATATTTTTTTTTTAACAGAGGAACCCCTAACTAAGTAGAAAGAATTACAAAACAACAAACACAAAAGCTCTAACTAACAACATGACAGAAATGCTAACCATGAAACTAAACACATGAAAATACAAAACAGACATGAGTTTACACTCATGGTTGTTCCCAGAAATTCTTCTGGGTGTGGTAATTCTTAAAACAAGCACCGACACACAGCCCAGGCTTTGAAGGACAATCTGGGCAGTACATTCGAGACTCCCTCCGGATACCTCTTCGAAAACACACTCTACATTTCTTAGCTGGAAAGTCTTTTTTGGGTGTGGGAGGAATGTGCTCAGCAAAGTGGCGATCTTTCAATCTAGCCACATCCTCCACCACTGCTTCTCTAGGAACTCTGGCCTGTTCCACCACAATAAGGCTCTCTATCACTGACTCCTGAAATTTCACAAATGTCATCTTTGAGTCTGGAGACCTATCCCTAAACACAATAAAAGCATTGAAGGTTGCTAAGTGGAAGAGGTGAAGTGCTAACTTCTTATACCAAACATAAGACTTACGAATAGCAGTATAAGGTTCCAACCTCTGGTCAACTCTATCTACACCTCCCATGTGCTTATTATAATCTAAAATGCACACAGGTTTGCGCACTTCAGCAACCTGGCCCCAAACAGTCACAGGGGAAGTACTCTCATCATGGATGGTACTTAGCATGTAGACATCCCTCTTGTCTGAAAATTTCAAAGCTAGCAGCTCCTCGTTCCGCAAGGCACAGCACTGTCCCCTCTCAAGTTTTTTACAGACAAGCTCCCTTGGATAGCCTTTCCGGTTAGAACGGATTGTGCCACAAGCAACTGTGTCCACTCTAAACAATTCCTTGAACAACTGCACACCAGTGTAGAAGTTATCTACATACAAATGGTGACCTTTGTTGAACAGTCGTCTACCAAGATCCCACACTATTTTCTCAGTAACTCCAAAAGTGGGAGGACAACCAGGGGGGTCAATATTGGAATCCCTACCAGTGTACACACGGAAACTATACACATATCCTGTCCTACTTTCAGACAGCATATACAATTTAATTCCATATCGTGCCCTTTTGCTAGGAATGTACTGCCTAAAAACCAAACGACCCTTGAAGAGGACCAAAGACTCGTCCACACTTATCTCTTTGCCTGGAACATAGACCTCCGAAAACCGATCTACAAAATGATCAAGGACAGGCCTAATCTTAAAAAGACGGTCAGAATCTGGGTGATCTCGTGGCAAGGCTAATGCATTGTCAACAAAATGCAGCATCCTAAGAAGAAGCAAATACCGATTACGACTCATGGTAGCTGGAAATATAGCTGTTGCCATCAAGGGACTAGTAGACCAATAAGAAGCCAGTGACGGCTTCCTTATCAACCCCATCAAAAAAGTCAAACCCAAAAACTTTTTTAGCTCCTCCAAATTTGTGGGAATCCACTGGGCAGCTCTAGAGTGTGGCCTAAGTCTAGCAGCGTTGTCCCTCAAATGCTGCTCCGCATACAAATTAGTCTGCTCAACAATCTCTTCCAAAAACACATCATCCATGAATAACTCAAAGAAATTGATAGGCATAAAGTTCTCTGTATTGGCGTTACACCCCGGGAGACCAGTAAAGGCAGGCAACTCTGGCTGCTCCATGTTTGGGGCAACCCAGACATCAGGTCTTCTAACGGGAAACCTTTCAGCCCCAGGTTGCTGCACTATTGGCACATCAATGTCCTCCTCTAAAACAGAACCTTCATCTGCACTGAGTGTGGCTTCATCATCAGAAGATTCCCCTCCAACAGAAACATCACTGCCAGAATCTCTGACTTCCTCCTCTGCCTCAGATGCAGAGTCCGTCTCATAGTCATGATCAGACTGTGACTCAAAAAGCATACCAACCACCTGCTGAGCGGTCATCCTGCGGCTAGCCATGATCTCTCCTGCTAAAATTAACTGGACAAATTCACCACCAACAACCAGCACTGTGTAAGACAAGTAACAAAGTGTAGCTTTGTTAGTAAGAGTTACAAACTCAAAAACTATACCGCTCACTTGCCTGAAAAAGCTTGATTCACCAGCAACTACACAGCAATCACCAATGATATCCCACTAAAAAGAAAGAAAGAAAGGCAAATTAGAAATAAGACACAACAAATATCATTGTGCACAAACCTAAGGACAATTTCACACACAATCCTGCATTTAGTACACCCCCTACAAACATGTCATTCATGCATGGCAACAATACTCCTTTGGAGTAAATTGTTTTTACTTACCTAAAACATGCAACTGTGCAAACTGCAGGTCAACCACCGCCAAAACCGCAAGGAGCCACAGCAAATAAAGCAAAAGCTTTGAACTAGAACAAAAAGGAGGAAATTTTTTTTTATCACAAATGCAAAGACTTCTTCAGTTGACAAACACCCCACCATCAAACATTTTAGAAATTGGTGCCTAAGTGGATTCTGTCATAGGGGCAGATGGGCCTACTAAAAAAATAGGCCTGTCTGCCCCAAGGAAGCCAGAAAATACCTTTAGTACTGTGTCCCCATGGAGAGCGACCCTTGCCAAAGGGGACAGCCCTCAAACCAAAAAAAAACAAAAAAAACACACACAACACTATCCCTGGTGCCTAAGTGGCTTCTGCCCCCTTGGGGGCAGGTGGGCCTAAGAAAATAGGCCCATCTGCCCCCAGGGGGTGTAGAAATGGCCAACAGGTCAATGCCCCCCTTGGGGGGGCGCCCCGTGACCAAGGGGACGCCCCCCCCACAAAAATAAACACATAAAAAAAAATCCCTGGCGTTCTAGTGGGTTCTGCCCCCCTTGGGGGCAGATCAGCCTAAAAATAATAGGCTGATCTGTCTCCAAGGGGTGCAGAAATGGCCTGGGTACATGTGCCCCCAAAGTGGGGGGCGACCCTTGCCCAAGCCCCCCCCCATCCACTAACACACACACACACACACACTATCCCTGGTGTCTACGTGGCTTCTGCCCCCCTTGGGGGCAGGTGGGTCTAGAAAAATAGGCCCATCTGCCCCCAGGGGGGGCAGAAATGGCCAACAGGTCAATGCCCCCCTTGGGGGGGCGCCCCGTGCCCGAGGGGACGCCCCCCCACAAAAATAAACACATAAAAAAAAATCCCTGGCGTTCTAGTGGTTTCTGCCCCCCTTGGGGGCAGATCAGCCTAAAAATAATAGGCTGATCTGTCTCCAAGGGGTGCAGAAATGGCCTGGGTACATGTGCCCCCAAAGTGGGGGGCGACCCTTGCCCAAACCCCCCCCCATCCACTAACACACACACACACACACACTATCCCTGGTGTCTACGTGGCTTCTGCCCCCCTTGGGGGCAGGTGGGTCTAGAAAAATAGGCCCATCTGCCCCCAGGGGGGGCAGAAATGGCCAACAGGTCAATGCCCCCCTTGGGGGGGCGCCCCGTGCCCGAGGGGACGCCCCCCCACAAAAATAAACACATAAAAAAAAATCCCTGGCGTTCTAGTGGTTTCTGCCCCCCTTGGGGGCAGATCAGCCTAAAAATAATAGGCTGATCTGTCTCCAAGGGGTGCAGAAATGGCCTGGGTACATGTGCCCCCAAAGTGGGGGGCGACCCTTGCCCAAACCCCCCCCCATCCACTAACACACACACACACACACACACTATCCCTGGTGTCTACGTGGCTTCTGCCCCCCTTGGGGCAGGTGGGTCTAGAAAAATAGGCCCATCTGCCCCCAGGGGGGGCAGAAATGGCCAACAGGTCAATGCCCCCCTTGGGGGGGCGCCCCGTGCCCGAGGGGACGCCCCCCCACAAAAATAAACACATAAAAAAAAATCCCTGGCGTTCTAGTGGTTTCTGCCCCCCTTGGGGGCTGATCAGCCTAAAAATAATAGGCTGATCTGTCTCCAAGGGGTGCAGAAATGGCCTGGGTACATGTGCCCCCAAAGTGGGGGACGACCCTTGCCCAAGCCCCCCCCCATCCACTAACACACACACACACACACACTATCCCTGGTGTCTACGTGGCTTCTGCCCCCCTTGGGGGCAGGTGGGTCTAGAAAAATAGGCCCATCTGCCCCCAGGGGGGGCAGAAATGGCCAACAGGTCAATGCCCCCCTTGGGGGGGCGCCCCGTGCCCAAGGGGACGCCCCCCCACAAAAATAAACACATAAAAAAAAAACCCTGGCGTTCTAGTGGTTTCTGCCCCCCTTGGGGGCAGATCAGCCTAAAAATAATAGGCTGATCTGTCTCCAAGGGGTGCAGAAATGGCCTGGGTACATGTGCCCCCAAAGTGGGGGGCGACCCTTGCCCAAACCCCCCCCCATCCACTAACACACACACACACACACACTATCCCTGGTGTCTACGTGGCTTCTGCCCCCCTTGGGGGCAGGTGGGTCTAGAAAAATAGGCCCATCTGCCCCCAGGGGGGGCAGAAATGGCCAACAGGTCAATGCCCCCCTTGGGGGGGCGCCCCGTGCCCGAGGGGACGCCCCCCCACAAAAATAAACACATAAAAAAAAATCCCTGGCGTTCTAGTGGTTTCTGCCCCCCTTGGGGGCAGATCAGCCTAAAAATAATAGGCTGATCTGTCTCCAAGGGGTGCAGAAATGGCCTGGGTACATGTGCCCCCAAAGTGGGGGGCGACCCTTGCCCAAACCCCCCCCCATCCACTAACACACACACACACACACACACTATCCCTGGTGTCTACGTGGCTTCTGCCCCCCTTGGGGCAGGTGGGTCTAGAAAAATAGGCCCATCTGCCCCCAGGGGGGGCAGAAATGGCCAACAGGTCAATGCCCCCCTTGGGGGGGCGCCCCGTGCCCGAGGGGACGCCCCCCCACAAAAATAAACACATAAAAAAAAATCCCTGGCGTTCTAGTGGTTTCTGCCCCCCTTGGGGGCTGATCAGCCTAAAAATAATAGGCTGATCTGTCTCCAAGGGGTGCAGAAATGGCCTGGGTACATGTGCCCCCAAAGTGGGGGACGACCCTTGCCCAAGCCCCCCCCCATCCACTAACACACACACACACACACACTATCCCTGGTGTCTACGTGGCTTCTGCCCCCCTTGGGGGCAGGTGGGTCTAGAAAAATAGGCCCATCTGCCCCCAGGGGGGGCAGAAATGGCCAACAGGTCAATGCCCCCCTTGGGGGGGCGCCCCGTGCCCAAGGGGACGCCCCCCCACAAAAATAAACACATAAAAAAAAAACCCTGGCGTTCTAGTGGTTTCTGCCCCCCTTGGGGGCAGATCAGCCTAAAAATAATAGGCTGATCTGTCTCCAAGGGGTGCAGAAATGGCCTGGGTACATGTGCCCCCAAAGTGGGGGGCGACCCTTGCCCAAGCCCCCCCCATCCACTAACACACACACACACACACACTATCCCTGGTGTCTACGTGGCTTCTGCCCCCCTTGGGGGCAGGTGGGTCTAGAAAAATAGGCCCATCTGCCCCCAGGGGGGGCAGAAATGGCCAACAGGTCAATGCCCCCCTTGGGGGGGCGCCCCGTGCCCGAGCGGACGCCCCCCCACAAAAATAAACACATAAAAAAAAATCCCTGGCGTTCTAGTGGTTTCTGCCCCCCTTGGGGGCAGATCAGCCTAAAAATAATAGGCTGATCTGTCTCCAAGGGGTGCAGAAATGGCCTGGGTACATGTGCCCCCAAAGTGGGGGGCGACCCTTGCCCAAGCCCCCCCCCATCCACTAACACACACACACACACACACTATCCCTGGTGTCTACGTGGCTTCTGCCCCCCTTGGGGGCAGGTGGGTCTAGAAAAATAGGCCCATCTGCCCCCAGGGGGGGCAGAAATGGCCAACAGGTCAATGCCCCCCTTGGGGGGGCGCCCCGTGCCCAAGGGGACGCCCCCCCACAAAAATAAACACATAAAAAAAAACCCTGGCGTTCTAGTGGTTTCTGCCCCCCTTGGGGGCAGATCAGCCTAAAAATAATAGGCTGATCTGTCTCCAAGGGGTGCAGAAATGGCCTGGGTACATGTGCCCCCAAAGTGGGGGGCGACCCTTGCCCAAGCCCCCCCCCATCCACTAACACACACACACACACACACACTATCCCTGGTGTCTACGTGGCTTCTGCCCCCCTTGGGGGCAGGTGGGTCTAGAAAAATAGGCCCATCTGCCCCCAGGGGGGGCAGAAATGGCCAACAGGTCAATGCCCCCCTTGGGGGGGCGCCCCGTGCCCATGGGGACGCCCCCCCACAAAAATAAACACATAAAAAAACATCCCTGGCGTTCTAGTGGTTTCTGCCCCCCTTGGGGCAGATCAACCTAAAAATAATAGGCTGATCTGCCCTCAAGGGGGGCAGAAATGGCCCTAAAAGACATGCCCCCCAAAGGGGAGCGACCCTTGCCCAAGGGGGCGCCCCCCCATCCACTACACACACAATCCCTGGTGCCTAAGTGGCTTCTGCCCCCCTTGGGGGCAGATGGACCTAAAAAAAATAGGCCGATCTGCCCCCAAGGGGGGCAGAAATGGCCAACAGTTCTCTGCCCCCTTGGGGGGGGCGCCCCTTGCCCAAGGGGGCACCCCCTCCCAACATACCTGCACAGAAAATATAATTCCCTGGTGATCCAGTGGTTTCTGCCCCCCTTGGGGGCAGATCCGCCTAAAAAGTAGGCCAATCTGCCCCCAAGGGGGGCAGAAATGGCCGTAACTAATTGCCCCCACAAGGGGAGCGACCCTTGCCCAAGGGGCCGCTCCCCGCCAGCAAGAAACACGAGCAAACAACAAAAAAAAAAAATCCCTGGTGTCTAGTGGGCATTCCTGCTGCCCGATCGCAATGCGATCGGGCAGCAGGAATGCTCAAAGAGACACCGGGGGAAAGGAAAAGCCTTTCCTTTCCCCCGGTGCCTCTTTAGCCCAAACCCCCCACCCACCGGGAAGAGGAACTCACCTCTTTCCTCGTCGCCGCACAGGAAGCAAATGGCTTCCTGTGCGGCGAAATCCCCATAATGAAGTCAGCGCGCGATCGCGCGCTGACGTCATTATGGGGGGGTGGGGGGGTCGGGGGTGGAAGGGGAAGGGCTTCCCCTTCCATCCCTGACTTTGGGGGGGTGGGGGGAAGCACACAGAGGGAGCGAGAGCGCTCCCTCTGGGCTGTGTGCCGAGGACGTAGTGGTTACGTCCTCGGCACAGCAGCACTGTGCCGCGGGACGTAACCACTACGTCCGCGGCACAGAAGGGGTTAAAAAATCTGTTGCTATCTACTTTTCCCCATTTAATGGTCAAACCTTTCGGAGCTGAAAACTTCATATCTGGGTGTCATTCCACTACTCTTAAGTCACTATTCAAACCCAAACTTGTTTCCATAGTTAAAGGATTATGGTCGCTAATACAAGTTAGCGTCACCCTGAACTGCCCGATAAAGGGGGTGAGTTCTCTAGAATAAATAATAAAATCAATTATGGTGTGGGCATCTCCCCTTATAAACGTCGGTACCCCCTCTACTACTGGTGTTGAAAAGAGCAAAGAATTGGCTGCTATCACGCGATTAAGAGCATTCCCACCAGGAGAGTGTTTAAAATGCTGCATGGGGCAATCATATTCCTCAAGAGCCCACAGCAATCTAAAAACTCTGGTTCACACAAATGAGCATTAAAATCACCAACCCATATTATTCTTAATTCCTTCTTGCTTAGATTCATTACCTTATGTATCATCATCTCAAGGTTATCAATCACACTAGTATCTGAGAGGTCAAAAGTGTTGTTATAGTAGTTAATCAACAATCAACAACACATTATGGTGGTCATTCTGACCCTGGCGGTCTTTGACCGCCAGGGCGGAGGACCGCGGGAGCACCGCCGACAGGCCGGCGGTGCTCCAATGGGGATTCAGACCGCGGCGGTAAAGCCGCGGTCGGACCGGCACCACTGGCGGGGTCCCGCCAGTGTACCGCGGCCCCATTGAATCCTCCGCGGCGGCGCAGCTTGCTGCACCGCCGCGGGGATTCCGACCCCCCCTACCGCCATCCAGATCCCGGCGGTCGGACCGCCGAGATCCGGATGGCGGTAGGGGGGGTCGCGGGGCCCCTGGGGGCCCCTGCAGTGCCCATGCCACTGGCATGGGCATTGCAGGGGCCCCCGTAAGAGGGCCCCTACAAGTATTTCACTGTCTGCTGCGCAGACAGTGAAATACGCGACGGGTGGAACTGCACCCGTCGCACAGCTTCCACTCCGCCGGCTCGATTCCGAGCCGGCTTCCTCGTGGAAGCCTCTTTCCCGCTGGGCTGGCTGGCGGTCTGAAGGCGACCGCCCGCCAGCCCAGCGGGAAAGTCAGAATTACCGCCGCGGTCTTTCGACCGCGGAACGGTAACCTGACGGCGGGACTTTGGCGGGCGGCCTCCGCCGCCCGCCAAGGTCAGAATGAGGGCCTATGACTCTGCTAATTTCAAGAATAGAACCAAAAAAAAGGAGATGTGCCCATAAGACGCACATCCACCCCCTTTGCCATTACTAATACAAAAGTAGCCAGACCTCCCTTAGCTCTACCCATGGGGGACTTAGTTGCAGGAACGCTATATGTAGTGTAACCATTAATATGAGGAGGCTCTATGAGCCAGGTCTTTTGGAAGCAAATAAAAAGGTTTTCTGTCACAAAGCTTAGCCAGTCAGAGCTTCCAATGTTTTATTTTAGTCCTGCCACATTCCAGGAAATAATCCCTGAGACTGTCATATCAAATATATTAGAAGCTCCCTCGGAGTGCAAATTGGGCTGCTGCAGTATGTTTGTCTCTAGATTCTCCTCTAGAGAAGACCCAGTTACTAATGGTCAGTCTACTTGCTCTAGAGAGCCCAGGGGCTCAGACCTATTGGACAGCGTCAGAGCGGTATCAGGCAGCTCAGGGACAGGAGGATGGCTAAGATGTTTACCAAAGTCAGTTGAATCAGACAGATAAGGCTGGGATGAAGTAAAAATGAACTCGGTTAGGCGTTGTACTCTAATGGATCCTGTGGATTGCATTGTGGTTAAAAAGTGATGATACAAAGTATTAACTAGCCACGGGCTCTTGAAATTTATAATTATACAGTCCCTTTGTGAGGACTTGGGTGATGTACCAACCAAGGGGGCCCTTCTTACAGTTAGAATATCCTTGAATAGATCTTCCCTCCGTCCTGAATGCTTTCCAACCCAATATGTAACTTTATTTAGCAATGATGTATGAGATTCGGGATATGAACTTCCTAATGTAGGCACATTTTCCAGAACTAAGACATATGGAGCACAAGCCAGCGGGAGCCTTAGGTAAGGTGTTTGATCTCTTGTATACGCTAATGTAGGCGCTGATGACAAAGACTGCGCCGAACCCTCAAGACCCTCCCGCTTGACTATTCTCCGCTAAGATAGCATATTTGTAGAATAATCTATGGCCACGGGGTTCACAGGCTTTAAAGCGGAGTTCTGGGCATAATTCAGCCTATCTTTTTGATTTGGCAAGAAACCTGAACTGATGGACATGAAAGAGCAACAGAGTTTGGCTGAAATTCCGCTCTCGATAATGATGACTTTGTTGCCATTGATAAAAAAATCAACCTTCTCCTCAAGAGTAGCCACTTTCTCCAAGACCAAGGAGCACAGCTTTCTTATATCACTAAAATGATTTTCGAGCTGGCTAAAATAATCATTGGAGAATTCCAGGGGTTTAGTCTCTCTTATCTGTTTCCCAGTAGCTCTCTTTGATCGTTTTGGTTGTGACTTCCCCTTTCTGTTCCCTGTTCCTACTAAGTCCTTTCCAAGTACATTAGAATTGACAGTGGACAAGGCTGAGTCTAAAGGGAGGTCTACAACATGGGGGGAGATCACATGCCTGGTCTTTTTTAGGGGTGGGCTCTCGGAGGTCATAGGAGTAATTTGATCAATTCGGGGGTCCATTTCTGTTATGACCCAGGGATTCCTTATCCTGGTTACTGATGATTTTACATGGGAGGACTTTTCTTCCGTCTCAACTGTCCCTGTCTTCTCCAGGGTTGATTCTAAAGTAGCTTCCACCCTCCCTATCTCCGACTCAATAACACCCATCACGGAGGTAAGATAACTAGTTAACAGCTCAGGAACGGGGGCCTCCTGGCAGGGACCCCCCTTTCCATGGTCACCTTTACATTTCCCCATCAGGACAAACAAAACCTATTTTAAAAACTGAATGTCTTATTTAGAAAATGACAGCCAAAGCTGACCTATCAACAAGTAAAAATAATAATAATAAACACTAAACAAGAGTAAGACAAGCCCAGCTTCATCCGGTCGCAGACGGGCCTGCTCTTGGCCCGGGTGCGCCCGCGCGCGTCCTGTGCAGCGGAGGGCGAGTCTGAATTTATGCGCCTCCTGGCGCGAAAGGAAACAGCAACCGCGGCTTCCTGCCGCAAAGGATCCAGGGCGTTGTGGTCTCAGCCCCCTCTGTCTCCTTAATGCGTGCACCCGCGCAGCGGAGGGCAAGTCTGAATTTATGCGTCTCCTGGCAGGAAAGGAAACAGCAACCGCGGCTTCCTGCCGCAAAGTATCCTGGGCGTTGTGGTCTCAGCCTCCTCCGTTTCCTTAATGCGCGCATCCCACACAGCGGAGGGCAAGTCTGAATTTATGCGCCTCCTGGCGCGAAAGGAAACAGCAACCACGGCTTCCTGCCGCAAAGGATCCTGGGCGTTGTGGTCTCAGCCCCCTCCGTCTCCTTAATGCTCATGTCCCCGGAAGTTCTTGAGGTCCTTTGGGTCCACATTGGCTTTTTTGAGGAAGGTGCTGATATCAGTGTGTTTCCAGCTCTGCGGGAAGGTGGCGGACTCGATGGAGCTGTGATGATCTTCCGTAGTTGGGATGCGATGACGGAGCTTGCTTTGTTGAGGATGTGGTGAGCGCAGGGGTCAGGTGGAGAGCCAGAATGGATGGTGTTCATGATTTTGATGGTGTCGTTGCCATTGGTGGGGGTCCAGGAGAGCAGGAGGTCTCCAATCTTGTGGTGGAAGTAGGAGGCTAGGGAGTCCCAGAGGTGTTGGGTTGGCGGGATGTCAGAGCTGGGGTTGGAGAGTTCCTTCACGATGTTGAAGAGCCCCTTGTGGCTGTGTGCGTTGTTGATTTGGTCTTTGAAGGCGGTTCTCTTGGCGTGATGGTGTCTGCGGATGGCATTTTTGAAGGCTGTGTGGTTGTCCGGAGTCTAATCTTGGCGCCATTTTCTTTCAAGTCTACGTCAAGTTTGCTTAGATTCATGGAGGTCGGCGGTAAACCAGAAGGCCCTTCTGTCAGTGCGTCTGTTGGAGGGATTCATGATCAGGGCAAGAGTATTGGTGCAGGTGTTGATCCATTGCCTGAAGTTGCGTGCAGCTGCGTCAGTGTCGGTGGTGTCGATGGGTGGGTTCCGGGAGAGGGTCGCAATAAGTTGGTCTTCGGTAACTTTGTCCTAACTGCGGTGGGGGATCCATTGTGGGTGGTGGTGTGTTGTGGGGTTCTTGAAGCAGAAGTGGATGCAGCGGTGATCTGTCCAGTGGAGTTCCGTGGTGTGGCTGAAGGAGACGTGATTGCTGGCAGAGAAAATAGGGCTGAGTGTGTTTCCTGCGGAGTGGGTCGGAGTTGTGACAAGCTGTTTGATGCAGAGGAAGGAGAGGTTGTCGAGCAGGGTGGTGGTGTTGTTGTCGTTGTGGTTCGCGAGGTGGAAGTTCAAGTCTCCGAGGAGTATGTAGTCAGTGGATGCGAGAGCGTGCGTGCTGATGATGTCGGTGATGGAGTCGCTGAACTGCTGACGGGGGCCAGGGGGCCTGTAGACGAAGGTCCCTCTGAGGGTGGTGTTAGGACGAAGGTCCCTCTGAGGGTGGTGTTAGGGTCAGTGTGGATCTGGAAGTGCATGTGCTAAGGGTGTCTTCGGTGCTGGTCATGATCCTGAGGGTGTTCTTGTGGATGATGGCGCTGCCTCCTCCTGGTTTGTTGGAGCGGTCCCTGCGGGTGATCTTGTAGCCGTCCAGGATGGCTATGGCAATGTCAGGTGCTGAGGAGGGGTTCAGCCAGGTCTCGGTCAGGATGCTGACGTCTGTGGAGGCTGAGTCGAGTAGATTCCATAGCTCTACTGCATGCTTGCGGGCTGAGATGGTTGCGTTCTGCCTTGGTGGGTGTGTCGTTGGCATGGAGGCTGGTGAAGGTGTTGTAGTTTAGCAGCGATTAGATTAAGCATTAGCAGAAGACATCTTGCATTTAGCAACTATTGTGAACATTTCGCAGAATCCATTTTGTATTCATGACAGCCATTTTCTCTGCCACATGCTGCCATGTGCTCACCATGTGCTCTGTCCTACCTTTCTGTTAAATACTCTTGAAAATCTGCCTAGTGACAAGTTATATTTAGCATCTCCCACTTTCGCACATGCCCAGTAAGATCTGCAGCTGTTAGTAATCAGTAACATACAGTAATGTGTCAACTAGTCCTTGAAACTGTTAGCCCCTCCTACCTGTTGACTGTGCATTTTCACATGACCTTACATGTATGCAAGTCTTGCTTCTATAATTGTACCACCTCCTTTTAGCCCCTGCGTGGGTATAAAAGGACCATGCTCTCTCAGTTCAGTGTGCTACTTCAAACATTACCGAAGGGTGCTGTTTGAACTGTAGTACCACCTCATGAGGTTTAATAAACGTTGTCTTTTATTTCAGTTTCTGTGCCAACGTCTTCCTATATGGTCTGAGGACTTTGTGCAGAGAAGGGTGAACCCCTTGCACTAGTAGGCCTTGCTGAGGCTTACTTCAACAAATTGGCACCCGAACAGGGACTCATCGGCGACTCGGACGCCCAACGGATTGGTCGCGATGAAGGATTGGGATCTCGCTGCAGACGATCAATGTCTGAGGAGACCTGAGTCTTGGCAACCACAGCGTTTTTCCCTTCTTTCTGATTTGACCATCCAGGTGGCGCTGGTCCTCGACTGAGATCCTTTTTGTTAATTCGTCATGCAGTGACCATTTGGTCGATTTTAGAACTTGGCAGTTGGAACCTGGACACCCTGTGATTGGTAAGAGCCGTTTTACGGCACTTGCTGTGGGTTTTGATGCCTTTGTTTGGTAATGAAGTTTAGCACTACTTACTGTGGCTCTCGTGTTTTGGGTGACTAGTCAATTTGTGTCCTTTGAATTGATATATAAATTGCAATTTATATAGGCAGGTAATGAGGAGAATGTTCTCCAATTTAATTTTGATTTGAACGGCACCTTAAGTGCTAGTTTGATTATAATATTGCATATTCTGCACTATTTTTGGCATGCCTGTTTTTAGCGCACTTCGTAGGATGTGTTGCTTTTGTAATGGTACCAATTTGAGACTGGAAGAATCGCAACCGGCACCCCCAAAGGGGACGTCCAATAGAGATATGTATGTTAAACATGTTCTTTCTTCTATAATGTACAGCACATTATGGAATAAATACACTCGTGCGGATCCTGAGTTACGTTGGCCTATGCATGGGTCATTTGATTTGCGAAAGATTGAGTATGTGGAACAATGTATGTGTAAGCGAAAGTCTAGGCAAGATATGTTTGACTGTGTACGAATGTGGGAGAAAGAAGTGCATGGACAGGTGAAGCGTGAGCAAGCCTTGCTTGAGAAAGAGCAGCTGAAGAATGTATATGTGAAAGCATTGGAAATGAGGAAAAAAAAAAAATGACTTAAAGGAGCTAGAAGAGAAAGAACGTAAATTACAGGTAACTGGCCAATACACCGTTAGGCAACCTCTCTATCCTATCCTTAATAAACCACACAATGATTTTTTGTTACTAGATCGCCCTCCACCTCCGTATGTCATTCCTTCTGCCCCTCATGAGTTAGCTATGGTCTCCAGTTCGGAGCAACAGAAGATGCGAGACAGTCGCTCTATGTTGCCTGCTGACCGTGCGTCTGAGCTTAGATCTATTGCTCGTAAAACAATTCGTAGCGTTGTCTCTGCTACTGAACTTTTAGACAACATGAAAGGGTGGACGGAAAAGGAGCAGCTATATTTTACTGAGGCATTTGGCACAGAAGTTATTGAACTACATCGGAAATATTCTGATGAGTTAGAGCCCGATGATGTAGCAGCTGATCATAAGCAAATGCGTGATGGTCTTTTTGTTTTCTCCCAGGTGGCTGATGCAATCAGGCGTTTGGTGAAATTATGTGTTGTGGCAGTCCGTTTGCAAGAGGAGAAAAGGGCTGTGGATGTAGTTGCACGGACATCTCAGACCGGCGGGGTGCAAGCTTCCATCTTCGGAACAGATAAGACTATGATAGTTCACGCGAAATCAATGCGGGAGGCCGCGCCTTTGTATGTTCCTCCTAAAGGATTGGCTACAAGTAATGATAAAACTTCTGTTGATGGTAAGGGTTATTTTATTTATAATTGGGTGTATACTCCTTGGAATAGGGCAGATGTAATGGCACTTAAAACAGCATTACCTGACCCGCGGAAAAATCCAGCCGCCTTTTTTTGAGGAAGTTGAGGGAGCAATTAGTTCTTGTACTATGACTTTGGCTGACATTGATTTATTTTTCGGATTGATATTACCGCCAGATATGTGTAGAACTGTTCGTAAAATTGATGATCGTGTAGTTTTTGGGGCGTCATGGAAAGAATTGGAACAGATGGACGGGGATAGGGAACCTGCCAAAAAGCCATATCAGTTGATTCTAGATCTTCCCGCAGCCATATTAGTTAAATTACAAACGATTATTCCCCCTAAAAAGATAGATTGGACTGTTTTAGCGTCTTGTAAGCAAAAGGCAGATGAATCGGTCTCTGATTTCTTTACACGCTTTGAAGAAGCATTTCATGATTTTAGCGGCCAGTTATTGTCAGATGATACGGGCAGACATTTGTTTGTCGATAAATATGTCGCAAATCTGTTACCAGGAATAGCTAGTCGTCTAAAAGCTAGTGAAAGTTCATGGACTACCTCTACTCTGGTTTCTCTTTTGACTTTGGCTCAGTATTATGAAGGTCAGGAAGTAGAAGCAAAAGGTAGCGAGGATAAAAAGATTAAAGAATTAAAAGACGAAGGTTATGTTGGCTCAAGCTTATGGTCCGCCTTTTAGAGGTAGTGATAGAGGTGGACGTGGATCTTATGGTTCTTCTTACACTCGTTTGAATTTGTCAGTTGATCAGTGTGCGTATTGTAAGAAATTTGGGCATTTGGCTGCCGATTGTCCAGCACTACGTGTTCAGCAGTGTTCACGTGGTCGGGGACAAATGAGAAATCGCTCAGGATATTCAGGGCCTAGAAGAAGCACGAATGATCATGCTAGGGTTGATGCTAATGTACGAGGGCAGGATGGGTTTAACACTTTTGATAGACGGAACCAATACCAGATGTCTAACCATGTGCAGCCTGATTTCCAAGATTCTGCTTATGCATAGGATTGCCTAGGATGGGGTAAAGAATCAGTTGAAGTTCCAGTAGATCAGAGGAGTCCCTATGTTACAGCACATGTTTTGGGTTCTACTGATCAGTTTCTGGTTGATACAGGAGCTACTCGTAGCGCCTTGTCTAAACAATTGATTCCAAGGGCTCCCCTGTCTGGCTTAACCATTAGATCGATAGGTTTCGGAAGTTGTTGAGGAAGTTCTGTATAATGTTCGTAACAGTCCAATTCTTCCTATTCTGAAAAAGGATACGGATACTAGGATTTACCGATTCATTATTGATTTGCGAGAAGTCAATAAAATTGTGATACCACAATATCCTGTGGTATCTGACATCACGACACTTCTTACTTTGGTTCCACCGACAGCAACTACGTTCTCTGTGATAGACTTGAAGAATTCTTTCTTTTCGATCCCTATTCATCCTGACAGCCGATATTTGTTTGGTTTTACTTTGAATAAACGATCATACAGATTTTGCAGAGTTCCTCAAGGCTATACTGAGAGTCCAAGTATTTATAGTCAAGCGTTAAAACGACAACTTGATTCTTTTGTTTTGCCTGAAGGTGTGGCTCTCATACAATATGTTGATGATATTTTGTTGGCAGCTGATACCCCTGAGCAATGTGAAAAGTGCACTTTGTCCTTACTTTCTTTTCTTGCTTCACACCATCATAAAGTGTCACGAAAGAAATTGCAATATTGTAGACCAAAGGTAACCTATTTAGGTCACCTTTTGTCTAAGGAGGGTCGTGCACTTAAATCAGATCGTATTCAAGCAATTTTAGACACACCAGTACCCTCTACTCAGAAAGATGTTCGTGCATTCCTTGGTCTTACTTCTTTTTGTAGGCAATGGATATTAGGGTTTTCACACATTGTCAAACCTTTGCTAGCACTTTTGACTAAAGATACTCCAATGCCCCTCCCATGGACAGATGAATGTGAGACTGCTTTCCGGCAGCTACGACAAGCCCTTTGTTCAGCACCAGTGTTAGGTACTCCAGATTACATGAAGCCTTTTGAACATTACGTACATGAGAAAGATGGATGTGCATTGTCAGTTTTAGTACAGACACATGGCGATAAGCAGCGTCCCTGTGCATATTTTTCAGCAGTACTCGACCCTGTCGCTCGAGCGTTGCCTGGGTGTTTTCGTTCAGTTGCCAAAACAGCTGTGTCAATACGTCAGAGTGAAGGGACAGTTTTGTCACATAAGCTGTTGGTGTTAGTACCCCATGCGGTTGATGCTCTTTTAAATCAAACAAAGACACAACATTTAACTAGTGCTCGCATGACAGGATATGAATTGACATTGCTGGCTCCTCACATTACACTGAAGAGATGTGCAACACTAAATCCAGCCACTTTGTTGCCATATCCGGTGACTCAGCCTCAGTCACAAGAAACACATGATTGTATATTTCTTACCGAAGAACAGACAAAGGGTCATATTGATTTACAAGATACGCCCCTTCCAGATGTAGACGGGGAATTGTGGGTTGATGGGTCTTGTTTGAAGTTGCCAGACGGTACGACCTCAGCTGCATATGCAATCACCACAATACACACGGTAGTGGAGACAGCTCGTATACCACTCAAGCAGCTGAACTAATAGCTTTGACACAAGCATGTGAGCTTAGTTCTGACTTATGTGTGAACATTTATACAGACAGCCGCTATGCTTTTGGAGTGGCTCATGATTTTGGTTTGATTTGGAAGGAGAGAGGCTTTCCACATCCCACGGGATGCAGATAATGCACAGAGAATTAGTGCATAACCTCTTGACTGCATTGACATATCCAAAGAAACTAGCTATTGTGAAATGTAGTGCACACAAGAAAGTGACCGATAAGATAGGGCAAGGTAATGCTCTTGCGGACCGCATAGCACGTGAGACTGCGATGCAGCAAAGTACTACTTCTATGTATGTAGTGAAGTCACAAGCTGAAAATTGGCATAATGCTAGACAAGACGTCTTAGATATACAGATATCTGCTTCTGTGAAAGAATGTGAGCAATGGTCTGAAGAAGCAGAATTGGATGATGAGGGCTGTTGGCGGAATAAGCAGATGGATAAATGGAAATTGCCTATAGCTTTTGTACAACCTATGGTTCAGATGGCACATGGGCTGGCACATGTTGGAGCTTCAACAATAACAAAGTTGCTTACGCAAGTTTGGGAGCATCCAGAAATTTCCAGTACAGCTAAGAGAGTAGTACAGTCTTGTTTGATCTGTTTACAATACAATCCTGGAAAAGGGACACGTACTCCTGCGGGATGGTTTGCTACACCAACTGCACCTTTTGAAGTTCTACAAATGGATTATATTCAGCTTGAACGCTGCAACAATTTAAAGTATGTCTTGGTGGTGGTATGTGCCTTCAGTAAATGGATAGAGGCGTACCCCACAAAGGATAATACTGCCATTACCACAGCAAAGGTGCTTTTGAAAGAATTTTTCCCTAGGTTTGGTGTTTGCAGACTTTTATGGAATGATAACGGACCTCATTTTGTTGGGGAAGTTATTAAGTATGTCCTGAAAGGATTAGGGATCAAACAGAAGTTCCATGCGGTTTTCCACCTACAATCAGCGGGGTTGGTGGAAAGGTATAATGCTACTTTGAAGCTGAATTTAGCAAAGATACAGGCTTCCACATCCTTAACTGGGCCGGATGCATTCCTGTTGGCATTATTGTCTGTTAGGTCAGTGCCACACTCTAGAATCGGCCTTAGTCCTTAGGAAGTGGTATTTGGAAGGCCAATGAACATTTGGGGAGTTCCTAAGCCAAATTCTGTATATGATGTACCTTGTGTCCTGATGAATGATTATTTGGCACAGTTAACCGACAGTTTGGTTTCTATTCACCAACAGGTTCGAGAAGCACTTCCTGAAAGATCTACAGGTGAAGGCCATGAACTCCGACCTGGTGACCAGGTGATGATTAAGTCCTTTGAAAGATCAAGCAGCTTGGAACCAAGGTGGCGAGGCCCAGAACAGGTGCTCCTTGCGACAAGGACAGCAGTTCGAGTGACGAACCGAAAGAATTGGGTCCATAGTACTCACTGCATGAGAGTGCTACCTACCTTGGTGGAACCTGCTGTGCTGACCGATCATCGAGAGATTTTGACTACGGAGAAAGGCCGTGCTATATCACCTGATGAATCTGCAGAGGTCTTCCCGGACCATACGACTTCTGGAGTGTTGCGATATAATTTGAGACCGAGGAAAGAATCTGATCTTTTTTTTTTTTAAACTGGTTGAGCTACCACCCTGGGTTAGTGAAACGGAGAGCCAATGTGGCAAGAGGGGGGGATCAGCCATGCATTAGAGTAGTGACACCCGTCTTGGCCCGTGGTGAAGAAATTTGCGGCTGCCCAGGGATAAGAGCTCCAACTATCGTTTTTAATTAATTTCTGAAAGGGTCGATTATCACTGTTGCTAAAATGAATAACAAACTGATCATTAGTACTATGTGGTTTGTTGTTGTTTTGGGTGTTATAGCAATAATCACCTGGTTTGTTGAAAAGAAGGCTCCTGCTCGTAAGTTTTTTGTTGCCACTACTCCAGTACCAGAGGATCACTATTACTTTACGCTTCCCTATCAGGAGCAGAAGTACCGTCAATCGTACTTCAATAATACTTTCATTCAGATGTTGCATCATACTCATAATGCTACAAATACTACTAACTGTTGGGTATGTGGAATGATACCTGCGCATCAAAAGAAAGGAGGAACACTTTTCATTCCTCTTCCTTTTTCACACAATGGTTCTTGTCAAGCTTGGTAGACACTTTTGTTTGCATCTGGAAAACGTACAGAGGGCGGACTTCTTTTTCGCCTTAATAAAGTATGCTACCAAGACAAAGATGGTTATCCCCAAGCCAAAGGAACTAAATGGGAATGGGAAGAGTATCAACCGGACAATGTTTCAATACCATATGTCTTCACAAATATAAGAGACTCTGACAAGAAAGAACAATTTGTGATTTCTGTTACAAAAACTAAAGCAGATTTATGTATACATAGCATTGGGCGAATTCCAGTAGGGATAAGCGATTGTACCTTGATTTTAACTATTGAGGGTGTAAATAATAGTAGTTCTACAGCTTCACATAATACATATTTTGTTTGTGGTAACTATGGATATTACCGACTACCTGTTGGGTGGTCAGGTGTGTGTTATGTATCTTTTCTATTACCCCCTGTGTTTTTGGCCCCTGCATCATATCACCGAGATTTTAAACTGTTCAATGACATCATTAAAAATAGATATAAAAGGGCAATAAGTACAAATGAGGTAGACCAAACGGATACTAGCCTGCAACAATATGTTGGTTTTAATTTAGGGTTGTTCTCCTTTGTGGGTGCTGCGTTAAACAGTAGGAAAGTGAGACGATTGACTAGGGTTGTGGAAGCTGTTACCAATCAGGCAGCTCTGGCACGTGGGAATATTACCGAGGATCTCCAAATTGCGAGGATTGTAGCGCTTCAAAATCGTATGGTACTCGATGTGATATTAGCTGATCGAGGTGGTGCATGTCGCATCATCGGTAGTAGTTGCTGTGTTTTTATTCCAGATCACTCACCTTCAGTATATGATGCAATATCTAAATTGCATAAAATTGCTGCAGAAATCCACACAGAGACTGGTACTTGGACTTTTTCTGGATGGTTTTGGGTTCTTGTTTCCGCCTGGGGCTGGAAACTACTGACTAGCCTGTGTCTAATGATTGCAATATTTTTCACACGCTGTATCTGTATTCAGTGTGGTCCAATGTTCTGCTTCATGTGTATTACTGCTTGTATGCCTACCAAAAGAAATATTACAAAAATGAAAGCACAACACATGTTAGATACGGAAGTAGCTGAAATGATGAGCATAAATATACAAGATGAATATTTAGATTATCCCAGAAAGACGAATGTCTTCAGCTAATGCTGAAAGGGTCGTCTGTTGTAGTTTAGCAGCGATTAGATTAAGCATTAGCAGAAGACATCTTGTATTTAGCAACTATTGTGAACATTTGGCGGAATCCATTTTGTATTCATGGCTGCCATGTGCTCACCATGTGCTCTGTCCTACCTTTCTGTTAACTACTCTTGAAAATCTGCCTAGAGACAAGTTATATTTAGCATCTCCCACTTTCGCACATGCCCAGTAAGATCTGCAGCTGTTAGTAATCAGTAACAGACAGTAATGTGTCAACTAGTCCTTGAAACTGTTAGCCCCTCCTACCTGTCGACTGTGCATTTCCACATGACCTTACATGTATGCAAGTCTTTCTTCTATAATTGTACCACCTCCTTTTAGCCCCTGCGTGGGTATAAAAGGACCATGCTCTCTCAGTTCAGTGTGCTACTTCAAACATTACCGAAGGGTGCTGTTTGAACTGTAGTACCACCTCATGAGGTTTAATAAACTTTGTCTTTTATTTCAGTTTCTGTGCCAACTTCTTCCTATATGGTCTGAGGACTTTGTGCAGAGAAGGGTGAACCCCTTGCACTAGTAGGCCTTGCTGAGACTTACTTCAACAAAGGTGCAGGAGAAGGGTCCGCGGGTGGTCTTCAGGGAGGCTTGAGGGCAGGCAGGAGGGTGGCCAGTGTTGAGGACGCAGAGGGTGGCATCGTCGTAGTGAAGACGTGCGTGGAGGCAGTGGGGGCTAGAGAGCTAGGGGTTCTGGCGCTGGGCGTGGTCCAAGTGCAGACGGGCACAGACAGGCTTGCTGCCATTAAGTAGGGAGGTGGGGGGAGAGTACAGCTGGGAGGCGGGAGCGGGTGTGAAAATGGCGCAAAAAAGGGGTGGTGCTGCAGAGGCAGCAGCAGCGGGAGTGCAGCACGAGAGAGAGAGGAGGGGGCGGGCCGCAGGGGCAGCAGCGGCAGAGGAGAGAGAGGGGGAGAGCGAAGATGAGAGAGAGAAAAACGGGGAAGAGTGAAACGCGAAGGAAAGGAGCCCAAAAAGGGACAGACATAGAGAGCAAAGCAGAAGGGGAGGAGAGAGGCAGAGGGCAAAAGAAGCCCAAAAAGGGACAGACACAGGGAGCAAAGCAGAAAAAAGGAGGAGAGAGGCAGAGGCCAGCCTTAGTAGGAAAGCAGAGCTCTCCCACTAGACACCAGGGATGAGGCACAGGCAGAGGCCTGCGAGTGGAAGAGGGCCTCGAACTCCTGACAGGAGTCTGGATTTCAGAGGAGCGAGGGTGAGGGGCTCTACTTACCAGGTGGAGACACGGGAGGCAGAGCATTGCACTGACCAGGTCAGTGGTATTGCTCTCAGGAGCAGGAGGTGAAAAAGAAGGCAAAACCCTGAACCCGCCACCCCACTGAGGTGAACCAATTTCCAGGGTATCCATTGCCTAGCCGGAGAAAGGGAAACAGCCCTGCATATAAGTCACACCATGGCATGAGAAAGGACTACCACATGCGACTTGGAGGAAGGCCTGCCAGAAGGCATACATTGCTGCCCCTCGCAGTAGGTCCCGGCGAAGAAGAGAAATGGAGCAGAGTAACAGGGACTCCCAAGTGCAGCAGGGAAGCCTCCCGTCCTCCAAACTGCACGTCCACTGTGTCCTTATCCCACAGGACAGAAAACACAAGCCAGGATGATTCTGGGTAAGCCCATGTGTATTATGGTATCCAGGAGGATGGGTATAGCTTACCAAAATTCTCCTGTGTTTTTTCTGTCCAGATGGTGGAGTCACCCTCAGGACATAATGACTGGTATGAAGATGAGGGTTGCAGAGGTACTACACTTATAATACAGCAGAAAGGATATGCATCACGTTTGTGACAGAGTAACCCATCTGCCAAACACTAAATCAGACCCTAAGTGGTTTGCCCAGAGATCTGGATGTTGACCCTACGACTCGACTCAAAGCTAGTTCCCCAGTTCCAAATCTGGCAGTGGTGTCTGCTAAGCTACAGCCACATGTACCTATATCTTCAAGCATTTTAAAGCATTTCTGGGTGCTAATTTGTGATAAATTGCAGAACATAGAGAAAAAACATTAAATAACAAAAATAGTGGTCATTAGAGCAATGGCTCATGTGATGCATGCTTGTCTCCTCAAGGTAAATCCGTTTTTTTTAGTGTATCACTTTTGGCCCCAATCACTATGAGACTTTCATCTCTGGACTTTGATTTTGTCCTTAGATACTTTTTGACATTCAAACTTTGTAATTACAGATCTTGTGCCAGTTTGTCTGTTATTTTTGATTCATACAATTTCTGGCACTACTGGTTAGTAGTACTTTTGAATGACTGTGTCAACGATGCCATGATAGCCCCAGATGGAGCTATTGTGTTTTCTAGGTGGTTCAGTTCAATTTAATCTTTAAAAATTCATAACTTGGCTTGAATTTTCATCGTTTCAACCGTATTTTATTCAGATAAATATTCTCCATTTTCCTAAACCTGGGTGGTGCCTTTTTGTGGTGTTTTCACTGTGTTATTGTATAAGTTCTACACAAATATTTTACACATTGCCTTCCAAGTTAAGCCTAACTGCTCAGTGACAAGCTTCCGGAGGATGGGCACAAGATAATTTGGATTGTGTTGTGACTTACCCTGACGAGGATTGTGGGCCCTACTTGGACAAGGGTGTATATGTCTGTCAACTAACTAACCCATTTCTAACAGTAATGTATTGTATACATTTATATAGTGCTTACTAACCCTATGTGGAGCACTGCAGCTCTTACCTACATGGGTATTGTGGAAGCCAAATGTCTTCTCAATGAAGTGAAACACAATATATTTTTTCATCATTTCAACATTCATTTTCATACCCTCACCTCTACCACCACACTGCATCTGGTTCACTCCATTCATACCAGACTGGACAAAATCCATATTTGAACCCATGTGAGTCTGAGATCCTTTTTCCAATTGCTTATGTTGAGCAATAGTCAGTGTTTCTTTAAGCTTCTGCTTTGTTTCAAAATAATCACTACTATTTTTCGCCAGCATCAAGATCTCCTCTATCCTCTTGGAATACAATTCATTCTGATAAATGTCATTACTAATCTTTGGTTTAACCTCAACACAAAAGCATCTACAAATCTACTGACCCCATCTTTCTCTGGATTTGCGACTCTGATGTGTTTCTTATTGATATGCATGCATCTTTCATAAACAGAATGTACTGACTCTTTCGGCTCTTGTGACGTTCTCAAGATCTTTTGCTAATTTGTATCCTGTTCAAGAAATCAAATACTAACTCACAACCTTTTATTTGTCTACTTCCTGTCCAGGTGGTGCATTATTAGGACCATTTCTAGCTGGTTCTTGTGTAGGCCATCCAACTACAGCTTTGCACTCCAACCACAAATCACCAGGAGCCACAATTTTAAACAATGAATTCAAAACTGTCCACAACACCTGATATGTGTTTGTCAATTTGTATACCTAATCATACCACTTTGCTGGATCTTCTCTCAATTTATGGAAATTATTAGTAAATGCATACAAATCAGCTTGGGTCTGTGGTACATGCACAATATTCCCCACGTGAATTTCTCTCAAGTGGAATTCTAAAAGTGCTCCTGTCTAAACTTATACTTCACTTACAACAATTTTCGCCCTGCCTTCAGTCTCTTTCATTCTCTTTCTCATTTGATGAACTTTTCCTCCATCCTTCTTGATTTTTCTACAAGTCACTTCTGTCCCGTGTTTTCTCAGTTACATTTTTAATAAGGGCTCTCAATGTTATTAAGGCCATTTAATTTCATTTCTTGGCAAATCTATTTTGTAATTTCATTTCACATTTGTCATCTGCTCCAAAACATCAGCTATCATCTGCTTCATTTACACATCTGGCTGCTTTTTTTATTAAATATCTCATTTCATCATCATCGCAAGTCAACAACCCATTTAGGTCAACATTTCCCCACATCATTTCACCAAATTAAAACTTTAAAATATCAATAATAATTTATTTAGGAGCTTCTTCAACCACTACTGTTCTTACAGGTGGTGCAGCTTGAGGCTGTACTCTCAATTGTGTATTTCCACTTGTGCTAAGCACAGCAGTCACCACTGTCTCTGTCGGTGCACTCAGTACCACTACAGTAGTAGTAGAACTCTGTACTACTGTACCTCCGTCTCCACAGCACCCGCATCAGGTCCTGATCTAGTCTCACTTGTCCCTGCTGGTCTTACTGTATATGGAGGAGGTTAAGTATTCAAATATGTAGGAGGTTTAGTATTAAAAAGCTCATTTAAAAAGTATCCTCATCAGAATCATTATTCTGCTTTTCTTTTTGTCTTCACTTTCTCACGTATTTCCTAAGCAAGAGCAGGAAAGTCCTTCAGACACTTGATCATATCCTCCCTCCAGGATTTTTCTTGTCTGCACTACTTGTTCTCAAGCCACTTTCTAAATTAGCCCTCACAGGTTTTGCCATTTTCCTTCTCTCTTTCTCTGTCGCCATTTTATCCCACAGGTTTAATGCCTCAAATTGTGTAGGTCTGGGCACGAGCTTCGTGTCCTACATGGAAAGAAGAAAAACATCTAACTTCCTTATATTAAAAGTACTCCCTAAGGGACACTCTATGTCTTTATCAGAAACCATATATTCATTCCATTCAGAGATCCCAGTACATGTATAAAACCCAACGTCCCTCATCATTTCAAATTCAGACATTCCCTCTGCTGGTATCTTCTGAATGTGTCTAACAGGCGCAACTGAAACCTTAGGCTTTTTCAGCACATTTCCCATTAGTGCTACTTGAATTAAAAATGACCTCAAAATCACAACAAACTAACAAACAACAGCCAATCAGAACCCCGCTCTATCAAAGATCAGCTTATCACAGCGCGGCTTCATCAGCAACCAACTAATCAGAGCACTGATTTGTGATGACATCTCACCAATCCAAGTGTAGCTTCCTGGCTGACTAACCAATCACAGCACAACTCATCAATGAACATGAAAACAATTACATAACTTCTTTTAAACCAATAAACTAAATAAACCCTTGCCTGTTTACTATAGATAGGAAAGAAAAGTAAAAAAATCAAATAAGACATTTCAATTACAAACCTTAAAACTTCAGAAACAGGAGAAAAAAAATTCAAAACGAAAACAGGAAACAGAAAGACACCATTATGCCAAAATTCACACTAAGCAGACAACCGTCCAGCGGCAATCTACCCTAGATAGTGCGCTTACTCCCAGGCACTCAGGAGCAAGAATCACCAACCCATCTTAAGTACTCAACTTAGAAAGGAAAACCAGTTAGTTCAGAATCCTTATCAATGTGTATGCAACATTTCACTCTACACACCACTTTATACAGATATAAAGACAGAAAATATAACTTGAGATCTTGGATTTCGATGAATTTGATAAACAAACAAACCACCTAACCATTAGAACATAAAATGTCTTTACAACAAAGAATAATCCATCAATTCAACAGTAATCAATCCATCAATGGAACCCATAATCATCATCGCATATCCAAACAACTCACAACAGAACCAGAAATCCATTGTTCAAACACATACTCCAACACACACATCACAAATCTGTAGACTATACACAAATCAGTTTAGCCTATTCATACTTACGCTCTAAATCATTCAGGAACATATAGCAAATAATTTTTCAGGAGTCTCCAGCATTGGTCACTTCTCAGGAGTCCCCAGCATCAGAACGTTTGGCAGAGTTCGAAAAACACCTTTCTTCCTCAAACTGTGCATTAATGACTATGAAAGCACAGGAAAGCTTTTGGGCTACTCTAAGGGCTCCCTGTTATAAATGGGGTCTGTAGTCGGCAGTGGTTTGTACCTGATCCAGGTAGGGACCTTCACTCTAGTCAGGGTAACGGAGTGACACAACTAAGATAACCCTTGCTCACCCCCTTGGTAGTTTGGCACAAACAGCAAGGCTTATCTCAGAGGCAATGTGTAAAGTATTTGTACACACACACACACACACACAATAACACAATAACACAGTGAAAACACCACAAAGGTACTCCACATCAGTTTAGAAAAATAGCCAATATTTTTCTGAGTAAAACAGAGCCAGCATGACAAAAATCCAACATACACAAGCAAAAAAACGAATTTTCAAAGATTAAATCTTAGTAGTGCTTAGAAATACAATAGCTGGACCTGGTGCAGCGTTGGTTCCTTACTGCTACTGGAGAAGTGAGCTGTCGGTTCCTTACTGCTAGGCGGAGGAGGTGAGTTGTAGGTTCATTACTGTTGCAGGGGAGGGGATGCAGCATCGGTGGCGAGGTGTTGGTTCCTTACGATCTGGAGGGGTAGATGAATCCAGCAGGTCAAGGTGTGAGGCGTCAACTTTGCGGTATTGCAATCACACCACAGGGCCCCAGGTGCTGCAGTGGAGTCGGAGTTTAGTGTCATGGACATCAGTGACACAGCACTCAGGACTCACGTTGTGGCAGGACTTTGGAGGTGCAGGAGTGGCATTGGGCCTGCAGTGTCCGTCGCAGTCGTTACACTCTGCGAGGACCAAGACTCCGGTGCAGGCAACTGTGCAAAGTTAGACAACAGCGCCGGTTCCAAAGTAGCTCTGGAGTTGATGTGCTTGTTTCTTCTTGGTTACACCACAACTCACACTTAGGAACTTGATTTGGCACCACTTGACAAGTCAGGACTCTCAGCAAGAGAACCCAGGTGCTGGCAGATGAAGTATTTGATGTCCCTGAGACTTCTTAACAGAAGGCAGGCTCAGTCTAAGCCCTTTGAGAACCTTTGGAGGCTGGTTGTAGAAAGCAAAGTCCAGTATTTTCACTCCCAGAACAGAAGCAGCAAGCAGCAGGCCAGCACAGCAAAGCAGGCAGAGTGGCAGTCCCTCTTACAGCATCTAGCTTCTATTCCTGGCAGAATGTCCTCAGCCCCGAAGGATTTGAACTTTGTAGGGTCAGAGGTCCAGTACGTACACCCAATTCTGCCTTTGAAGTAGGCAAACTTCAAAGAAAGGTCTTTGACATGCACAAGACCCTGCCTCTCCTGCCCTGGCCCCAGATACACTCCAGGAGGTTGGAGACTGCATTGTGGACAGGCACAGCCCTCTTCAGGTGCCAGTGTCAGCTCCTCCCACCACTCTAGCTCAAGAAGACCTATAGGGATATGCAGGGCACACCTCAGCTCTCTATATGTGACTGTCAAGAGTGAATTCACAATTAGCCCAACTCTCAATCTGACCCAGAGGGGTATTCCCCAGACAGACAGAGGCACAGAATGGTTAAGCAAGAAAATGCCCACTTTCTAAAAGTTACATTTTCAAACTTACAATTTAAAAACCAACTTCACCAAAAGATGTATTTTTCAATTGTGAGTTCAGACAGGCACAGCCCTCTTCAGGTGCAGTTGTCAGCTCCTCCCGCCAGTCTAGGTCAGGAAGACCGATCAGAATATGAAGGGGACATATAGGCTCCCTGTGTGTGACTGTCAAGAGTGAATTCACAAACAGCCCAACTGTCATCCTGACCCAGAGGTGTTTTCCACAGACAGACAGAGGCATAGAATGGTTAAGCAAGAAAATACCCATTTTCTAAAAGTAGGATTTTCAAACTTACAATTTAAAAACCAACTTCACCAAAAGGTGTATTTTTAAATTGTGAGTTCAGAGACCCAAACTCAATAACTCTATCTGGTCCCAACGGGAAATTACACTTAAAAGATATTTCAAGACAATCCCCACGTTACCTTAAGGCAGTGGTCTTCAAACGTTTTATTGTGGCACCCCCCCCCCCCCAGTGCAAAATAATCATTGGGCCCCCCTCAGAATTTTTCATAACTATTCTATTAAGTTGTCAATGTTTAAATATGTCTAGGCTTATTTAAACATTTCAGTTAAGCTCTATTACATTTTTGTAAATGCAATTAAATGCATGTTTGCCAAACATAATGTTCTGGTCAGACAGGTGTTACTAACTTGTATCCACAGCATAATTATTAGTAATGGGGGTGGGGGTTTTGAACAATACTTGGAATCCCTTCCCTTTTGATAGGAACACCCAGCTTGGACACAAATGACAAAAAGATGTTAATGACGGGCCATTACAGAGCGTTTACAGCTGCTCATTTTTTACCCACTTAAAACAAAGCAATGTTATCAGGACA
Organism: Pleurodeles waltl; assembly: GCF_031143425.1. NCBI lineage: Eukaryota > Metazoa > Chordata > Amphibia > Caudata > Salamandridae > Pleurodeles > Pleurodeles waltl. The sequence goes on from NC_090445.1 coordinate 515,564,725, forward strand.
ATGCTTCTTTTGGCCAGAGTCTGGTGCCCCCCCTGGGATCACCTGAGGTTCACCCAGGGGGCCTCCCTCCCCAGTTTGAAGAGCCCACCCCCAGGGAGAGATAGTTCTTGACAAATTGAAAAACAAATTTATCAGTATTTCGCTATCAGGACATGAGAAACACATCAGTACATGCCCTACCTTTTAAATACATTGCACCATGCCTATGAAGCTTTCTGGGGCCTACCTTAGGGGTGATTTACATGTAGTAAAAGAGAAGGTTTGGGCCTGGCAAGTGGGTGCACTTGCCAGAACGAAATGGCAGTTTAAAACTCCACACAGAGACACTGCAATGGCAGGCCTGAGACATGTTTCCAGGGCTACTCATTTGGGTGGCACAATAAGTGCTGCAAGCCCATTAGTAGCATTTGATTTACAGGCACGGGGCACACCTGGTTCATTATACTAGGGGCTTACTGCTAAATCAAATATGCCAATCATGGATAAACCAATCACCAATCCCAATTATAAAAAGAGCCCTTGCACTTTAGCAATGGTCAGCAGTGGTAAAGTGTCTAGAGGCCTAAAGCCATCAAAAATTTAATTCACCACAGGATCAAAAACAGGAGGTCAGAATCTAAAAAGATAGGGGAAACTATGCCAAGAGCTGACAGGTCTAACACTCCCCATAAAAGAGGAGGTGCTTTTATGCAACCATCCTCTGCTACAAAAAGTTGTGGAAGCAGAACCCCAATATTTTAGATCACCCCAAAATCCACATCAGTGGTTCTGCTCCATCAACCTTGGTCTTGAGATAGTAGTCACCACCTTCCTCAAAATTAGCAGGGTAATAAGCAACTGGGACCACTCAATAACTGAGTTCTAGAACAGGTAAAAGTTAAAGAGTTTTATTACAAAAATCTCAAAATAAGCATTACAGAGAAATGCAAAATGTATATGCTATGAATACTCAGATACAGAGTACATAGTCAGATATTAGAATTATTATAAGTCCCAATAAGCAGCAACATCATAAGTGGAACAGACAGCATTCTTCGATGAAAAAGGGAAAGTATCTCTAAATAACAGATCAGTCTCTCTGGTAGAAAAAAGGAAGACATCTGTCTCGGTCCCCAAACCAATAGGGTTTATGCATATTTTATAAACAGGCAATAAGCTAATTGAGCATGGTATGACTAGTGATAACACATATTGTAAAAATTTGAATTAAGATTGTCACAAATAGTCATATAACACTAACTGATTTCTTTAGAAAGGAAAACTCCAGCATCTTTCACAGCAACAACACAGTCCAGAGATGCATAACACAATATGAAACATTTTCAAAGACCCATACTCTAGTGTATGTAAGCAGGTCCACATCAGAACATCTTTCGGAAGTGTCCTTGGGATTAATACAGTGAGTACATGAAGAACATGTAATTCATTAAACATGCTCTCTATGGAAAATAACCAGTTATTTCACAGTATCCTATGCTCTGCAAAAACTGCGGTGAGAGAAGGTACACAAGGGGGCATTGACTGGGAGTGGTAATAAGCAGGAGCACGAGGAACAGAACACCAAAACAACATCCATATTAATGAAATAGTGTCTCTGCACACATGTGGCACAAGTAAACTACATTAATGAACACACTTCCAAACACCTAATAAAAATGTTTCAAGTGTAGCATTAATAATTAATCTGTTACAACTAGAATCATCCTAAAAATCATTAGTATTCAAAAATAAAATTTGTCACTCAAAATTGCACATTTAGAAAAATCTACAACAGCAGCATGCTGCTCCATGTAGTATGTATGGCTAGTAATGCATTGTCTTTGTTGTGATCCTATGTGAGAAGTGCTTCCATTTTGTACGTGATAACCACCAAGATACGTTTATCATGTTATGTGATCCAGCATTTAGCAGTGTGATGGATGAAAAGGCCTGAGAGAGAAGCACACCCTTTATAGTTTTCAGTAAGTTACCGACTTTGAACAGCTCTGCAAGTCCTTTTTGGTATGTTTTATGATCATAATCCACTTAGCTGGTTTCTTCATTGGGGTGTCCATTCTGAGATATTTTGTTTACAGTTTATGGTGCTGAGCAGGCTTAGGCTGGAGGAAGACATGGTGAGACATGTTGTGATGGACTTTGGTAATAACATCACATATTTGTTTGCCATTGTGACATGTCAAGAAGTGGTCATAGTATGTAGGTTGCTAGGACCAGCAGTAGTGGACTCAATTAAAGTACTCTGCTGGCCAACGGCTTGTGCCAGATCTCTTCAGTTATTAATTGCCTGTTTTGTTGGTGATTGGTCGTTTACTGCAGTGGACTGGTACAGTACTGAATGATGGACATGGACCTAGTAGTTTTGTCTTGTGTGTAGGAGAGTGTCAAGTAAGAAAGTTATTATGTAGCCTGTATGAATGACAATAGACTGCGAGACTGGTGAGTGTTAGTATTAGTATTAGTGTGGGGCGCAGGAAAGTTATAAATTGTATTGTATTTGCATTTATATAGTGCTTACTACTCCTTATGAGGCATTGAAGCAGTTTATACCAGGCAGCACTCTGTTCTGGAACCCAAGGTTTGTGATTTTTCAGTAGTTATTGGAATTAGTCTTGTGCTCTTAAGGAAACCATTCCACGCATTTACTCCAGTTTCCATGTGGTATATTAAATTAATATGAGTTAGGTGTGATCTTTAGTGGGAGGGTATAGATTCATGGAAAAGTTTAAGGGCATTACTAGATGAGCTAAAGGAGATTAGGTGTTGCTACGTTGCTAGGTTATGCCTTTTAAAAGAGAGATTGTGATCATTGAGATGAGGTGTGGGCAATTAGTAGAATAAAGATGACCATTCATCCGTCTTCGAGTAGTCTGTGCTCAGAGAGAGGAGGCATGAAGAGGATGGAAAGTAAGGGGAGGTTCATTTGAGGGAAAAAGGAGAGCCAGCAGTCAGAGGTTTTAAGACAAGGTCAGTTTTCTGGGAATACAAGGAGGCTTTATTGAGATGCAAAACTGTAAAAAGAAACAACATTATTTGTGTGTGAGGTATGCTACATCAGGTACTTTTGATAAGCACTAGAAACAAAGAAATAGCCTACCCCCTTGAAGGTATGTTTAATGATCATAATCCACTTAGCTGGTTTCTTCATTGGGGTGTCCATTCTGAGATATTTTGTTTAAAGTTTATGGTGCTGAGCAGGCTTATACCCTTTCCCCCAATTCCATTCCTTCCCCCCCACTCCCCATAAATATAGGTATGAGCCTAACGTAGTACATTGGTGTGGTCTGGGTCTCTGTAGACCTTAACGTGGAAGTGCGTGGAAGTGTTGCGGTGGAGGCCGCCAACGGTGTGCCCATTGCATGTCACTTGCGTGGCTCAGAAGTGATGTTTAGTGGTGTGGGGCAATTGGTGAAACCTCAGGGGTGGTCTTCGGTGATGGATGGGCAGTGTCCTTCAGGCAATCTACCAGCTGTTCCCAGGCCCTAGCTAGATCGCTAGATCACTAGATCCCATGCCTTTTTTTGCCTCCCGCATCAGCTCCGCACCTTCGTAGCCTGCCCATCTGTGTAATTCTTTTTTCCAGCAATGGATTTTGGGACCCCCTGGGGTTTTCCAGTTTCTAGTTTTCTCTCTGTTTGCTAATATGTATGCTACTTCTTCATATCTGCTTGTGGCTTTGTTCTTAGGAGTGTGGGGGAACTAGGGCAGGAGACAATGCTTGGGAGCGCAGGGGAATACCGTGAAGTAACATTGGCCAGTAAGGTGGTCACCCCCTTCCTAGTAGTCAGTCAGAGTTGGGCAGGTCCAAAACATATGCAGGAATTCAGCAGTTTCTTCCCCACATCTTGGACATTTTGCCTCACCTACATTAAAATATTTACAAATGCATCCAGGGGTGATATACGCCCTGTGCAATATATGAAAATGGATTCATTTCCTGAACACTTTTGGTGTCCTCTCTAGTATCAACTCCCAGTCCCTCTCTAGTGTTTGTATTCTGAGGGCCTCCTCCCACCTTGCTCGTAAAGTCTCAAGGGGCCGTAATGTATTAGTTCGTATTACCCTGTACAGGCACGTTACTGCCTTGAAAGTGCCAGCTGATAATACTACGTATCGGCAAGCTGCATGAGATTGCGATTTGAGTTGTCCAGTGGGCCAATGTTTCTGAACTGTCAATGTGACTGCTCGATGCAGGAGAAAGTGTCCCTATGGGAGTTTCAACTCCCTTTGGACCTCAGCAAAGGGAAGTAGCCCTCATCTCTATATAAGTCTCCCACCCTTGTCTCACCTGCTTTAACCCAGTCCATTATGCCCCCCCCACTCCTCTTCATGAGGCAGAGATGAAAGCATAATGATCAGTGTATCAGGGGAGTAAGGTATTTTTATATGTGTTTTTTTAAGGCATCTACACCAGCATTTTTGTATAACCCGGAACTCTGAGGTGTATGGTTACAGAGCAGTTCGTTTTCAGTAAGACTCCTGTTAGTTGGGGAAGAGCTTTAATGAACTGGCTTATTTCTCTATTCTGTGTTGTCTGGCCTGCTATCCATTGCGTAAACCATTGCAGCTTTGCCACCAATCCAAAGCCAGGGACTGCCAGCCAACCTCTGACGCTCTGTCCCTTCAGATTTGCAAGCGCTACTCTGCCATCCCGAGCCCCACAGAAATGCAGTTATTAGGAGTCCAATTCCCAAAAGGTTGTTAGCGGGACGCACAGTAGGACGCATGTTAAGTGATACAATAACCTCGGGAGGGCCAACATCTTAAGTAATGCTACTCTCCCTGCCACCGATAATGGAAGCATCCTCCAAAACTCTAGATTAATCTTCAACACTCTGATTGCTTGGCCTATATTTTCCTCTTGAAAGTCAGCCCAGGAGTGATAGATTTTTACTCCTAGATAGGGTAGGCACCAGAGGTTCCATGGCCAGTGCGAACAGCAAGGACGAGAGGGGACAACCTTGTCTTGTCCCCCTTTCCACTCTCTATACGTTTCAGAAATCATGCAACCAGTACGTACTCTAGCTCGAGGATCAGCATAACATAGTTTTGTCCATTACAGGAAACCGTTGCCCAGCCCCAAGTGTTCCATCACCTCATAGAGGTAGTTCCACTCAAGGCGGTCAAAGGCCGCTAGAATAGCAGACTGTTCTTTTCCTGTAATGTCAGCTTCGAATAGGATGAGGAGATGCCTGATATTTTGGGCTGTTTTTCATTTCGGTATGAATCCTGCTTGGTCATGATGGATCATGAGTGTCATGAGAGGCATAAGCCTTGTAGCTATTATTCGACTGGGGATTTTATAATCAGTATTAAGCACGAATAAAGGTCAGTATACTTCCTGCTCCGGTCTGCCTGGCTTCAGCAGAGGGACTATCAATGCTTCCTGAGTTGTTTCAGACGAGTATCCCCGGTCTCTGGCTGCCTTATATAGGTCTACGTGTTTACGACGCAACTACGCCATGATATGTAGCATAAAATTTGATGGGTAAGCTATCCGTACCTGGGGTTTTACCCCTAGCTAAGCTCATTATGGCCATCCTAATTTCAGGCAACTCAATGTCCTGGCCTAGTGTGTCTATTTCATCACTGATAAAGTTTGGTGTTGTTAAGGGTTCCAGAAAGGACTGTATCAGCCTAGATACACTGTATACTGCTGGAGTAGAGGTTAGTATAGCTATGGAAGTGCTGGTTTATTGCCTCTTGTTGGTATATGCCCTGCCTCCCCATCAGGTTTAATCTCCACTATTCGTGATCCCCTTTTTGTTAGATTTTCTAATCATGCTAGCAGTGTTTATGATATATGTCCTTTGACATGCGCCTCACCATATAGTTTTTGTAATCAAAGCAACGGAGTCTCTCAGTGTGATCTGCTACTCATTCTTTTGCTTTAAGCACAACTTGCTGCAACTCAAGGTGGCATGGCCTTCTTTTTCAATGTCACGTAACTTGTGTTGTGCATTTGCGATCTGGCGGAGCAGGGTGCCCCAGATTCCCAATGAATCTGCTTTACATCTACAGTTTTGAAGGCGTCCCATCGTATCTGGGGGGAGGAGGGTGTGCCTGCTTTCTCCGTGAAATATTGACAGATGTGGCCCCCTATCATCTCACAATATGTTGGGTCTTTAAGTGATTCAGGTTTCAATCTCCAAGTCGGTATGCGGGGTCTAGCACGTTCTCAATGTAAATGTAGTACAGGCTTATTTATGATCAGAAATTGTCCTGGTGAGGTATTTCACATTGTGTACTTGAACATGTCCCTCTAGGGTACCGAGGAATGTGTCTAAGCGTACATGTAGTTCATGCAGGTTGGAAATTGATTATACCAGTTCATGAAGGCAAGGGCTCTGTGGTGAACCAGGATTCCTGAAGGGGGGGAAGGTGATCTGTTATTGTTGGGATCTGTGACACAATTGAAGTCCCCTCCCATCAGCACAGAATGGAGTAGGTAAGGGGCATGTGTTCCCGAGAGTGTCACTAAGAATGTTCCCTGATCTGCATTTGGTGCGTATATACTAATAAGGACTATGGGGGTCATTCTGACCTAGGCGGTAAAAGTCGCTTACCGCTGGCCAGAAGGCCGCCATAACACCACGCGGCCGCAGTAAACCGCCATTCTGACCCGCAACTGGCAAACCGCCAAAAATCCGACATCCACAATATTCCGCCACACCAAAGGTCAGCGGGAAACTGGCGATGACCAAACCTCCACCGTCACGCCAACAGAAATACGCCCATGCCATTCCGACCCACAAATCCCCGCAGCGGTCTTTCAACCGCGGTATTCCATTGGCGGTACACACCGCCGCGGTCAAAATACACACACCTTTACAAAACACATCCACATTGGACAATTCAAAATACACACACCTGAGACACATACACACACCACTCCCACACACCCAATTCAGTATAAAACACACACCCACATCACCCACAAACCCCTACGACCACAATTGCGAGTGAAGGACAGAGAGAGAGAGCACAGCATAGAGTACACCATCACACAGAGGCAAATCACAACATCACCCACACACTTTCCACGCACAAAACACCATACACCACCACACTCACCATACTCTACAACACATACACCCCCCCTCATCCACACCACCCCATGGCACCCCAAAGACACCCCAGGTTCTCTGACGCAGAACTCAGGGTCATGGTGGAGGAAATAGTACGTGTCGAGCCCCAGCTCTTCGGGGCACAGGTGCAGCACACCACCATTGCCAGGAAGATGGAGCTATGGCAAAGAATAGTGGACAGGGTCAACGCTGTGGGACAGCATCCGCGCAATCGGGACGACATCAGGAAGCGGTGGAACGACCTACGGGGGAAGGTGCGTTCCATGGTATCAAGGCACAACATTGCGGTGCAGAAGACTGGCGGCGGACCCTCACCTACTCCCCCAGAATTCACAGCATGGGAGGAGGAAGTCTTGCACATCCTGCATCCTGAGAGCCTCGCAGGAGTAGGCGGAGGAATGGACTCTGGTAAGGCAAATCTTCACTACTTCATTCCCCCCACCCCACCTGCATGCCAAATCATACCCCCACCCTCACCCCCACCCCCATCACACCAACTCCTTGCTAATGGCTCACCATCACAACCCACCCATCCCAAAATCCAGCCCTGCATGCCTCCCCAAAGCATGGACACCCATCCCCAAAGCATGCCCACTGCACACACCCATCACCCCCACAAGCCACCGTCACAAAAGCCCCCACAAGGGAATGCCAGCACTGGGGGACACGGCCACCCACCCATTACACGAAATGCCACACACAGAAGCAATAACCATACTCTTATACCCCTGCAGGACCCGAACGCGACCACACTGCGACGGAGGGTCCAGAGATGTCCATCCCACCCCCAGAAGAGGCCCCCAGTGATGACAGCAGCTCTGTCTCCCTGGACCCTGATGACCAGCCCGGCCCATCGGGGACCTCGGGACAGTCGGTTCCCCACAGACAGCCACAGGCTACACCAGACCTAACCCCCTCTGGGAACACCAGCACAGCTCCCACCCAGCGGGCCCATGCCTCTGTCTCCAGGACACGTCAATCAGCGGTTGACCCACTACCTCAACAACAACAGGGACCTGGGGGCAGTGGTAGTGGGCACACCGTCCAGGGGACAGAGGCCCAGGGAAACAGGGGAACTGTGAGGGCTGCTGTGCGACAGGGGGGGGGGGACAGGCCCAGGGAACCGACTCTCCAAGAGGCCCTCTCCTCCATCATGGGAGCATACCACCGCTCCCAGGAGACGATGGCTACGGTACTGGCCAGGTTCTAGGAGATCCAGGTCATGCAGGAGGAACAGTACATGGGGTTCAGAGAGGAACTGAGGAACATTAGTTCCGCAATGGGGACCATCGTCGTGGCCCTAACCCAGATAGTCACCACATTGCGGGACCATGTGGCACCACAAAGGGCCCCTGTCACTAGCGTGGACCAGGAACAGCCTACCACCTCCGCCGGCGCTAGTGGACAGGAGGCCCCCACACAACGACAGGCCACCAGAACCCCACCTCCTGCAGAAGAAGAACCACCCGCAAGCGGAACCTGAGATCTCACAAGAAGACAGAGTAGGATTGCAAGACCCCCGCCAGCAAACGATACCCCCTGATGTCATCCCACTGTCCCACATTGTCACCCTGTCCAACCTTGAACTGCCCCTGCTCCATCCTTCCACAGGCATATGGACAATGCACCTGTGCGACTGAGAACTGGACTCTGCCATGGACATTACTCCACCATCACCCATCCCCGTTTTACAATCATGTACCATAAGTTTAGCACTTGAATTAAATCACTTTTTGCACTAAAAAAATCTGGAGTCTGCATGTAATTTGAACAAATGTATTAGACATAACGGTGCCAAAATGTTCAGTTACATTTTGATGACAACATACCACTGTCACACAGCTGTAGTACATGGGCAAACAAAGCAGAGGTCACGCAGTGGGGCCCACAGCTCTGAAAATGGAAGGGAAAGTCACAACTCAGTTAACAGGAACTGGGGGGGAACTCAGACAGTAGAGAGGCAGGAGACTTTAAGTAAATGTAAAATGGCGTGGTTGATTTGTACCTATGTGCTACTGAAAATACTGTTGTATCACTGTGTCCCTGTTGTCTGTGTCGTCCCCGTCGTCCTCCTCCTCTTCACTCTCCACAGGCTCCACAGCTGCTACAACACCACCATCTGGACCATCCTCCTGCAGGAAAGGCACCTGGCGTCGCAAAGCCAGGTTGTGAAGCATACAGCAGGCCACGATGATATGGCACACCTTCTTTGGTGAATACATTAGGGATCCCCCTGTCATATGCAGGCACCTAAACCTGGCCTTCAGGAGGCCGAAGGTTCTTTCTATAATCCTCCTAGTTCGCCCATGGGCCTCATTGTAGCGTTCCTCTGCCCTTGTCCTGGGATTCCTCACTGGGGTAAGTAGCCACGACAGGTTGGGGTAACCAGAGTCACCTATTAGCCACACACGGTGTCTCTGTAGCTGTTCCATCACATAAGGGATGCTGCTATTTCGCATGATGTACGCGTCATGCACTGACCCAGGGAACTTGGCATTTACATAGGAGATGTACTGGTCAGCCAAACAGACCACCTGGACATTCATAGAATGATAACTTTTTCTGTTCCTGTACACCTGCTCACTGCCACTGGGGGGAACCAAGGCCACATGTGTCCCATCAATGGCCCCAATGATGATGGGGATATGTCCAAGGGCATAGAAATCACCCTTCACTGTAGCCAAATCGGCCACCTCAGGGAAAACAATGTAGCTCCGCATGTGTTTCATCAGGGCAGACAACACTCTGGACAAAACCTTAGAAAACATAGGCTGAGACATCCCTGATGATATGGCCACTGTTGTTTGGAATGATCCACTTGCCAAAAAATTGAGTACTGACAGAACCTGCACCACAGGGGGAATCCCTGTGGGTTGGCGAATGGGGGACATCAGGTCTGGCTCCAGCTGGGCACACAGTTCATGTATAGTGGCTCGGTCAAGTCTGTATGTCAGTATGACATGTCGTTCTTCCATTGTCGACAGGTCCACCAGCGGTCTGTACATGGGAGGATTCCTCCATCTCCTCGCAAGTCCCAGCGACGGTGCCTAGGAAGGACAACATGGAGCACAGAGTCAAGCAACCCACAGGTACGTAACCACAGCTTGCACAGTACACGATTCGCTATGCATTGAATGGCTTGTATGAGTGGCAATACAAGGCCTAGGCCTGTGTGACGCCGTAGAAATTCAGCAATGTGGGCCCTTGAAATGGCGGCTGCCTGACCTGTGAAGTGTGACAATGCGATGTGAGGTCAATGCGCTGGCGTGGCACACCGTGGCGGTAGGCGGTCGAAGACCGCGGCGCAAAGCAGCATTGGTTAACATAGAACCCTATGGGTCTCAGGAGCCAATGACGATGTGCGCCGGCGGTAGCGGTACGCACCGCCGCGGTACGCACCGCCGCGGGCGTGACCGCCGTTTTCTAACTGCTTAAACACTCGAGACCTGATCATCCACAGGAGAGGACCTATACTGCAAGTGCTAATGTGAACTCGGTCTGGAAGAGACAATGGCTGCTGCAACTGGGGAAAGGGCCCCTGCCTTCACATCTGAGGAATTGGATAAACTCGTTGATGGGGTCCTCCCCCAGTATGCGCTACTCTACGGTCCTCCAGACCAACAGGTAAGTACACTGGGAGCACGTAGTATGGGCTATGCCTGTGTTGAGTGGGGTGGATGTAAGATGGTGGGGAGGGGAGCGTATGAGGATAGCAACGCACGACAGATGAGAGCATGTGCCACATGGCAAGGTTGGGGAGGGGGGGCCACTCACATCGACCATGCAGAAAAGTGATGATATTTCTTTTTCCACCCTGTCCATGTCACATAGGTCAGCGCCCATCAGAAGATCGACATTTGGCGTGCCATCGCCAAGGACGTCCGGGCCCTGGGGGTCCACAACAGACGGGGCACCCACTGCCGCAAGAGGTGGGAGGACATCCGCCGCGGGAGCAGAAAGACCGCCGAGGCTCTGCTGGGGATGGCCTCCCAACGTAGGAGGGGTGCCAGTCGTCAATTGACCCCCCTGATGTCCCAGATCCTGGCAGTGGCCTACCCCGATTTGGATGGGCGCGTGAGGACATCACAGCAGACACAAGGGGGTGAGTATCAGCACATTCTTCTATATTAGCGCACAGTGGAGGCGTCTGGGTGGGGGAGGAGGGCTGTGGCTATCTCTAGGCCAGGGCGGTTTCTGTAGGCTAGGCCCCTCCGTTAGACATGGCCCTGTGCCCCCGCCCCCCCACCTCTGTAGGGTGCTAAGTACAGCTATCCATGGCCCGGGCTCACCTATGTGTGCATTTTGTCGTCCATAGACTTGTAGGCCAAGTCACAATAATTGAGTAGTGTACCCCGAGTGCGCGGCGTAGTGCAGGGGGCTTCTGTGTCTGTCCTCTCCGCCAACGGTGCCACCAATGCATGCACTCAACATGTCTTTCTTTCTTCTCTCCCCCCTTATTTTTTGGTTTTCCTGCTCATGTGTGCATTAGCATCATCAGGCAGAGGAGAAGTGGCATTGGCGCACGAGGGAGCTGCATCTCACATGGGCCCGGAGGGCCCTGCAACCGACTCAGACTTAACCAGTGAGACGGAGGGTGAGGGGGGCTCCACAACGGGGACCCGTGGAGACGTCAGCGACACCGACACGTCCTCGGAAGGGAGCTCCCTTGTGGTGGCGGCACCATCCGTGCCCACCGCTACAACAGGTACAGCCGCCACCCAGTGCACCAGCTCCGCCCTCCCAGCAGCCCCTCAGCTTTCCCCCGTGCCCGCTCGGCCAGGAAGCCGGGCATCTCCTTTGCCCCTGGCACCTCAGGTCCTGCCCCAGTTACCCTTGCTGCCCTCAGTGAGGAGGTCATTGACCTCCTCCGGACGCTCATTGTTGGGCAGTCTACCCTTTTGAATGCCATCCAGGGGGTGGAAAGGGAGGTGCATCGGAGCAATGCATACCTGGAGGGCATTCATTCGGGTCAGGCTGCCCATCAGCGATCGTTCAACGCTCTGGCCTCAGCACTGACGGCAGCAATTGTCCCTGCGTCTAGCCTCCCCCCTCCAACTTCCTCAACCCAGTCCCACTCCCCTGTTCCTCTGCCTATCCCAGACACACCTACAGACCAGCCTGCACACACATCAACACCCAAGGGCAGCTCATCCAGACATAAGCACCACAGATCACACAAGCATTCACCCAAGCAACATCCACATGCAGACACAGCAACACCCACTGCCTCCACTGTGTTCCCCTCCTCCTCGTCTCCCTCCTCCCTCCCTGTGACGTCTCCACTCACACCTGCATGCACACCACCATCAGCCAGTACGTCCATCACCACCACACCCACCAGAACAGTCCGCACACGTGCAGTCACCACCCCCACTACCATTTACACGTCCCCTGTGTCCTCTCCCAGTGTGTCTGTCACCCCCTCTTCCAAACCACACAAACGCAGGCAGCCACCCACCCAACAGCCATCCACCTCACGACAGCCTCCGTCACAAGCACCTGCACCCAAAGACAGCACACTTGACTCTCCTACAACCACATCCTCTTCCTCCACTCCCATACCCACTACAACTACCCGTCCCTGTCTTTCGAAATTGATTTTCCTTTCCAACCTTGACCTCTTTCCAACAACTGACCCACCCCCTCCATCTCGTAAGAGTCCAATCAGCACCTCAGCCACCACAAGCCCTGCACCTACTAGGACCATCGTTCAGGGCTATTGGAGTCCACCAGCTCCTAGGGCAGGAACATCGGCCAGCAGCAAGGGGACAGCCAGCCCACCCCCTGGGAAAAGAAGCAAAAAAGTGAAGGGCCGGCGCCACAGGCCTGAGACGGCTGCCCCCAAGGACACCAGCCTTGCACCGTCACCTGGCCCATCCACCAAGGGAGGCAAGGGCCCCAGAGATTCTTCCAAGGAGGGCAAGGGCCCCAGAGATACTTCCAAGGGAGGCAAGGGCCCCAGAGATTCATCCAAGGAGGTCAAGGGCCCCAGAGATACTTCCAAGGGAGGCAAGGGCCCCAGAGATTCGTCCAAGGAGGGCAAGGGCAGCAGGGCGAAGAAGTCCGGCAGCAGGCGAGCTGCCCAGGAGGGCCCCACCAGCCCCATTTGGGGTGTGACGGAGGACACCCACGGGCCCAGGAGTCCAACACAGGAGGGCCCCGCAAGCGATAGGTCGGATGGCGACTGAGCGGGAATGATTGCCCAGATCTGGTTCCCTAGGAACACAAGACAAGCACCGCTGAACAGGGCCCCGCCATGAGAAGAACCGCTCCGCTGGGCCCCGCCGTGAGAAGAACCGCTGAACAGGGCCCCGCCGTGAGAAGAACCGCTCCGCTGGGCCCGCAGTGAGAAGAACCGCTGAACAGGGCCCCGCCGTGAGAGGCACCGCTCCTCTGGGCCCCGCCGTGAGAAGAACTGCTGAACAGGGCCCGCCGTGAGAAGAACGGCTGAACAGGGCCCCGCCGTGAGAAGCCCCGCTCCGCTGGGCCCCGCCGTGAGAAGCACCGCTCCGCTGGGCCCCGCCGTCTCTGCACCGCTCCGCTGGGCCCTTCCTGTCAAGCACCGCTCCGCTGGGCCCTTCCTCTCAAGCACCACTCCGCTGGGGCCTTCATCTCAAGCACCGCTCCGCTGGGCCCTTCCTGTCAAGCACCGCTCCGCTGGGCCCTTCCTCTCAAGCACTGCTCCGCTGGGCCCCGCCGTCTCTGCACCGCTCCGCTGGGCCCTTCCTGTCAAGCACCGCTCCGCTGGGCCCTTCCTCTCAAGCACCGCTCCGCTGGGCCCCGCCGTCTCTGCACCGCTCCGCTGGGCCCTTCCTGTCAAGCACCGCTCCGCCCGGGCCCTTCCTCTCAAGCACCGCTCCGCTGGGGCCCTTCCTCTCAAGCACCGCTCCGCTGGGGCCTTCATCTCAAGCACCGCTCCGCTGGGCCCTTCCTGTCAAGCACCGCTCCTCTGGGCCCTTCCTCTCAAGCACCGCTCCGCTGGGCCCCGCCGTCTCTGCACCGCTCCGCTGGGCCCTTCCTGTCAAGCACCGCTCCGCTGGGCCATTCCTCTCAAGCACCGCTCTGCTGGGCCCCGCCGTCTCTACACCGCTCCGCTGGGCCCTTCCTCTCAAGCACCGCTCCGCTGGGCCCCGCCGTCTCTGCACCGCTCCGCTGGGCCCTTCCTGTCAAGCACCGCTCCGCTGGGCCCTTCCTCTCAAGCACCGCTCCGCTGGGGCCTTCCTCTCAAGCACCGCTCCGCTGGGCCCCGCCGTCTCTGCACCGCTCCGCTGGGCCCTTCCTCTCAAGCACCGCTCCGCTGGGCCCCGCCGTCTCTGCACCGCTCCGCTGGGACCTTCCTGTCAAGCACCGCTCCACTGGGCCCTTCCTCTCAAGCACCGCTCCGCTGGGGCCTTCATCTCAAGCACCGCTCCGCTGGGCCCTTCCTGTCAAGCACCGCTCCGCTGGGCCCTTCCTCTCAAGCACCGCTCCGCTGGGCCCTTCCTCTCAAGCACCGCTCCGCTGGGGCCTTCATCTCAAGCACCGCTCCGCTGGGCCCTTCCTGTCAAGCACCGCTCCGCCGGGCCCTTCCTCTCAAGCACCGCTCCGCTGGGCCCCGCCGTCTCTGCACCGCTCCGCTGGGCCCTTCCTGTCAAGCACCGCTCCGCTGGGCCCTTCCTCTCAAGCACCGCTCCGCTGGGGCCTTCATCTCAAGCACCGCTCCGCTGGGCCCTTCCTGTCAAGCACCGCTCCGCTGGGCCCCGCCGTCTCTGCACCGCTCCGCTGGGCCCTTCCTGTCAAGCACCGCTCCGCTGGGCCCTTCCTCTCAAGCACCGCTCCGCTGGGCCCCGCCGTCTCTGCACCGCTCCGCTGGGCCCTTCCTCTCAAGCACCGCTCCGCTGGGCCCCGACCGTCTCTGCACCGCTCCGCTGGGCCCTTCCTGTCAAGCACCGCTCCGCTGGGCCCTTCCTCTCAAGCACCGCTCCGCTGGGGCCTTCCTCTCAAGCACCGCTCCGCTGGGCCCCGCCGTCTCTGCACCGCTCCGCTGGGCCCTTCCTGTCATACACCGCTCCGCTGGGCCCTTCCTGTCAAGCACCGCTCCGCTGGGCCCTTCCTCTCAAGCACCGCTCCGCTGGGCCCTTCCTCTCAAGCACCGCTCCGCTGGGCCCCGCCGACTCTGCACCGCTCCGCTGGGCCCTTCCTGTCAAGCACCGCTCCGCTGGGCCCTTCCTCTCAAGCACCGCTCCGCTGGGGCCTTCATCTCAGGCACCGCTGGCCCATTGGCAGGGCCGGATCTGTGTCGGGCAGGGCTTCACAAAGCACTCTGGGCACCATGCCTCCTCCATAACCAGTGGAGTCTGTAATCCACCAGATGGACTGTGGCTTTGCACTCCCCAGGATGGTACAGTGGGCAATCCACCCACTGAAAAGACTTGTGAGACTGTGGCTTTGCACTCCCCAGGATGGTACAGTGGGCAATCCACCCACTATAGAGACTTGTGAGACTGTGGCTTTGCACTCCCCAGGATGGGACAGTGGGCATGGAGGCCCCTCGTGGATCTGGCGTTGTGGACTCATGTGGCTGAGGTGCCCCCCCTTCCCTTCCCCCTGAGGTGCCTGTGGTTTTATTATCTGATGCCCCAGCAGTGTTCTCTCCAATGGAATCGGGTTTCGTGTGTGGGCTTTGCCCATGTGTTTATGCACATTGGCCCACGGACAATGGCATGTAGCCAATATGTGCCGGACTTTTGGACTATGTTCATATTCTTCATGTTGTGATTTATTTGTTTTAATAATCTAATATTTCACTTAAGTTCAAATATGCTTTAATATACTTCTATGTTAATGATCATTTGATTTTGTCTTTGAATTATTCTGGGGGGATTGGGGGTGTAAATCTGACTTGTTGCTCTGCATTGGTGTGTGGGGATTTGGGGGGGGGGGGTGTCGCGTATGTGTGTGCCCGTAATCTTATCTCCTCCCCCCTCCCCTGTGTCGTAGGTGCAGTACTCACCGTTGTCTCCTGCGGCGGCATTCGTGCTCCTGGTAGAGGAGCAGGTAGACAATCGCTGGTAGGATGTTTAATTCGGGTTCCATGCTGTCCAGATTCCTCGTGGAGTGTATAGAGGTGAGCGTTTTCCCGTTCGTGATCTGTTTCCGCCGTGTTTTTATCGGCGGGGCTCCCGCCCCGGAAAAGGTGGCAGATTGGTGGGTCGTGATAGGGTGGGCGGTACATTGTCTGCCGCCTGTCTGTTGGCGGTGACCGCCGCGCTGTTTGTTTGCCCCGCCGTGGCGGTCGGAGTGTTAAAGTGGCGGGCTGTGTTGGCGGTTCCCGCCAGGGTCTGAATTCCATTTTTTTGACCGCCTGCCTGTTGGCGGGTTGGCCGCCGCTTTAACACCGACCGCCAGGGTCGGAATGACCCCCTTTGTCCCTACCTTCCAGTCGGCCTGTTACCTCTACAAAGCAGCCTTCAGGGTCAATGACCTCCCCAGTTTTCTGGAATGGGACACCCGCCCTAACCCATATGAGGGTTCCCCAAACATAAGCAGAGTTGGCAGTGTGTTATGTTTGGCCTCTCCATCGTTTCTGTTAGACTGCTCCCTCCTTGGCAGTCATGTGTTTCCTGCAACATTGCTATATGGGACCCCCTTTGTTGCAGGTAGGAGAACACTGTAACATTTTAATATTGTATGCATACCCCTAATGTTCTATGATATGATTTTGTAATTCAAGAGATCAGCCATCTGTCTCGTCTACTATTCTGATCATGGTGCCAGCGCCACACGCAACGCATACATTCTACCCATTCCACCCATACACCACAATTGCACTATTCTTCAGGGAGTGTGGCATTGTAACCCCAGTTTATCAGACAAACAACAGTTGCTCCAACTCCCACTCTCCAGGACAAGTAGGTATCGGTCCCTCATCCAAACTATCGGTCAAACTAAGAACACTCGTGGAGTCCTACAGGTCAAACGAAGCAAGGTGGGCAGCTGTGTAAGGTCCCATGTCCGGTACCACCCATGCAGTCAAGTTGAGACAGGATAATAATCCCCACCATATATAACAAAACCTTAATGCAGACCCCCCATCAGGCATTGCTAACAGTCAGAATTTGAGTTCAGATGATATTGTCTGAGGTCCCCGGCGGCACTACCAACAGTTCGATACTTGGGATCGTTGAAGAGCTGCATTCTCCATCGTACTCCATGTCTTGCTCACCTTGGTCATTCTTGGTGTGCATGAGACTCGTTCCTTCTCTGCTTAATGATGCCACTGCCTCCATCACCCTGAACCTTAACTGTTGCGTCTCCATTGCTGATGGTGCGGTAATATTGCAGCAAGGCATTTTCAACTTTTTTTGTTCCTTTTGGGACGGTCACTCGGCTGTGTTTGTTCAGGGTGTGCCTGTGGTTGCCAATCTAGCCAATCCCCGATTTCTTGAGGTGGCCGAAAGAAAAGCACACCTTCCTTCACCACCACCTGCAGTCTGGCTGGGAATAGCAACATGTAGGGGATGTCCATATACCTGAGTTTTTCTCTGCTTACAGGAAAGTGGCCTGTTGTTGTTG
Source organism: Pleurodeles waltl (assembly GCF_031143425.1). Classification (NCBI taxonomy): domain Eukaryota; kingdom Metazoa; phylum Chordata; class Amphibia; order Caudata; family Salamandridae; genus Pleurodeles; species Pleurodeles waltl. Next base: position 515,582,364 of record NC_090445.1, read on the forward strand.
CACTTCTCTTGAGAAGTCAGGGAAAATACTGATTGTACTATTCTCGACCAACAGTTCTCCTTTCTTTCTGGCCTGGCCAAGGATATGATCCTGGTCAATATAGTATAGCAATCGAGCCACAACCAGGCACGGAGGAGCCCCTGGCAGCAGCAGTTTAGCCGTTACTCTGTGTGCCCTCTCCAAGGCGTAAAAAAGAAACGTGTCCCTCGGGCACCACCTCAGTGTGAATCCATTCCTCGAGGAATGAGAGCATCTCATTGTGTTTGACTTTTTAGGCCTACTACTCATATGTTGTAGGGGCAGGATCTGTTCTCAGCATCCTCTGCACAAGTTTCTAGTATCTGTACCTTCTGCTCTAGTGTGGACAGGTGATCCTCAGTGGAGGAGAGTGCTGATGGTATTTTGGCTAGGTCTGCTGGGGTGATTCGCTCTACGAGATGCCTCTGATCTTCTCACAGTAGCCCCATGTCTGTTGCAAGGATGTCGATTTTAGTTGCTAATGCTTCACAATAGGCCATTATACCTTGCAGTATGTCTCAGAGTGTTGGGCCCATAGAAGGACCCCCTCTGGATGTGAGAGCTCAGGCTTCTTGAGCAGGTTCCCTGCTCTCCCCTGCCTGGAATATGTTATCTGTGCCGGGTTCTCTCCTTCTGTTAGGCTTTCCACTTTTGGGAGTGGGTAAATGTCTCTAGTGCTCCATAAGCTGTGTAGTGCATCAGGGAGATCCTATTGTTGAAATGATACACAGTACAGTGACTTCTGCTTGACTCTCGCCAGTTTAGGAACCCGGGCAGTTCCACCTCATTTCACAACGTCACTGTAGTGGTGGTAGATAGTGTCAGTGGAAGGGGTGTTTCGCTGATCAATTTGCAGCAGTAGTGAGGTGGGGTATGTGCTGTCCGGTATCGCCTATGGTACAGTGCTGTGCAGGTTCAGTGCGCTTGAGTGGCGCGTAAGATATTGTAACTGTGAAGCCCTTTATTGTCTATGATCCTCTGCAGCAGGGCTGCAGTAGCGTTGATGGGTACTCTGTGCTGCGCTGCTATGTCAGTTTGCCACAGTAGTGTAAGAGGGACGTTTCCCGTCCAGTGCTGCCTATGATGCATCGCGTTGCAGATTCAGTGCACTTGTGAGTGGCATAAGATATAATAATTATGAAGCCCCGTAAATGTCTGTGGTCCTCTGCGGCGGCTCTGCACCACTATCAATGGCCGCTGTGTGCTGAGCCTCTATAGTCACATATGTGGGCTGGCCCCTTGACCCCAGAAGTTAATGTTAGCTCATAGGGTGATTCGTCAGGCCTCCTCCACAGGACTCCGCAGGCCGGTGGTCTGGAAATGTAGACCCGTCTAGCATTCCAGAAGGCCCGTCACGTGTCCCTGGGCACGACACGACTGTCTCTGGGTGCTGTTTATGGCAGGGTCAATGCAGCCAAGTCTATAATTAGGCACTCACCTCAATGTCAAAGTGTGGAGTGCTGGTCCGGTTGGCAAGGAGGCGAGACAACGTTCATTAGGAGCTCTTCACGGTAGCAGCTCCACCCTGGTGGCCCACAGCCCTCTGCCCGGGTCCCGCACTCTCCGTCGTCTGGGGGCAAGGTCTGTAGGTGCTCTGGCTGTCCTCCATCAGGTCCAGCTTTGGGAAGGATGAGGCGGTCTCGCTCTCTGAGATCGCGTCTCAGCGAACCTTGGCTACCCCGGCAGGGAAGTTCAGCGTTGCGGGCGGCCACGATTCATCAAGAGGCCACTCTCGCTATCTTGTTCATTTCACCTCACAGCTCCTTCATGCAAAGTGGATGCGTCAGGTGCCTTCAGCAGTATCTGTTGTCCCCTTGTTGAGGTATGTTGTCCCCTCCGAGAGAGGCAACAAGTTTGTGTCCTCCTCATGAGGTAAAATGGCAGGATGGGACCGGACAGGGGATTCTGAAGCGGGAGCTCTCTTTTCCTGCTCCCTTCGCCATGGGCGTCTGGGCTACTTTTAGCAATTCCATGAACCTTGTTAGCAAGTGGGTACGGATTAGTTCTTTAGCTCTGCTATGTGATAGATGATAGTGATGAAGGGTGGGCTTGTAGCTATTATTGTTTTTATTGTTCAAGATGTTCAAGATGAGGAAATGTCTGGGCCATGCCTGCCCTTTGCCTGTCCCTAATTGCTACTTCAGGAAGGTTAATGATCGCCAAGTGCAGAGATCTCTCACTCCATTGAGCTCATATGTTTGTGAACCTGTGGGGTCAATATAAAATAATCTGCACCTGTGGTTAATTCAAGCCTCTGCCATAGTTTACTGAGAAATATAATTGATGGGGTCACCCTGGCAGGAGAGAGTACTGGAGAAGGAAGGTATAGTGCCCAGAGGAGATCATAACCAGGGGTACCACCATGTATTGCATATTGAAATTGCACTGTTTATCAATGTTCCCTCTAATTATTTTCGTGTGTGGCAAAAGGATTTTGTGAGTGCACTGTTCTATGCTCTGTGAGGAAGCACACGTGTAACTAGAAGTATATGTGTTAAGGGCTATGCCTCCCAAGAAATTAGAAAAAAAGCCCTTGGCCTGGGTTCTCCATGATAATAGGATATAGTATGGCAAAATATGGCAACATTTTTAAGCAAAAAGAACAGATGATGAACGGAATGATGAACAATGCAAACATTCACCCCCAGTCACAAAGATCTGGGTTCAATCCATCATTTTTTTGCCCACAACGCCACCCCAGTTTAGACCTAACCATATGCAAATCAGTCTTGACCCTGTTCCCCATATTTGAAAAGTTTCATCACTCCATCCATTATCCTTTTATGTTGCTAAAGTTGCCCTAAACGGGAAGGGTATGCCCAGATGTGGGTCCTATGCTCACAGTGCCACTGGATTCAAGCTAGCCTGGCTGATCGCCGACATCGTACGCAAACACAGCATCATCATCACCTCCTACGCCGACGACACTCAACTGACACTTTCCCTCACCAAGGACCCCACCAGCGCCAAGACCAACCTGCAAGATGGAATGAAAGACGTCGCAGATTGGATGAAACTCAGTTGTCTGAAACTGAACTCAGACAAAACAGAAGTCCTCATCCTCGGAAACACCCCGACCGCCTGGGACAACTCCTGGTGGCCCACGGCCCTTGGCACCGCACCGACCGCCTCAGACCACACACGCAACCTCGGTTTCATCTTGGACCCACTTCTCACCATGACCAAACAAGTCAACGCCGTATCATCCTCCTGCTTCCTCACCCTCCGCATGCTCCGAAAGATCTTCCGTTGGATCCCCGCTGACACCAGAAAGACCGTGACCCACGCCCTCGTCACGAGCCGCCTGGACTACGGCAACACACTATACGCAGGAACCACCGCTAAACTCCAGAAACGTCTGCAACTAATTCAAAACGCCTCCGCCCGCCTCATCCTCAACATACCCCGCAACAGCCACATCTCCGCCCACCTGAGACACCTACACTGGCTTCCCGTCAACAAAAGGATCACCTTCCGACTCCTCACCCACGCACACAAAGCCCTCCACAACAAGGGACCCGAGCTCCTTAACCGCCGCCTCAGCTTCTATACTCCCACCCGTCCTCTTCGCTCTGCCAACCTCGCTCTCGCCGCCGTCCCTCGCGTCCGCCGCACCACGGCGGGTGGGAGGTCCTTCTCCTACCTGGCGGCCAAGACATGGAACTCCATCCCCACCATCCTCAGGACCACCCAGGACCACTCCGCTTTCCGGAGACTACTCAAGACCTGGCTCTTCGAGCAGCAGTAACCCCTTCCCCCTAGCGCCATGAGACCCGCACAGGTGAGTAGCGCGCTTTATAAATATTTATGATTTGATTTGATTTGATGCTTGTTTCCGGTCCAGGGAAGACCTGGCTTGGCAGTTCAGGCTGGACTGTTTCCAGGGGGAACAGGGTCAAGACTGATTTGCATATGGCTTGGTCCAAACTGGGGTGGCATGGTGAGCAAAATAATGGATGGATTAAACCCAGATCTGTGACTAGGTGTGAGTGTTTGAAAAGTTTGAGCACTTATCCATCATCCTTTTATGTTGCTAAAGTTGCCGTAAATGGGAAGGGTATGCCCAGACGTGGGTCCCGGGCTCACTGTGCCACTGGATTCAAGCTAGCCTGGCTGATGAGGGGTGAAACCCCAAAACCGGTCCCAGGATGCTTGTTTCCGGTCCAGGGAGAACCCGGCCTGGCAGTTCGGGCTGGACTGTTCCCATGAGGAACAGCGTCAAGACTGATTTGCATATGGCTGGGTTCAAACTGGGGTGGCATGGTGAGCAAAATAATGGATGGATTAAACCCAGATCTGTGACTGGGGGTGAATGTTTGATTGGTTCCGCATTCCGTCCATCCACTTACGCTATCCCACAGCGTTTGTGTTTTGCTTTGCTTTTGCCGCCCTAAGTGCGCCGGGTATGCCCAGACGTGGGTCCCGGGCTCACTGTGCCACTGGATTCAAGCTAGCCTGGCTGATGAGGGGTGAAACCCCGAAACCGGTCCCAGGATGCTTGTTTCCGGTCCAGGGAGAACCTGGCCTGGCAGTTCGGGCTGGACTGTTCCCATGAGGAACAGGGTCAAGACTGATTTGCATATGGCTGGGTTCAAACTGGGGTGGCATGGTGAGCAAAATAATGGATGGATTAAACCCAGATCTGTGACTGGGGGTGAATGTTTGATTGGTTCCGCATTCCGTCCATCCACTTACGCTATCCCACAGCGTTTGTGTTTTGCTTTGCTTTTGCCGCCCTAAGTGCGCCGGGTATGCCCAGACGTGGGTCCCGGGCTCACTGTGTCACTGGATTCAAGCTAGCCTGGCTGATGAGGGGTGAAACCCCGAAACCGGTCCCAGGATGCTTGTTTCCGGTCCAGGGAGAAGCTGGCCTGGCAGTTCGGGCTGGACTGTTCCCATGAGGAACAGGGTCAAGACTGATTTGCATATGGCTGGGTTCAAACTGGGGTGGCATGGTGAGCAAAATAATGGATGGATTAAACCCAGATCTGTGACTGGGGGTGAATGTTTGATTGGTTCCGCATTCCGTCCATCCACTTACGCTATCCCACAGCATTTGTGTTTTGCTTTGCTTTTGCCGCCCTAAGTGCGCCGGGTATGCCCAGACGTGGGTCCCGGGCTTACTGTGCTACTGGATTCAAGCTAGCCTGGCTGATGAGGGGTGAAACCCCGAAACCGGTCCCAGGATGCTTGTTTCCGGTCCAGGGAGAACCTGGCCTGGCAGTTCGGGCTGGACTGTTCCCATGAGGAACAGGGTCAAGACTGATTTGCATATGGCTGGGTTCAAACTGGGGTGGCATGGTAAGCAAAATAATGGATGGATTAAACACAGATCTGTGACTGGGGGTGAATGTTTGATTGGTTCCGCATTCCGTCCATCCACTTACGCTATCCCACAGCGTTTGTGTTTTGCTTTGCTTTTGCCGCCCTAAGTGCGCCGGGTATGCCCAGACGTGGGTCCCGAGCTCACTGTGCCACTGGATTCAAGCTAGCCTGGCTGATGAGGGGTGAAACCCCGAAACCGGTCCCAGGATGCTTGTTTCCGGTCCAGGGAGAACCTGGCCTGGCAGTTCGGGCTGGACTGTTCCCATGAGGAACAGGGTCAAGACTGATTTGCATATGGCTGGGTTCAAACTGGGGTGGCATGGTGAGCAAAATAATGGATGGATTAAACCCAGATCTGTGACTGGGGGTGAATGTTTGATTGGTTCCGCATTCCGTCCATCCACTTACGCTATCCCACAGCGTTTGTGTTTTGCTTTGCTTTTGCCGCCCTAAGTGCGCCGGGTATGCCCAGACGTGGGTCCCGGGCTCACTGTGCCACTGGATTCAAGCTAGCCTGGCTGATGAGGGGTGAAACCCCGAAACCGGTCCCAGGATGCTTGTTTCCGGTCCAGGGAGAACCTGGCCTGGCAGTTCGGGCTGGACTGTTCCCATGAGGAACAGGGTCAAGACTGATTTGCATATGGCTGGGTTCAAACTGGGGTGGCATGGTGAGCAAAATAATGGATGGATTAAACCCAGATCTGTGACTGGGGGTGAATGTTTGATTGGTTCCGCATTCCGTCCGTCCACTTACACTATCCCACAGCGTTTGTGTTTTGCTTTGCTTTTGCCGCCCTAAGTGCGCCGGGTATGCCCAGACGTGGGTCCCGGGCTCACTGTGCCACTGGATTCAAGCTAGCCTGGCTGATGAGGGGTGAAACCCCGAAACCGGTCCCAGGATGCTTGTTTCCTGTCCAGGGAGAACCTGGCCTGGCAGTTCGGGCTGGACTGTTCCCATGAGGAACAGGGTCAAGACTGATTTGCATATGGCTGGGTTCAAACTGGGGTGGCATGGTGAGCAAAATAATGGATGGATTAAACCCAGATCTGTGACTGAGGGTGAATGTTGGATTGGTTCCGCATTCCGTCCATCCACTTACGCTATCCCACAGCGTTTGTGTTTTGCTTCACTTGCATACATCTGCATTTTGAATAGGTCTTCCTGGGCTGGAAGGGTGGAGGGCCTGCACTCACACAAAGGACAGCCACAGCCTCTACTGGGACCCTGGCAGACAGGATTGAACTGAAAGGGGACATGGTGCACTTCTAAGCCACTCTTTGAAATCTCCCCCGCTTCAAAGGCACATTTGGGTATAAAAACAGGGCCTCTGCCCTACAACCTCAGATACTTCCTGGAGAAGAAACCTGAACCAGAACCTGCACCCTGACAAGAAGAACTGCTGGCTGCCTAAAGGACTCACCTGACTGCTTTCTGAAGTGGACTGCTGCCTTGCTGTTGCCCTGCTGTCTTACTGCTCTCTTGCCTTGCTGCAGAAGTGCTCTCCAAGGGCTTAGATAGAGTTTGCCTCCTGTTCCCTGAAGTCTCAGGACCAAAAAGACTTCTCTCCTGCAGCTGAAATTCCTGTGCGCTGAAAATTCGACACACCGCCTGCCAAGAAAGACGCACAGCCTGCTTGCGGTGAAAATTTCACTGCACACCAAGTCCGGAATGACGCAGCCCAACTTCGCAAACAGAAGATCGACGCAGCGCCAGCGACGCCACCAGAACTTCAATGCCCAGCCCTACTGGATCAACCCAAGCCAACTCAGAACGACGATGCCCAACTTCCTGAGAGGAATCGACTCAGCTCCTGCCATGCGGAAGAAAATTAGACGAATCGCCAACTGGAATCGACGCAGCTGCTGAGACTTCGCTCCGCAAGCCCAGGATTCCACGCATTGTCCCCGGGGCATCTGAAAACCCCACAGCCCGAAGAGGATCCAAGCTTTGCGTGCCGGAAATCGACGCAATGTCTTCCCTGCATGGAAAATAACAATGCAAGTCCATGTGCAAAGGGGCGAAACTGACGAACACTCACCATTTCCCACGCAACTCCTCCTCTGTGGTCCCTTGGGAGGATTTTTCAATGCAAACTGGGTACTTTGCCCTGCAAGAGACACTTGTTGTTTCTAGGAGAACTTAAGACACTTTTTATTGCTTTTACAGTAATCTTTTAAACTCTAAAGACACTTGATATCACTTTCAGTGATATCCCTACATTTGCTTATTTCATCTTTAATCGTTTTGACCTGCATTTCTTCAGATAAATATTATATATTTTTCTAAACACTGTGTGGTGTATTTTTGTGGTGTTATATTGTGGAATTGTATGATTTATTGGACAAATACTTTACACATTCCCTTCTAAGTTAAGCCTGACTGCTCAGTGCCAAGCTACCAGAGGGTGGGCACAGGATAATTTGGATTGTGTGTGACTTACCCTGACTAGAGTAAGGGTCCTTGCTTGGACAGAGGGTAACCTGACTGCCAACCAAAGACCCCATTTCTAACACAGACACATTGGGCCTGATTACAACTTTGGAGGACGGTGTTAAACCGTCCCAAAAGTGACGGATATACCACCTACCGTATTACGAGTTCCATAGGATATAATGGACTCGTAATACGGTAGGTGGTATATCCGCCACTTTTGGGACGGTTTAACACCGTCCTCCAAAGTTGTAATCAGGCCCATTATTTTTTGGTATGACTTTGTTATGATTAGTATCTTGTACTTCAAACTGTATTTGGAAAGATTTGGGACAAATGCATTTTAAACATACAGTGAGTAGGTGTATTGGTTGAAATTATAGATCATATTTTTTCCCTTTGGAATCACTAGGAAATTGGTGATAAATCATATGTTGTAGAGCTCACACGAACAGTAATCTTTGGTTACATGTAATTAAATATAAAGACAGCTTTGAAGGTGTCTTGGTCAGGTAGTTTTGGTGAAATAGGTGGTAAGTCCATCAGTGGTAAAAAGCTGAATGGCACTTGAATACATTTTTACACTGGGGCTTGGGCATTGACTTATGGGAATATTTTTTAAGGAAAAGGGTAGCACATTTAGCCAGAAACATAACTTATGAAATGTTATAATTTAAGCTTAACTTAACAGGGGACTTGAGTGATGTCACTTTGGGAATCCTAGGTAAAACTGTTTGACAATTGCTAGATAGTGAAAGTGAATTTGAATAGGTTTTAAAGGCATCTCTGAACATACATGGTGCCATTAGTACACAGACACAAACATGACTGTTTCATACTCTCAGCAGTCAGAGCAGCAAAGGTTGTGTAAAATGAGGCATAAACCATACTGCCAACAGCATGAGAAGCATCCAGAGCAGGGGCAGACTCCTCGGGTGTGAACAGTCCCCACTGGTTTCATCTCCATCCAGAGAAACATATGTCCTATCCATGATCCGGAAGTGAGTTTTAGTGCCACAGGTTGGGTCCAGATTCAGATTCCCTCTTTGTGCTGGTATCTCTCATTTTCTTTTCACAGTGCATATCATTCCACTTGGCTTAACAGTCACAGCACATAGCAGCTGAAAACATTGGTGAAGATGGTCTAACCACCTGGTGAAAAACGACCTCCATCTCTTCTGCCCATAAAACAGGCCTTGGTTGGACATACAAGCAAATGTTTATTTAATTTTCTCTCTCTCTTTAGAAATGCAAAACATTTACTCTGTGACTTACCATACAAAAGGAGAGGTAACTAAGAGCAGGGATGAGGCTTTATGATACATGGCAGTTACCTAGTTAAAATAAAGTTTAGGAACCTATCACAAGCATATTGGTGCCAGCACTTTTGGTGAAACTGTGTATACCTTTCATAGAGAATGCTAAATCAATAGTACATACTGACCCACCATACCATAAAACAGGCCCACAAGTTGCAAATAAAATGGCGCACACATGTAAAACTAACCATGTAAGACCAACCCTCAGACACTGCCTGATTGCCCTATAAGCCAGTGCGGCACTGGCCATATGCCTCCTTCTTAACCACATTGCGTGGTGCTTCAAAAGTCAGTTCTTCTCCCTGCACCTCAGTCCACATATCATCTAGAGTAAGAAGTCCTAGAAATAGACTATTTCTGAAGTGAGGCACTACAGAATTGATATATGCATCTATAAAAGTCACGTTTGCTGCACCAATGATCTGTGTAGGTATACCAATGTGACAGCAGGTCTGGATTAAGGTAATTTGGCAGCATATTACTCCAGGTCTTTACTGAAGTATCTTGGCAGAACAGTGTATGTTCTGTGTACCTGGAAAGATGGATTTATGGCACATGAAAGTGAGATAGATGTCAGTGTATTTGTTATAGTCCAATACCTCCAATGCACTGGCAGGGAGTGCCAGCCTCAGTAACAACTATTGGGGCCTTGTCACTAATTTTTATCAACCCACTTAAATATTTGAGATGGCTGTGCTGGAAATGTTTCTATTCCCACCAGCCATCTCTTTTTCGGTCGAGCGTAAGCGTATAGCCTCTTGTATACTTTTAGTATACTTCTGTGGGCTTAAAGCTATTTCATTTGTTTTTTTCAATATCATTTAAAAATCCTTGCTTGCTAGTGGACAGCCATGCCTCTTCGTCCCTCTTTTTTTCTTTGGGAGCAGGGAATAACTACAGTATTATTAAGCAATGTCATATTTATCCGTTCTTTGATGGACTTTTTTTTTCTTGGTTTCCTGCTCATGTTCGGCGAAGCTTCCCTTTTAATTTGCAGAGCATTTTTGCTCTCAGGTACCGTAACCATGATTTTCCTACTTACATTTTACATGCTTTACTTAATCTAGCATTCTCTATGAGTGTTTGCTTTTTCCAGGATGTTACTTTTTTTTTCTCTGCCAGCATATTACTCTTGTCTCCCCTCCATCACAACCTGAATGCACAGTGTAAAACATTTCACGAAATGGACGCTGCGCTTCACCATGGCGCTTGAAAGTCATTGGGGGTGTTTTGAATTCAAGATTGCAGGGTGCAGTACCTTATGTGGCTAAAAGAGGTCCCAAGGGACACCTAGTGACAGCATGTGGTGCTATACCCCTTCCCTGCTTTGTTCACATTAGAACGGTAAATGTTGGAGGTTTTTTCCACCACCATATTATAAGTGTAAAAGCATTACCATACCCATGTTGTACCTGCTAACATGTCACATGCTTTACTTAAGCCAGCATTCTCTATGAGTGTTTGCTTTTCCCAGGATATTGTTACCTATTTTTTGTTTCAGCCAGCATATTACTCTTGCCTCCCCTCCCTCATAACCTGAATGCACAATGTAAAACTTTTCACAAAACGGGCGCCGTGCTTTATTTTTCTGCACGGCACCCGAAAATCATTGGGGATGTGTTGAATTTAAGATTGCAGGGTGCAGTACCTTATATGGCCAAAAGAGGTCTTAAGGGACAGCTAGGTGTAGCCTGTGGTACTGCAGCTTTTCCCTGCTTCGTGCACATTATAACAGTAAATGTTGCAGGTTTTTTTCAGCCAGCTTTTAGAAGTGTAAAAGCGTTAATGCAACCATGTTGTTCCTGCTGACATTTCACATGCTTTACTCAATCTTGCATTCTGTATGAGTGTTTGCTTTTTCCATGATGGTGTTACTTATTTTTTTCTCTGCCAGCATATTACTCTTGTCTTCTCTCCCTCATAACTTATTTACCATTTTCTGGTTCTCCAGCCCAGCAAAGTCATAAAAAGGTCAAAAGTGCTATGCGAAGCTCATCACTCCACTGCATACAGAAGTTAAAAAAAATGCCTTTTCAACGCCAAGAGCACTAACTTTCACAAGTGCGAGACAAATTGCATTGCAAATGCGTGTTTGTCAATATAGCTTGACAGGGTCAGACTGGCCTGTAGGGCAATCTGGCAGTGCCAGAAGAGCTGGTCTCACAGGTCGGTGTACGGGCTGTTTTTTGGCTGTTTGTGGGCATGTTTTATGGGCTGGTGAGCCGATTTGTACTGCATATTTCCCTGATGTTACCACAAATATTGCCAGAAATAAGCACAAATGCATAAAGTCTCCCATACCTTGCAAACAACAAGAGTATCTTACAAGTTGAGAATTGCCCGAGAGAGGCCAGTTATTTAGTGTCCGGGCCTATTGTGTGTCTCAGTCCTGTGTATTTTGGAAATTTGTAAACAAAGAGCATATATAAACATCTAAGCACTTTATGAAATAAGAGATGAGAAAGCAGTTTAGAAAGTATTTTCTTTTTGCAAATAAACTTTTTTCTGGACAAATGTCACTATTCCAAAGCAGTCAGGAAAGATCACTTTGAAATTTAGAAAGGAAAGTAGTTTTACCCCCTGAGATTTTTTTAAATAACCATGCTGTCTCTTAGTTTCAAATTTTGTTTCAGATTTACAGTTGAACTAAAAGAATTACCTGCCTCGTTGAAAAATAACTTATGAGCACACACAAACAAATGAGAGCGCTGTAATCATTAATTTTCCTGACTGAGAAGTGTGCACGCTCCAAATGTTTCTATGAAGGCATCAGAAATGAATATGGGCAGCAGCATGAGCACGCACTCTAGAGAGAACTGTGGGGCATATTTAAGAAAAGTAGCGCTGCACACAGTGCAGCGCCACTTTTCTTGTGCCCCTTAGCTCCCCCCTCATACCACCATATGTGCGCTGTATTTAAAAGACCGTGCACCATGGCGGTAGTTAGGGGACTAGCGTCTGAATTTATTACGCTAGTCTAGCACTTTGCAGAATTAGTGTTAAAAATTATGATGCGAATCCTGCAAAACAGCCAGAGGCCCATTGTAACCAATGGAAGCCTCCTTTTAATGCCCACCCCTGAGCAAAAGTGCAGAAAAAATGACGCTAAGAAATCTCTTAAATTTCTTTGTGCCATTTTTTGCATACATTATCCCTGGCGCAGGCATAATGTAGCACAAAGGGTTATAAAGTGGCACAATGCATGCATAAATATGGCACAGTGTATATGGCCTTCTAACGCCACATTAGTGTAAAAACAATGACGCTAATGTGGCATTAGAATGGCGCTAGGGGCTTTTAAATATTCCCCTGTCTATCTAGTTCTGCTGTGAGTACCAGTTCTTTATTTTACATAAAGACAACCACTGGGCTAGACATTACGGGCCAGATGTATCAAAGGATTTTGCATTTGCAAACGTTGCAAACCGGTAAATTCCGCCGTTTGCGAAATGCAAAATAGCCTTCCACAAAGTATGAAACGCATTCGCAGTGTATTTTTAAAGAATCACTAAAATAGTGATTCCTCAAAAATGCAAATAGAATTTGCAAATCGCAATCTGCGATTCGCAAATAAGGAATCGCAATACAATGTATGAAGCTTTTGCAAATTGCGATTAGTCACGAAATGGGTTTTTGCATGTGCAATTTACCACAAATTGAAATCAGGTGGTAAACAGGTGCAAACTATATAAAGAGGCTCAGAATGCATCAGCCCTTTTCAACAATGGCAGGGAGGATGAGGATCCTGGAAGGTTTGAGGAGAGGGAGGAGGAGACAGGAGTGCATTTTCAGAGTGCGCATTAACATCTTTGATCAGACAGAGGAGGAGATATATCTCTGCCATTATACTTGACTTAATAGCTGATTTACAACCCCAACTGCAGCAACACACACACAGAACCAATGCCATACCCACTCATGTGCAGGTATTATGCTCCCTGCACCTCTTAGCCTCAGGAAGCTATCAAGGGGTCATAGCAGCAGCTGGAGGTGTGTCACAAAGTGCGCTCTTACGCTTCTTTAATACATTCCTCAATGCCATGTTTACTAAACTTCATCTGCACATAAAATTCCCCAAGAAAGACCCCACATAATGTGCAACAAACTAAATTAGATTTCTACCAGGAAGCCAATTTCCACGTCATTGGCTGCATTGATGGGACACATGTAGCAATATGTCCACCATCTGTAAGAGTAAATATGTGGGAATAGAAAAAATAGCCATTCTATAAACATCCAGGTCATATGGAATGCCTCCAACATCCTAACAGATCTTGGGGGTCATTCTGACCTCGGCGGTAAAAGGCCCTTACCGCCGGTCAGAAGTCCGCCATTCTACCGCTGCGGCCGCGGTAAACCGCCACAGTCATTCTGAAACCGCCAAAAACCCGACATCCAAGGAAGGCCGCCTCATCAGCGGGCAGCGGAAAACTGGAGATGACCAAACCTCCACCGTCACGCCAACACAAACACGCCCATGCCATTCTGACCCACGAATCCACGCGGCGGTCTTTCAACCGCGGTATTCCATTGGCGGTACACACCGCCGCGCTCAAAATACACACACAGCTCCAAAACACAGCCACATTGGACAATTTGAAATACACACACCTGAGACACATACAAACACCACTCCCACACATCCAATCAACTATAAAACACACACCCACATCACCCACAAACCCCCACTAGTTGGAAATCGGAGAGAAGGCGATAGAGAGAGAGAGAGCAAGCGAGCACAGCAATCGAAAACCCCAACACACACAGGAACCCAACTTCATCACCCACACCACATCTACGCACACATCACCACACATCACCACGCACATCACCACAAACACCACCCCACACCTCATCCACACCACCCCATGGCACCCCAAAGACACCCCAGGTTCTCGGACCAAGAACTCAGGGTCATGGTGGAGGAAATTATAAGGGTTGAGCCCCAGCTCTTCGGCACACAGGTGCAGCACACCACTATAGCAAGGAAGGCTGAGCTATGGCAAAGGATCGTAGACAGGGTCAACGCTGTGGGACAGCATCCCAGAAATCGGGAAGATATCCAAAAGCGATGGAACGACCTACGGGGGAAGGTGCGCTCGATGGTGTCGCGACACAACATCGCTGTGCAGAAGACTGGCGGCGGACCCCCACCCACTCCACCCCAATTCACAGCATGGGAGCAAGAGGTAGTAAACATCCTGCATCCTGATGGCCTCGCTGGAGTACACGGAGGAATGGACTCTGGTAAGTCGAATCCCAACTACTTCCCCCCCCCCAACCACCAGCATGCCAACCCCCACCCACCCCCAATCTCAACCCCCCAGCACACAACCTCCCTGCCAATGTCTCACCAGCACAACCCACCCTAAACAACACCAACCCCTGAATGCCAACACAAACCATAGACAGCCACCACCAAAGCATGACCATTGCACATACCCATACACCCCCCCCCCACCACCCTCACAACACCTCCCACAAGGGAATGCCAGCACTGGGGGACAAGGGCACTCAAAATGCACGCCATGGCACACACAGAAACAATAACCATACTCTTTTACCCCTGCAGGGCCCGAACGCTAACACACCCCCACGGAGGGTCCAGATTTGTCCATCCCACCCCCAGAACAGGCCCCCAGTGAGGACAGCAGCTCTGTCGACCTCGAACCTGATGACCAGCCCGGACCATCGGGGACCTCTGGACAGTCGGTTCCCCACACACAGACACAGGCCACAGCAGACCCAACCCCCTCTGGGAACACCAGCACAGCTCCCACCCAGCGGGCCCATGCCTCTGTCTCCAGGACGCGTCAAGCAGCGGTGTGTCCGCCACTACAGGGCACCCAGGCTGACCCAACACCCCAACAACAACAGGGACCTGGGGGCAGTGGTAGTGGGCACACCGTCCAGGGGACAGAGGCCCGGGGAAACAGGGCAACTGGGAGGGCTGCTGTGTGACAGGGGGGGGAGGACAGGCCCAGGGAACCGACTCTCCAAGAGGCCCTCACCACCATCATGGGAGCATACCATCACTCCCAGGAGACGATGGCGACGGTACTGGCCAGGTTCACCGAGATCCGGGCACAGCAGGAGGAACGGTACATGGGGTTCAGCAATAAACTCAGGAACATCGCTACCGCTATGGGGACTATAGTCCAGGCCCTCAACCGGATAGAAACCACATTGCGGGACCATGTGGCACCACAAAGGGCCCCTGTCACTAGCTAGGACCAGGAACAGCCTACCACCTCCGCCGGCGCTAGTGGTCAGGAGGCCCCCACACAACGACGGGCCACCAGAACCCCACCTCCTGCTGAAGAACAACCACCCCGCAAGAGGAACCTGAGATCTCACAGGAAGACAGAGTAGGATGCCAAGACCCCCGCCAGCATAAGATACCCCCTGATGTCATCCCACTGTCCCACATTGTCACCCTGTCCAACCTTGAACTGCCCCTGCTCCATCCTTCCACAGACATATGGAAAATGCACCTGTGAAACTGAGAACTTGACTCTGCCATGGACATAACTCCACCCTCACCCATCACCGTTTTAATATCATGTACCAATATCTAGCACTAAAAATAAATCACTCATTGCACTGAAATCATTCAGGAGTCAGCCTGTATTATTTACAAATGTATAACACATTACTGATCAATAATGTTCAGTTAATTTTGTGATGACAACATACCGATGTCAATAAGCATTAGTCCATGGGCTAACCAAGCTGAAGTCACGCAGTGGGTCATACAGCACTGAAAAGGGAAGGGAAAATCAAACATCAGTTTAAAAGAACTGGGGGGAAATACACAAAGTAAAGATGCAGGGGGCTTTCAGTAAATGTTAAATGGCGTGGGTGATTCTTACCTGTGTGCTACTGAAAATACTGTTGTATAACTCTGTCCCTGTTGTCTGTGTCGTCCTCTTCGTCTTCCTCCTCTTCACTCTCCGCAGGCTCCACAGCTGCCACAACACCACCATCTGGACCATCCTCCTGCAGGAAAGGCACCTGACGTCGCAATGCAAGATTGTGAAGCATACAGCAGGCCACGATGATCTGGCACACCTTCTTTGGTGAGTACATCAGGGATCCCCCTGTCATATGCAGGCACCTAAACCTGGCCTTCAGGAGGCCAAAGGTTCTTTCTATGATCCTCCTAGTTAGCCCATGGGCCTCATTGTACCGTTCCTCTGCCCTGGTCCGGGGATTCCTCACTGGGGTCAATAGCCAAGGCAGGTTGGGGTAACCCGAGTCACCTATTAGCCACACACGTTGTCTCTGTAGCTGTTCCATCACATAAGGGATGCTGCTATTACGCATAACATACGCATCATGCACTGACCCAGGGAACTTGGCATTTACATGGGAGATGTACTGGTCAGCCAAACAGACCACCTGGACGTTCATAGAATGGTAACTTTTCCTGTTTCTGTACACCTGCTCATCGTCTTTTGGGGGTACTAAAGCCACATGGATCCCATCAATGGCACCAATGATGTTGGGGATATGTCCAAGGGCATAGAAATCACCCTTCACAGTGGCCAAATCAACCTCCTCAGGGAAAACAATGTAGCTCCGCATGTGTTTCGTCAGGGCAGACAACACTCTGGACAAAATCTTTGAAAACATAGGCTGAGACATTCCAGATGACATGGCCACTGTTGTCTGGAATGAGCCACTTGCCAAAAAATGGAGGACTGACAGAACCTGCACTAGAGGGGGAATTCCTGTGGGTTGGCGGATGGGGGACATCAGGGCTGGCTCCAGCTGGGCACACAGTTCATGTATAGTGGCTCGGTCAAGTCGGTATCGTAGTATGATATGGCATTCTTCCATTGTCGACAGGTCCACCAGCGGTCGGTACACGCGAGGATTCATCCTTCTCCTCGCAAGTCCCAGCGGACGGTGCCTAGGAAGGACAACATGGAGCACAGAGTCAAGCAAATCACAGGTACGTTCACCACAGCTTGCATAGCACACGATTATCTATGTATTGAAAGGCGTGTATGTGTGGCAATGCAAGGCCTAGGCCTGTGTGACGCAGTACAAATTATGCCATGTGGGCCCTTGAAATGGCGGCTGCTTGACCTGTGAAGTGGGACAATGGGATGTGAGGTCAATGCGCTGGCGTGGCACACCGTGGCGGTAGGCGGTCGAAGACCGCTATACGAAGCCGCATTGGTTAACATTGAAGCCTATGGGTTTCTGGAGCCAATGACGAGGTGCGCCGGCGGGCGCGGTACGCACCGCCGCGGGCGTGACCGCCATTTCCTATCTGCTTAATCACTCGAGACCTGATCATCCACAGGAGAGGACCTATACTGCAAGTGCTGCTGTGACCTCGGTCTGGAAGAGACAATGGCTGCTGCGACTGGGGAAAGGGCCCCTGCCTTCACGTCTGAAGAGTTGGAGAAACTAGTGGATGGGGTCCTCCCCCAGTATGCGTTACTCTACGGTCCTCCAGACCAACAGGTAAGTACACTGGGTGCACATGGAATGGGCTATGCCTGTGTTGAGTGGGGTGGATGTAAGATGGTGGGATGGGGAGCGAATGAGGAGTGCAACGCACGACAGATGAGAGCATGTGCCACATGGCAAAGTTGGGGAGGGGGGGCAATCACATCTAACATGCAGATAAATGAAGAATGTTCCTTTCCCACCCTGTACATGTCAAATAGGTCAGCGCCCATCAGAAAGTCGACATTTGGCGTGCCATTGCCAAGGAAGTCCGGGCCCTGGGGGTCCACGTCAGACGGGGCACCCACTGCCGCAAGAGGTGGGAGGACATCCGCCGCGGGACCAGGAAGACCGCTGAGTCACTGCTGGGGATGGTCTCCCAACCTAGGAGGGGTGCCAGTCGTACCCTGACCCCCCTGATGTCCCGGATCCTGGCGGTGGCCTACCCTGATTTGGATGGGCGCTTGAGGACATCACAGCAGACACACTGGGGTGAGTATCAGCACATTCTGCTATCTTTATGCGCAGTGGAGGCGTCTGGGTGGGGGAGGAGGGTTGTGGGTGACATTAGGCCAGGGCGTTTTCTGTAGTGTAGTCCACTCCTTTAGGCATGGCCCTGTGCCCCCGCCCCCCACCTCTGTAGGGTGCCAAGTACAGCTATCCATGGTCCTGCATCATCCATGTGTGTATTTGTTGTGCATAGACCTGTAGGCCTGGTCACAAGTACTGAGTAGTATACCCCGATTGCGCAGCGTAGTGCATGAGGCTCCTGTGTCTGTCCTCTCCGCCAACGGTGTTGACATTGCATGCACTCAACCTGGTTTATTATTTCTCCCCCCACCCTTTTTCTTGATCATCTTGTGCATGTGTGCATTAGCATCATCAGGCGGAGGAGATTTGGCATCGGAGCACGAGGGAGCTGCAAGTCACAAGGCCCCGGTGGGCCGTGGTACAGACACCGAGGGCACCAGTGATCCGGAGGGCGAGGGGAGCACCACAACGGGGACCGGTGGTGACACCAGCGACACCGACACGTCCTCGGATGGGAGTTCCCTAGCGGTGGCGGCAACATCCGGGCCCCCCGCCTCTACAGGTACAGCCGCCACCCAGCGCACCAGCCCCACCCGCCCAGCAGCCACTCAGCCTACGCTCCATGCCCGCTCGCCCAAGAAGGCGGGCATCTCCTTCGCCCCAGGCACCTCAGGCCCTGCCCCTGTCACCCCTGCTGCCCTCAGTGAGGAGGTCATTGACCTCCTTCAGACCATCATTGTTGGGCAGACTACCCTTTTGAATGCCATCCAGGGGGTAGAAAGGGAGGTGCATCAGAGCAATGCCTACCTGGAGGGCATTCATTCGGGTCAGGCTGCCCATCAACGATCGTTCAATGCTCTGGCCTCAGCACTGACGGCAGCCATTGTCCCTGTTTCCAGCCTCCCTCTTCTAACTGCCTCCACCCTGTCTCTGTCTCCTGTTCCTCCGCCTATCCCATCCACACCATCAGACCAGCCTGCACACACGTCAACACCCAAGGTCAGCTCATCCAGACACAAGCACCACAGATCCCACAAACACTCACCCAAGCAACACCCAGATGCAGACATGCCAACAGTCACTACCACCTCTGTGTCCCCCTCCTCCTCGTCTCCCTCCTCCCTCCCTGTGACGTCTACACTCACACCTGCATGCACACCACCATCAGCCAGTGCTTCCATCACCAGCACACCCTCCAGTACAGTCCGCACACGTGCAGTCACCACCCCCACTGCCATTTACACGTCCCCTGTGTCCTCTCCCACTGTGTCTGTCACCCCCTCTTCCAAGACACACAAACGCAGGCAGCCACCCACCCAACAGCCATCCACCTCACGACAGCCTACGTCACAATCACCTGCACCCAAAGACAGCACACCTGACTCTCCTACAACCACATCCTCTTCCTCCACTCCCATCAGCACTACTCCCACCCTTTACCTTGGTCCTAAAAAAGTTTACCTCTCCAATCTTAACCTCTTTCCCTCCCCTGACCCACCCCCTCCATCTGCTAAGAGTCCCAAGAGCACCTCAGCCACCACCAGCCCAGCTTCGAGTGTCACTGTGGTGCATGGGTTCTGGAGTCCACCCTTTGGCAGCAGTGACACGTCTATCAGCAGCAAGGGGACAGCCAGCCCCCCCCAGGCAAGAGGACCCGGAAACTCAAGGGCTGCCGTGAGAGGACTGACACGGCTGCCCCCAAGGACCAGAGTTCGGCCACTTCACCTGCCACAACATCCAGGGGAGGCAAGGGCCAGAGAGCCTCTTCTAAGGAGCGAAAGGGCAGCAGGGCGGAGAAGTCAGCCAGCAGGAGCGCGGAGCAGGAGGGCCCCACAAGCCCCATCCCGGCTGTAAGGGAGGACACCAAAGGGCCCAGGACTCCGTCACCGAAGGGTCCTGCGACTGCACGGTCGGAGGGCGACTGAGCAGGGAGTCCAGGCCAGGTCTGGCTCCCTTGAATTACTGGACAAGCACCGCTGACCAGGGCCCCGCCGTGCAGAAGAGCACCGCTGAACAGGGCCCCGCCGCGCAG
Source organism: Pleurodeles waltl (assembly GCF_031143425.1). Taxonomy (NCBI): domain Eukaryota; kingdom Metazoa; phylum Chordata; class Amphibia; order Caudata; family Salamandridae; genus Pleurodeles; species Pleurodeles waltl. The sequence continues at coordinate 515,602,483 of NC_090445.1, forward strand.
AAGAGCACCGCTGAACAGGGCCCCGCCGTGCAGAAGAGCACCACTGAACAGGGCCCCGCCGTGCAGAAGAGCACCGCTGAACAGGGCCCCGCCGTGCAGAGGAGCACCGCTGAACAGGGCCCCGCCGCGCAGAAGAGCACCGCTGAACAGGGCCCCGCCGTGCAGAAGAGCACCGCTGAACAGGGCCCCACCGTGCAGAAGAGCACCGCTGAACAGGGCCCCGCCGTGCAGAGGAGCACCGCTGAACAGGGCCCCGCCGCGCAGAAGAGCACCGCTGAACAGGGCCCCGCCGTCTCAAGCACCGCTCCGCTGGGCCCCGCCGTCTCAAGCACCGCTCCGCTGGGCCCTTCCTGTCAAGCACCGCTCCGCTGGGCCCCGCCGTCTCAAGCACCGCTCCGCTGGGCCCCGCCATCTCAAGCACCGCTCCGGTGGGCCCCGCCGTCTCAAGCACCGCTCCACTGGGCCCTTCCTGTCAAGCACCGCTCCGCTGGGCCCTGCCGTCTGAAGCACCGCTCCGCTGGGCCCTTCCTGTCAAGCACCGCTCCGCTGGGCCCTTCCTGTCAAGCACCGCTCCGCTGGGCCCTTCCTGTCAAGCACCGCTCCGCTGGGCCCCGCCATCTCAAGCACCGCTCCGCTGGGCCCTTCCTGTCAAGCACCGCTCCGCTGGGCCCCGCCGTCTCAAGCACCGCTCCACTGGGCCCTTCCTGTCAAGCACCGCTCCGCTGGGCCCCGCCGTCTCAAGCACCACTGGCACAATGACAGTGCCGGATCTGTGTCGAGCTACTGTTCACGGTTCACTGTGCCCACCATGCCTCCTCCTTGACCGGTGGAGACTGTTATCCACCTGATGGACTGTGGCTTTGCACTCCACAGGATGGCACAGTGGGCAAGCCACCCACTGTAGAGACTTGAGAGACTGTGGCTTTGCACTCCCCAGGATGGCACAGTGGGCAAGCCACCCACTGTAGAGACTTGAGAGACTGTGGCTTTGCACTCCCCAGGATGGCACAGTGGGCATGGTGGCCCCTTCGTGGATCTGGCGTCGTGGACTCATGTGGCTGTGGTGCCCCCCCCCCCTTCCCTTCCCCCTGAGGTGCCTGTAGTTTTGTCATCAGATGCCCCTGCAGTGTTCTCTCCAAAGGACTCAGGTCTCCTGTGTGGGCTTTGCCCTTGTGTTGATACACTTTGGCCCACGGACACTTGGAATTTCGTTAAATGTGCAGGACTAATTGCCTCGGTTTATCGATTGCACTAAATATTGAATTGATTTTTTAAATTTGTTATTGCTATTTGACCATGACTTATCAGTGGCTTTTTTTTACATAAATTTCGATTCACAATTTAATTATGTCCTTGCATTTTTCACGGGGGTTTGGGTGGTGTCACTGTGACTTGTTGCTCTGCATTGGTGTGTACATAGTTTGGTGGGGGGGTGGGGTTCGCATATGTGTGTGCCGTAACCTTTCCTCCTCCCCCCTCCCCTGTGTCGTAGGTGCAGTACTCACCGTTGTCGTCTGCGCCGGCGTTCATACTCGTGGTAGATGAGCAGGTAGACGAGAGCAGGTAGGATGTTTAATTCGGGTTCCATGCTGTCCTCCTTCCTCGTGAAGTGCGTAGAGGTGCGCGTTTTCCCGTTCGTAGTCTGTTTCCGCCGTGTTTTTATCGGCGGTGCTCCCGCCCCGGAAAAGGTGGCGGATTGGTGAGTTGTGATAGTGTGGGCGGTACATTGTCTGCCGCCTGTCTGTTGGCGGTGACCGCCGCGCTGTTTGTTTGTACCGCCGTGGCGGGCGGAGTGTTAATGTGGCGGGCTGTGTTGGCGGTTCCCGCCAGGGTCAGAATTCCATTTTTTGGACCGCCGGCCTGTTGGCGGGTTGGCCGCCGCTTTATCACCGACCGCCAGGGTTAGAATCACCCCCCTTGTGTTCAGATACCCTAGTAGCACACATGATTCCTTCATCTTTAGGCACAGTGGAATACACACAAGACTTCTTGCTGGGGAGTTTGGTGAAGGATACCTACTTGGTAATGTAACAGAGAACAATGCTGCATAACGTATATGTGATGTCACAGATAACAATAATTCATTTTACACGCCTGTCATTCTAGGAGACTGTGCATATGCTGCGCTGTCCTTCATCCTGACACCGTACCGCAATTCTGCCATGCCAAGTGAATGGAGATTACAATGCGGCGCATAGGAGGACACAAAGCGCCATTCAGAGGACCTTTGGCCAGCTGAAGAGTCGTTTCCGATGCCTGCAAAAAGTGGGGGTGTACTGCAATACAGTCAGGAAACCACCTGCAAGATCGTGGCCACATGTGCAATGTTGAATAACATCGCAACAACAAGAGGCATACCAGTCAAACCCACGGAGATGGACTCCAATGAGGATGATAACCCCTTTGCTACCCCTTCACCCAGCAGACAGAACCAGAGCAGCAGAGGGCAGGCAAAGATGTGCTGAGATTACGCGCAACTATTTCTGATGTAAGTAATGACAACACCACGTCTAGTTTCATTTTTTGCTGCAGGTATCACATTTATTGCCTTGACTTCAGGACAAAAATGCGTGAATAGGACATAGGTATTCAAAAGGCACAATAAGGTTCCAATTACAGTGTCATACTATTGACATCATAGTATTAATGCATTGCTACAAAATGTGCAAATACCTGAACTTCTCCACATTACTTTTTAAGTCCACGCACTCCGCTTGCTCAGTGGGCTCAGTGGCACCTCTTGTTGCGGGCTCAGATACAGAACTGTGTCTTGAACTACAATGCCTTGGATCCATCACAAGGGCTGTGACATCGCTGAGGCTAGAGAGCTCCTCACTATCCCCACCACCCAGATTGCTGTTTTGCAGCACCCTGGGCTGTCTGCATTGTCTCCAATACATTGGTGACTTGCACCAATCCTCGTGCAATGTCCTGACTGCAATGTGCCATTTCCACTTGCATGCCCACAGCACATTGTGACAGCAAAGCAGTTGTGTTAGTAAGCCGATTGACAGATCTACTGAACCCATCCAACCTACCTATCAATTGGTGATGGCGCCCACAGTGGGTGACATGCTCCTGCTGCATTACAGTGCAGAGTTCCTTAATGGCATTTGTCATCTCCCTTACGTGTTCTGCTGTACCTCATGCAGCTTGCACATGTTGTGATTAAGAGATACCAACTGCCTGTGCATTGATCTCATGTGTTTACATTGCCGTCGCTGCACTTTCAACATAGATGCCTCAAGACCACTGAACAGCGATGAGTCCTCACCTTCCTCTGTGCTCTTTCTGCCTTTCACAGCGCCTCTTGAGGGGAGTAGACTGACGCCGGAACAGGGACTGCTATTTGTGGGTGCATCTACCCTCTAAAGTGGTGTGAGTACACCTTCCTGTAATTCATCAGAGTCCAGAGTAAACTCAGGGAGGGTTTCCACTCTCTCCGTGTGTCTGGTTGGTGCTGGTATGATGGACTCAATGGCGTTTGAATCAGACTGTGACTGACTTCTGTCATTCCCCCCGTTCCAGTTTCTGCTGCGGCAGGGCCCAGAACATCTACAACAACAATGCGCAGCATGTCTGTGCCAGGCCGACAATCGGTGATCCGGCCCAGCAGTAACCCGGGGGCACCAGAGGGTCCAGAGTGGGTAACCCGGAGGTACATCTCCCGACAGCCAAACAGGTGACAATTGCAGCAAACGGGGGGGGTTTTAAACCTGCCACGTTAACCTCCAGGGTGAACCTCAGCAGGGACAGCGCCGGCAGGCGGAGCACAGGGCGAAGGGGAGCAGAGGAGAAGACACCAGAATGAGGGAAAAACTGAAGGTTACTGCCCGACAACTTTTCCGACATCCAGGTGGAAGAACAGGAGGCGGCGAGGCTAGCAGACTGGCCATGCTCTGGGGAGAGCGTGGCCCTGCCAGGTACGGTCCTATAGCAGGACGGGGAAAGAGAAAATCGGGAGCGGTAGGAGGAGAAAAAAACAATGACATAAACACGGTTGTTTTTTTTTGTTGTTATTACGTTTGTTGCTTGGAGTAGTTTCGTTTATTATACTGGGTGAAACGGAGTAGTAACAACCTAGCTGTATGGCGACCCAGGTTTAAGTAGGAGAATCAGGTTAAGGATTTTTGTAGTTTTTTTTTCCGTTTATGTGGACTTCGATGCAGATTGTCAAAAGAGTACCAATGGAGTGGAAAAATAATACCACATCGAGGGCAGCCTCGTTTTAATCTACCTAACAAAGAGAAGAGGGAATGCAAAGGCAGGAGAAGAGACAGTGAAAAAAAGGAAGGGAAAGAGAGAAGAAAAGGAACCCTGAAAACGGGAAAAGAAGTACAAGAAAAGAGAAGAAAAGAAACCAGCAAGAGAAATAAAAAGAAGATAAGAAAGGAAAGGAAAGAGAGGAGGGCCAGACAGAGCAGGGAAAGTAAGAGAAAGAGCAATAGTAATACTTACCTGTGCACCAACGGTCTTGTGTTCTTCTTTTTCCCCATGCGCCTCCTGAATCACCATCTGAAATAAGAAGAAGGAAGAAGATGAAAACCACATAAGACCACAGAGAAGAAAGAAAAACAAAGAGAATTAAAAACAAAGAGAAAGAAAAGAACTATAGAACTGTTATTGAGCACACCAGCCTAATAAACCATATAAACTATAATAATCACCTGCAAGTCTCCATTACTGTGACCCTGTGACAGTGGTGTCAGAAGTGGGATCTAGTTGGCAATCCCCTAACACACAGGGTTAGGTAATGGAAGAAAAACCATCACTAGCTGACATGATTGCCCAACTAGCAGAAGGACAGAGACATCTACAGCTGGTTTGGGAAGAGCAGCTAAAGGAGGCTAAGGAAGAAAGAGAAGTGTTACAGACTGCCTTAAAGAGTCAGGCAACGATCATCGCCAATAACCAGCTGGTGCATGAAACAGCTATTGGGAAGCTAACAGAGACCATAGCAAGTACTAGGGTATACCCTAATGTTCCTAGCAGTGTCCTCCAAAAATACCAGGACAACGAAAATCTTTCTTTACAAATTGTGAGAGGGTTGTGAGTTCTGCCAATTGGCTGACAGACAGCTGGGGTAGGTACATTGCCCCTTTACTAACAGGTAGTCTGCAGGCTGCTTATCTGGCAGTAAACCCCGGAGGGGTAACTCTATATAACAAAATCAAGAAAGCCATTCTTGAACGAGTAGGTCTGGATCAAGAAAGCTATAGAGTTTGGTTTCGACAGACAAATTAGACACCCCAGGAAAATCCCCGCCCGCTATAGAGTACATCATGCGGCAGGAAAATGGTTAAATCCCACAGACACCTCCAAAGAAAACATGTTTGAAACTGTGATACTAGAGCAATACCTAGACACCCTACCACCCCCTACAAGAGACTGGATCCGGCAACATCCTGGCCTCAACAACAATACTGCTATTGAACTTGCATGTGCCTTCCACCAAGCTCCTGAGTTTAGAAGTTCTCACGCTAAAACCATTCCTGTAACCACCCGGGGCTCTACTCCCAAACCCCTCCTTTCCAAATCTTCACCGGGTCCTAGCACGGAAAAATCCAGTAGCCCTCATAATCCTTCCCCCAGAGAGTTCATGATGGGACCCCAATGCTTCCATTGTGCCGAATGGGGCTACATAGCAAGACATTGCCCGCTAAAAAGAGAACAGGACGAACCAATGGAAATAGGAACGACGAAAGGACGAGTCTTATGGTTAGGACAAAGTATGGCAATATATACCACCACTATGTTAGTGAAAAAAGAAGAGAGGATCATACTCATTGATTCTGGGTGTAGTCAAAGTGTAGTGAATCAGGCATATGTAAGACCAGACCAGTGGGATCCCAATACCCAAGTATTAATCACTTGTGTACATGGAGGCAGGAGAACCTACCCTGTCACCACCATAGAGATAAATTGGAGAGGACAAGAGGAGTGCCTCTCAGTAGGTGTGCTTCCTAACTTAGGGGAGGATCTTATTGTAGGGACAGACTATGAAGCATTTCCCAAACTGTTAAACACATTAAATTAGAAAAACCTTACTGAGTCTTGGTGGGGGAGGCTCCCTTTTTATCCTCCAACATAGAGGAAAGTAGCACAAAAAGGAGACTCACTAAATCGCAAAAACGAGAGCAAAGGGGACTGTATCAAAAGGAGTTCACTAAACCCATCACTACTTCACATGAACTTCCAAATGCCATAATGTCCATTGCAGGACAAATCTGGCAGGCACAAAGAGAAGATCCAACCCTGAAGAATGCCTGGCAGATAGCCTTGTCACCTGATACCCCTTTGGTAGGTCCAACTTGCAAGCTTACTAATGATTTATTATATAGGGTCTGTCCCAATTCCACTAACCGGGATCCACAGCTGGTGATTTCTCAGGATTATTGAGAACAAGTGCTCCACCTAGCTCACGGTGATAATGGTGAGGGTCATCTAGGTAGGGAGAAAACCAAGCAATCTATAACCAAAAGGTTCTATTGGCCAGGGGTCTACGGTGATATTAGAAAGCATTGTTAAGTCTGTCCCAAATGCCAGTTGGTAAACCCCTCCCCCAACTCCACAGTTCCTCTCCATCCTCTTCCTATTATAGAAGTCACCTTTACAAGAGTAGGAATGGACTTGGTGGGTCCTTTAATCCCATCCATAAAGGGACACCAATACCTGTTAGTCCTAGTCGATTACGCTACCCGGTATCCCGAGGCCATTCCACTAGCCAGTATGACCACCAAGACTATAGCACAGGCTATGATAGAGTCTTTCTCTCGAATAGGGTTCCCCAAAGAGATCCTTACAGACCAAGGAATTCCCTTTATGTCCTGACTGATGTCCGCAGTATGTCAAGCACTAGGGGTAAAACAAATCAGGACATCCGTCTATCATCCCCAAACGGATGGTTTTGTGGAGTGCTATAATAAAACTATCAAAAACCTCCTGCACAAAATCATTAATGACTCAGGGAAAAATTGGGAGAAAAAATTACCCCTCATTCTATATGCTCTCTGAACCCATGTACACTCATCCACAGGACACAGCCCCTTTGAGCTTCTTTTTGGTAGACAGCCCGCACATTATTAGACATGTTGGCAGAACAACGGGAAGAGTCTGAGGAAGAAATCAAAGACATTTTAATGTACACTAAGGACCTAAAAGAAAGCTTACACACCGTATGGGAAGAAGCTCTTAAGTGTTTGAAAGAAGCCCAAGAGAAACAAAAAGCCTATAAGAATTCTCACAGCAGACACCGAACAGTAGCAGTAGGTCAAAAAGTGCTAGTGCTATTACCCACAACAGAAAACAAATTGCTCGCCCATTGGCAAGGGCCATATATTGTCCTTGAACAAGTTACTCCAGTGACTAACAAAATTGAAATACCCACACGGTCAGGTAGAGAGTAAATATACCACATCAACCTCTTAAAGATATGGCATGATACTGATGAGCCTCTCAGTAATAGGTATATTTCCACCAGGGGTGAAGGCGACATACCTGTATACCCCACAGAGGCGAAAGAAACGAAAGAGATACTGATTCCCAAACTTAGTGATTTTCTCTCTCTTGAACAGTGCTCTCAATTATAGGAGATAGTGAGGGTTAACCTAGATGTCTTTTCAAAAATCCCAGGAAGAACTTATCGGATACAACATCATATCCATACAATAGGCGATAGAGTTTCCCGACAACTGCCGTACAGGATACCGGAAGCCAGACAGAAAATGGTAAAACAGGAAGTGAAAGAAATGTTACAGGCCGGAGTTATTGAATCCCTCTTCTAGTCCTTGGTGCTCCTCCGTGGTGTTAGTCCCGAAACCAGACGGGACCATCAGATTTTGTATTGACTTAAGAGAAGTGAATGCCCTTTCCCACTTTGACACCTATCCAATGCCTAGAATTGATGATTTACTGGAACAGTTAGGGAAGGCCAAATATATGACCACCCTAGACTTAACTAAAGATTATTGGCAGATCCCCCGAAAGAGGAAGACAAAGTAAAAACAGTGTTTGCTACCCCTTCAGGACTCTACCAGTTTACTGTCCTTCCCTTTGGTCTGCATGGGGCGCCAGCTACCTTTCAACGACTAATTTATGTGCGCCCCTTTCAGGACTATGCAGCTGCTTACTTAGATGACATTGTTATCTATAGTACTACCTGGAAGGATCATACCACACATATAACCAATGTTTTACACGCCCTTAGAGAAGGCGGCCTCACCTCAAACCCCGAAAAGTGTAAAATAGAACAAGATAATATTAATTACCTAGGGTATGTCATAGGACATGGAATGGTGAAACCCCACATTGAAAAAGTACACGTCATCACACAAATACCTTTCCAAGCCGAAAAAAAGATGTAAGGGCTTTTTAGGGATGGTAGGATATTACAGACGATGCATTCCTCATTTTTCGGAGATAGCGGCCACACTCACTGACCTACTGGGAAAAAATAAGCCCAATCAAATCACCCATCTCACAGATGTTGAACAGCACAGATTCGAACAACTAAAACATCCCCTGACAACCGAACCGGTACTATGTTGCTCTGATTTTCAGAAACCCTTTCAGGTCCTAACAGATGCCTCCAATCAAGGCTTAGGAGCAGTTCTGTCACAAAAGTATGAGAATGGATTCTATCATCCCATAGTATACCTGAGTAGAAAACTATTACCCCGTGAGAAACAGTATCCGACCCTTGAGAAGGAATGTTTTGCAATCAAATGTGCTATTGAATCCGTACGATATTACTTATCGGGCCGCCGATTTACCTTACTCATCGATCACGATCCCTTAACATGGTTGGCGCGCCATAAGGATACCAACGCACGTGTACTCTGGGGATTTTTGTCACTCCAATCTTTCTCCTTCCAAGTACAGCATTCGCCAGGCTCCCTTTTATCCAATGTAGACTACCTATCCAGATATCCATCAAGCACGTGGCTCCAACAGCCACTGTCAAGGGGGAGTGAATGTGCCGGGCCGACCATCGGTGATTTGGCTCAGCAGTACCCTAGGGGCACGAGCGGGTCCGGAGTGGGTAACCCGGAGGTACATCTCCCAACATCCAATCAGGTTACGACTGCAGCAAACAGAGGGGTTTTTAAACCCACCCCGTTAACCTCCAGCGTGAACCTCGGCAGGGACAGCACCGGCAGGCGGAGCACAGGGCAAAGCGGAGCAGAGGAGAAGACGCCAGAATGAGGGAAAAACTGAAGGTGACTGCCCGACAACTTTTCCGCGGTCCAGGTGGAGGAAGAGGAGGCGGCGAGGCCAGCAGACCGGCCGCACTCTGGGGTGAGCGTGGCCCCGCCAGGTATGGTCCTATAACAGGACGGGGAAAGAGAAAATCGGGAGCGGTGGGAGGAGATAAAACCAATTACTTAAAGACGGTTGTTTTTTTTTTATTACGTTTGTTCTTTGGAGTAGTTTTGTTTATTATACTGGGTGAAACGGAGTAGTAACAACCTAGCTGTACGGCGGCCCGTGTTTAAGTAGGAGAATCGGGTTAAGGATTTTTGTAGGTTTTTTTTTCCGTTTATGTCGACTTCGATGCAGATTGTCAAAAGGGTACCATGGGAGTAGAAAAATAATACCACATCGAGGGCAGCCTTGTTTAAATCTACCTAACAAAGAGAAGAAGGACAGCAAAGGCTGGAGAAAGGATAGCAAAGAAAAGAAAGGGGAAGAGAGAAGAAAAGGAACCCTGAAAACGGGAAAAGAAGTACAAGAAAAGAAAGCAGCAAGAGAAATAAAAAGAAGATAAGAAAGGAAAGGAAAGAGAGGATGGCCAGACAGACCAGGGAAAGTAAGAGAAAGAGCAGTAGTAATACTTACCTGTGCACCAACTGCCTTGTGTTCTTCTTTTTCCCCACGCGCCTCCTGAGTCACCATCTGAAAGAAGAAGAAGGAAGAAGATGAAGACCACATGAGACCAGAGAAGAAAGAAAAACAAAGAGAATTAAAAACAAAGAGAAAGAAAAGAACTATAGAACTTGTCACGGTTTTCAATGGTCTTACCGTCGAAGTTGAGAAGAGTTGGGGAACGACCCCGGTTCCGGCATGTTCTGCTCTGGCCGAGGTAGGGGCGACCCCTTCCGGTAGCCACGGTGCTGTTTGACAATAGCAAGCCACTACAGTCCGTGCCCAACAGAAGGAGTCCCAGAGGAAAAACCCCAGTAGGGTAAAAAAACCTCCAACAGGAACTCCCTGAAACAGAAGGAGGACACCAAGGCATTAGAGCTGAAGATCCGGAGTACAGGAAGACTGGAAACGAAGACAGGTCAGGAAATACTGGATTCACAGGAAGAAACCAGTCAGAGCGTGACTACCACCAATGAGTGTTGCAACGCAATGAACAAGCAGCTGAATTCCCCTTATATACCTCTAGACAGGAAGTAGGAAACAGGAAGTAGAAACACCACCATCTTGGATTGGGGAAAAGAGTATAATAGTGAATCAGGTACATGCGTCTAAACAAAGAAAAACAATGAAGAGAGGAAGTGGGCAGCATGCTGGGAAAGGAAAAGGCAGGCATAAAAACATCACCATGTGCAAGGGTTCGGCTTTTGCCTGGAGACATTGGTAAGTGGTGAGCAGATGTTAAATTCATTAGTACAGGAAGACTTGATGTAAAGCGCACTAAATGCGCTATACACGGTCAGGCCTGAAACCCACTTGGGGTCTCAAGCCCTGCCGCGTCTGCCTTTGCGGCAGAACTTAAAGAAAGGGGCGCGGCGAGTGCCGCGACCCCTGACCAGGCCTCTTGATCTTCCCGCGGCTTGCGCGCAAGCCGCGGCTTTTCCTGCGGCCTGTGCGCCAGCCGCGGCCTCTCCCGAGGCTCACACACAGGCCGCGGCATGAAGGGAATGCCGCGCTGCGGCGACCCGAGCCCGCGGCCGCCGTAGGAGCCGCAGCGTGACAGTATGTCCCCCTTCCCGAGGCCCCAGGTTTGTGAGGGAAGAGTCGAAAAAAGCGACAGACCAAAAGAGGGGCATGAACTGAAGGGGCATCCTCCCAGGAACACTCACTCATAGGGTAACCTTTCCAATGAATAAGATATTGGAGGCGCCGAGAGTCACAGATTTCCTGGACCTCGTACTCAGGCACATCATCAACCAACAGAGGAGGGGGACAGGAAAATTGTCTGTGAAAAGGATCAGGAAGGTTAGGTTTAAGTTGAGAGACATGGAATACAGGGTGAATCTTCCACGTCCGAGGCAGGCGAAGACGCACAGACACTGGGTTAATCTTTTTGAGAATTAGGAAGGGACCATAAAAGCGGGGTTTGAATTTGTTCTGAGTGAGTCGGAGAGGTAGGAATCTAGAGGAGAGCCAGACTTTATCATGGACCTGATATTGAGGAGCCGCACAGCGTCTCCTATCTGCTATCCTTTTCATGCGGGACTTAGTGGCCACAAGGTTGGAATGGATAACACGTTGGATACCCCGTAGCTGTCGAACATAGGAGGAGATGGCAGGAAGATTGGAATTATCTCTCAGGGGAGTTGGAAAGGCCTTGGGATGGAAACCGTAGGAGCCATAGAAGGGAGAGACCTTCGAGGCGCTGTGTATGGAGTTGTTATAGGAGAATTCTGCAAGCGGTAAATAGGTAGCCCAATTACTCTGCGTAGCATTGCAGAAGCTACGTAAATATTGTTCGAGACCTTGATTGAGTCGTTCCGTCTGTCCATTGGTTTGAGGGTGGAACCCAGATGATAAGGCCACTTTGATTCCCAATGTCTTACAGAATTGATTCCAGAATCGGGAGATATATTGAGGACCCCTATCCGATATAATGACCTGAGGTAATCCATGAAGCCGAAAGATTTCTTGTGTAAAGATTTGACCCAATTCTTTCGCCGTTGGTAACTTTCTTAAGGCCGTGAAGTGAGCCATCTTGGTGAAGGAGTCCACGGTTACCATTATTACGTGATTTCCCATTGAAGAGGGTAATGCGCACATGAAATCTGTGGAGATAGTGTGCCATGGGCCTGGGGGAACTGGTAGTGGGCGGAGTAATCCTACTGGTTTGGTACGGGGTGTCTTTGCTTGAGCACATATAGGACAAGATGATACATATTCCTCAGTATCTGTCTTGAGTGTTGGCCACCAGAAGGAGCGAAGCAGAAGTTCTTGGGTAGCTTTCATTCCTCGATGACCCACGATAGGGGAATCATGGCACATACGTAAGGCTTCAGTCTGTACTATTTTAGTGGGCAAGAACAGGGCCTTATCATGATAATAATAGCCTTGATCTATATGCAGTTGCGGACGCAACTTATTCAGCTCTGTCTCTTCTAGACGGGCATATTCAGACTTGACTTGGTCTAAAAAAGTCTGTACTACCCCAATGATCTTGTTATTGTCAAATAGGTTCTGTACTGTAGAATCGCTGCACTCAGGGTAACGTCGGGACAAGGCATCCGCCAGGATGTTCTGAGAACCAGGGATATAAGTGATATAGAAGTCATATTGGCTGAAAAAGAAAGCCCATCGAGCCTGCCGGCTATTTTGACACTGAAAGTTTCTTAAGCACTGTAGATTTCTGTGGTCTGTCTGGGCTTCAAAAGGTTCCTTTGAGCCCACCAAAAAGTGTCTCCATTCTGTGCAAGCGGTTTTTAAGGCGAGTAATTCACGTTCTAACACAGAATAGTTCCGCTCGGAATCGGATAAAATATGTGACAGGTAGAATACAGGGTGTTCTAAATCATCATCGTCTTGTCTTTGCAATAAGGCAGCCCCAATGGCTCTTTCTGAGGCGTCTGCGACAACAATGAATTGTTTGCTGGTGTCTGGGTGTCGTAGAATAGGGGCTTGAATAAAGGCTTTCTTTAAATCCTGAAAGGCTAACTCTGCGCTTGTGTCCAACAAAAGCCCTTCTTTAGATGTTCTTTTTTAAGGGTTTGTGTAATGTAGCTGGTGCTCTGGGCAAAGTCTGCTATGAATTGTCGATAGAAGTTGGCTAATCCCAAAAAACACTGAGTCTCCTTGATGGAAGAAGGAGATGGCTAATTCAATATAGCTTTCACCTTGTCTGAATCCATGGCGACTCCAGTTTGGTTAATGCAATATCCCAAGTATTTTACTTCCGTCTGATCAAACTCGCACTTTTCAGGTTTGCAGAATAAATGGTGTTGTCGGAGTCTCTCTAAAACTTGGCGAACATGCTTAGAGTATTCCTCTGGATGAACAGAAAAGATTAAAATGTCGTCAAGATACACCACCACTGTTTGTTGCAGAAGATCAGAAAAGATAGAATCCATGAACCTTTGAAAAATGGAAGGGGCATTGGTGAGTCTGAATGACATTACTCTATATTCGAAGTGACCAAAGGGTGTTCTAAAAGCGGTCTTCCACCCATCACCCTTTTTAATTCTTAGAAGATGGTAGGCTCCTCGGAGATCCAGTTTGGTGAATCTCTTTGCCCCTCTGACTGCTTCTAGTATGTCCTTTATGAGGGGGAACGGGTACCGATCTTTAATAGTGATCTTGTTTAATCCTCTGAAATCAATACAGGGACGCAAATCTTTAGTTTTCTTCGGCACAAAGAAAAGAGGAGCCCCTGCAGGTGAAGAAGAGGGAGCAATCAACCCGCTTTGTAGGTTCTCATCAAGGTATTCTTTAAGAATCTGCTTTTCCGGTTCTGTGAGAGAGTACATTCGCCCGAAAGGAACCACTGTATCTGGTTCTAAAGGGATGGCGCAATCGTATTCTCTATGGGGTGGCAGTTCAGGTTTTTCTGGCTTCTGGAATACATCGGCATATTCCTGATAATGCCTGGGAACTCCCTGTAGGACGTTAATAGAGCATCCTACCTTAGGGGGTGCTGCTAAGAGACCTTTTGGGGACCAATAATCCCCTGCGAGATAGCAGTGGTGTTGGCAAAAGTGAGAGGTTAAGGAAATAGTTCTTGTTTCCCAGTTGATGTAAGGGTTGTGCCGTGTGAGCCATGGAATTCCCAGGATCATGACGTGGTGTGGTGATGAAATTAAATCAAACGAAAGATTTTCTTGGTGTTTCCCAAACTGTAGACAGAAGGTAGGGGTGGTATATTGTACGGGTCCTGAGGCCAAGAGTGATCCATCCACCGTGTGTACCTGTTCTGGTACTTCCTTAGGTATTTGTGCTATCTGTCGTTCTTTGGCCCAGGCTTCATCTAAATAGATGCCACTGGTTCCGCAGTCCAATAAGGCCAAGGTTCTTTCTTCCCAGCCATCAGTTAAATGAAGGATAACTGGTAAAAGAAAAAGAGCAGTTCCTTCCTCCCTGGAAGAACAAATGGAAGGTATTTCATGATATCCCGTCCTCACCCTTCTCACTGAGGACGGGAGTTGGCGTTTCCCAAGGGTTTGGTTGGACGAATGGGGCAGGTGCAAATTAGGTGACCAGCTGCAGCACAATATAGACAAAGCCCCTTCCTTCGTCTATGTTCTCTTTCACTAGCTGATAAAGGTCCTCGAGCCGTGTCAATTTGCATTGGCTCTTCCTCGGTATTCCCCTTAGGTTCAGGATGGACTTCCTCGGTACGATGAGAGAAGGTGCGAGACGTCACTGAGTGAAATGGCAAACGACTCTTCTTTTTCTCCATTCTTCGTTCGTTCAACCGATATTCTATCGTCAGAGTCTGATCCATCAATCCTTTAAGGTTCTCTATTCAAGCAGAGTGCACCAGTTCGTCCTTAATGTCCTCTCTGAGACCTCTACGGAACAGTGTCACCAAGGTACGTTCCACCCAGGATATTTCTGCTGCTAATTGTCTGAAACGGGTGATGTATTGTAATACATCTTGATTCCCTTGTTGGATTTCGCAAAGAGCTTCTTCTGCCGACGCCTCGAGTCCAGGGCGTTCAAACATCTGTTTAAAAGTAGTGATAAAGGTGGAATAATTAGATAGGCAAGGATCATTTCTTGTCACTAAAGGAGTGGCCCAAGCCAATGCTGGCCCCGATAAGGCGCTAATCAAATACCCCACCTTGGTCTTGTCTTGTACAAATTGCGAGGGGCGAAAGGCAAAATACACCGTCAAGGCATCCAGGAATTCTTTTAATTTGTTAGGATCCCCGGAGAAACGAGGTGTAGTGGCAGCTACTGAGGGTACATCTGTGGTCCTGGATGCAAAGGCTTGTCGATAGACGGTATTTTCAGTACGTAGCTGTTGGAGTTCTTGAGCCTGTTGTTGTATTGCCATAAGCAGGGTCTGGCTCGTAGGTTCCGTATTTGCCACTGGATTATCCATGGTTCCGGACTGCAACTGGATTTTTGGGCGTTGCAATCTGTCACGGTTTTCAATGGGCTTACCGTCGAAGTTGAGAAGAGTTGGGGAACGACCCCGGTTCCGGCAGGTTCTGCTCTGGCCGAGGTAGGGGCGACCCCTTCCGGTAGCCACGGTGCTGTTTGACAATAGCAAGCCACTACAGTCCGTGCCCTCCAGAAGGAGTCCCAGAGGAAAAACCCCAATAGGATAAAAAACCTCCAACAGGAACTCCCTGAAACAGGAGGACACCAAGGCGTTAGAGCTGAAGATCCGGAGTACAGGAAGACTGGAAACGAAGACAGGTCAGGAAATACTGGATTCACAGGAAGAAACCAGTCAGAGCGTGACTACCACCAAGGAGTGTTGCAACGCAATGAACAAGCAGCTGAATTCCCCTTATATACCTCTAGACAGGAAGTAGGAAACAGGAAGTAGAAACACCACCATCTTGGATTGGGGAAAAGAGTATAATAGTGAATCAGGTACATGCGTCTAAACAAAGAAAAACAATGCATGCTGGGAAGAGAGGAAGTGGGCAGCATGCTGGGAAAGGAAAAGGCAGGCATAAAAACATCACCGTGTGCAAGGGTTCGGCTTTTGCCTGGAGACATTGGTAAGTGGTGAGCAGATGTTTAATTCATTAGTACAGGAAGACTTGATGTAAAGCGCACTAAATGCGCTATGCGCGGTCAGGCCTGAAACCCACTCGGGGTCTCAAGCCCTGCCGCGTCTGCCTTTGCGGCAGAACGTAAAGAAAGGGGCGCAGCGAGTGCCGCGACCCCTGACCAGGCCTCTTGATCTTCCCGCGGCTTGCGTGCAAACCGCGGCTTTTCCCGCGGCCTGTGCGCCAGCCGCGGCCTCTCCCGAGGCTCGCACACAGGCTGCGGCATGAAGGGAATGCCGCACTGCGGCGACCCGAGCCCGCGGCTGCGGCCGCGGCGTGACAGAACTGTTATTGAGCACACCAACCTAATAAACCATATAAACTATAATAATCGCCTGCGAGCCTCCCTTACTGTGACCCTGTGACAATGTCATTCACGATGTTCTCCTTGCATGTGTAATTTCACAGTTATTTTCATGATAAACATTTCCCCTGGCATAGTGTCTCTAATTGTCTGTTGTGTTGTTTCCCTGTTTGGTTTTACATTATACTGCTTTTTCTGTAGTAGATGCACTTTTGGGGTATGGACTTCCACTCCCATAAGGCATTGTTGTGTTGAATGGAAAATGTGGCATGGATCAATTTTCACAGTGCATGGTTCCATTGCAATTTTCTAAGGGACATTTGTTCATGCACATATGATGATTCAAATCACTACTGCCCTTACCTTTGCTGGTGACTGGTGTGCCTGTGTCAGTGACACCACCTACTGCTTCAGCCAGCAGTGTTGAATCCACCATGTCTTCCAAGGGGGTGTCTGGTGTCTGGATGGGTGGTCCGCCACCAGTGCTCATTGCTTTCTTCAGCCTCTCCTTGCCACGTAATCATAAGTCATACCAGCGCTTGCGTATCGACTCAATAGAATGTTGCGCAACACCCACTGTGCAAATTTTGGTCTGATGTCAGTCCATATTTTCCTTTTCTCACTTTCTGGGACCCGTAGTGAGTGTTTCCCAAATAACTGGTCATTTTTCCTGACCACCTCTTCTGTGAGCACCTCCAATACCTGCTCCCTGAATTTTAGTTTTCTTCTTCTCCCTCCTGTGTCCTTGCCATTTCCATCAGTGGCCATTGTGTTCACCTGGTCCTGGCATGTCTCTCCTGATTGCCTCCCTGGTGCTGTGCTAGGTCTCTCTGCCTGCCTGTGGCTCAGACTTCTGGAAACAGCATGCACTGACTTACTTCCTGTTTGTGATGTCATCATGCTGCTCCAGAAAACACAAATCGCAATTTGCAATTTCCAAATACCGATTCGCTATATTACCGAATCGCTATTTGATACTCGCTATTTGCGATTGTGACTTTTAAGAAATCCCCCAAAAATTCTGCGATGGTCATGTTACATCGCATTTTGCGAATCCCAGTCAGTAAAAATCAATATTTGGTATTCACAAATGCGAACCTTCATTCCTCTGGTTCTAAGTTACTGCTTCTCTTAGTTGGTTGTTGAGTTCTGAGCTCTTTCCCCCCACACTACCTCTCTGGGAAGCCATTGACTAGTAACCCTTGTGTGACAAGGGACCACCTGAACCAGGGAGGATTATAATACTTCTTCCTGTACAGATAAGCAGTACTCCTGAAATAATGGTTTTCAATAAGTTTGTTTATTCACTTAAAGCCTTTTCTTTGTCAGGACTTGATGTTTCTCTTCACTTCATGCTATGTTTTCGGTTCTTATGACAAATGAGATAGCTTGTTTGGTCTAGATTTTTCTAGCAAGTTGGTTAATGGGGCTGCTATGGTGGAAAAATGGGGGATGAACTGCCTATAGTACCCTGCCATTCCCAAAAATGCTCTCATGTCTCGTTTGGCTTTGGGTATGAGTATCTGTTTTATGGCCTCAACTTTATCAACTTGTGGTTTAATAGTGCCACCCTCTATGATGTAGCCCATGTACTTAATAGATGATTGTGCAATGTTACACTTCCCCGCATTTGCAGTTAACCCTGCTTTTTGTAGAGTTTGCAACACTTTGGATAATTATTCGATGTGTTGTTCCCATGTCTGACTATAAATAACAATATCATCCAGATAAGCTGTGGCATATTCTTGATGTGGTTTTAACACAACATCCATTAACCTCTGAAACATTACCGGAGCACAGTGTAACCCAAAGAGTAATACCGTAAATTGGTATAGTCCTGAAGAGGAAGAAAGGGCTGTTTTCTCTTTATCCGTAGGGTATAAAGGGATTTGCCAGAACCCTTTAGTCAGATCTAATGTAGTTAGGTATTTTGCTTGTCCTGGCCACTCAATCAAATCATCTACCCAAGGCACGGGGTACGTATCAAATTGTGATATAGAGTTCACCTGACGAAAGTCAATACAAAATCGTATACTACCATTGGGTTTGGGAAGTAACCACTGGGGAACACCATGGACTAGAGGAGGGTGCTATAACACCTGCCTATAACATATCTTTTATTTCTTCCTCTACTAACTGTCTACGGGCTTCCGGAAGGCAGTACGGTTTTTGCCAAGACGCTTTCCCTTCAGGGGTTCTTATGTGGTGCTATATTAGGTTGCTCCTTATTTGAGCTTTCTGGTCTTCTGTTAATTCGACTCCAGAAGTAGGTTAAATCTCCTTCTCTTCTTCTTCGAGCACAGGGCGAATAGGAATCTCTAATGGTTGTGTAGTTGTAATCTATAAAGCTGTATTAGTTGTTATACTAGGATTCTCATTCTCTTCCCATTCTCTTAGAAAAGTATTGTGGAATATCAGGCTTTTATTAGAATATTCTGGAATTTCTATGTTATACGTAATAGGGGTTATTTTGTCTGGAACCTGATAAGGTCTTTGCCATTTGGCTAGTAGTTTGCTGTCTGCTGTGGGTAAGAGGATTAGTACTTTGCTGCATATGGCTATATCACGTAGTTTCTTGCCTACATCATACTGCTTCTTTTGTTTTTCTTGACTTTCTTCAAGATGGGTTCTTACGTCCTCCCATCCTGAGTTTAGATTTTCTTTCCATTCTCTGGTTATGTTAAAATGTCCGAGACTCTTCTTCAGTCTCTTCCCATTGTTCTGCAGCCATGTCCAGTAGGGTTCAGGGCTGCCTCCCAAATAACAACTCAAAGGGACTATGTCCCGTGAATGCCAGAACATGAGTTCTGATAGCATATAGGACTAAGGGTAATTTCTCATCCCAGTCTTTCCCTGTTTCGGTTTTGGTTTTCCTCAACAAAGTTTTGATAGTTTTATTGTATCTCTGGACCAACCCGTCTGTTTGTGGATGGTAAACTGATGTTCTTATGTGTCTTACTCCTAGCAATTGGCAGACTTCTGCCATTAGTCTTGACATGAATGGCATTCCCTGATCCGTAAGAATCTCTTTGGGAAAGCCAACTCTAGAGAAAAACCCAATCATCGCCTGTGCTATGCTTTTGGTTGTCATAATGGCGTCTGGATATCTGGTAGCGTAATCGACTAAAACCAGAATGTACTGATAACCCTTAGAAGAGGCTACTTACGGACCCACCAGATCCATTCCTATTCAGGAAAAAGGTGTTTCTTTTATGGAAATGGGGGTCTCTTGGTTCGTTACTGGGGTTAACCAATTGGCACTTGGGACATGCTCTACAGTGTCTTCTAATATCCCCAAATAGTCCTGGCCAATAAAATTGTCATCATGATACTCTTCTGTTTTCTCTCTACCAAAATGACCCCCCCACTTGTCCATGGGCTAAATGAAGTACCTGTTCCCGGTAAGCCCGGAGAACCAGCAGTTGTTTCTTTGGGGTTCCTTGTTGTTAGATACATCTATACAATAATCAATTTTTGATCAGAAAATAGGAACCCATCTCATCTGCAGGATTAGAGCTGGCTGTAATCCATGCATTTTGTAGGATTGTGTCATCCCTTTGGCACATCCTAAAGTCCCCTGAGTTGGTTAATATTCTTTTCTCTTCGGGTATTGAAGTAGTATCATTACTATTGTCCTTCAGTCGATACCCTGTTTTTTTTATTTTTTTCTGTCTTTTTGTCAGGTGTTCCTTTGCTATGGAAATTTCAATGTCCTCCATGGAGCAAGGGGCCTCTTTTAATCATGGTTCCAAGGGACTTTGTGGTTGAATACTATCTAATATGTAAGGGAAGGCTGTATAATCAGTGCCTATAATGATGTCCTCTACCAAACTGGTTATTCCCCTCACCTTAATCCTCTCTTTCAAACCTCTCCAGTTTATTAGAATTCTGCAATGGGATATATTTTCTTATCCCCATGTATGCATGTTATGATCACCTCCTCTCCCTGTAACCATTGTTCCAGTTTAACCAGTCTTTCATGGATGACGCTTTGACTGCAGCCAGAATCTACTAGGGCCAGTTTGGACAAACCATTTACCGAGATGTAGGTCATGTATCTAGGAACTGTATCTCCAGCCCACAAAACCCTCCCTTTAGTCAGTCATATCTCCATGGGTTCAGCTGTTGGACATTTGTGAGGACAATCCCTTGCTATGTGTCCCCATTCTGCACAATAGTAACACTGCAGGGTGGAATGGAGTTCTTTTAGCCGAAAACGCAGGGCTTAGGTGTTGTCTGTGGGAAGTCCAGTAGGACTCTTCATAATGGGAGAAGGGTGGGAGGTCTTAGAGACTGAGGGTAAACTTCTCCCTGGAGCACTTCAGAATTCTGGACCTCTGTGATTTGCACAGGCTAGCTCAATCGCAGAAGATATAGTAACATCAGGATGTTGTTGAATCCAATTTCTAGTGGTTGTGGGCAAAGCTTCTAGTATTGTTCTAATAGAATTGCTTGTAGGAGTTCCTCTTTGCTACATTCAGTGAGGTTTGGCCACTTGCATTCCTCATCCTGCACTCTATGAAATAGGGCTCGGGAATTCTCTGACTCATTGTAGTATTGCTTTCTTTATTTCACTGTATGGGGTCTCTCCCCCTGGATTGACCGACTGATAGGCTGATTGTAACGCCCCGGTCAACAGTGGAGCGACATATTGACCCCACTGTTTGTGGGGCCAATTGGCGGAGATGGCAACCCTTTCATAGTTAGTGAACTGGTCATCTCCTTCCTGATATTTTTGTAGTACTGAGCTGGGTACTTTGGGTGTACCCTAGTAGTAGCAATAGTTTCCGTGAGCTTCTCCAAGGCAGTCTCATGGACCAAATGGTTACTAGCCATTATAGTGGCTTGGTTTTTCAATGCAGTCTTCAAAGCGTCTCTAACCCACCTTGCCTCTTTTACCTGTTCTTCCCATAATAGATGTACGTGTCTTTGTCCCTCAGCCAACTGGGCTATCATATCTGCCAGAGATGGATGGCCCTCCATGGTTCCCTCTTGTATTCTCCTTCTTATCCCACTTCTCCACCACTGTGACAGGGTACCACCTGAACCAGGGAAGGTTATAATACTTCTTCCTGTACATATAGGCAGTATTCCCAAAATAATGGTTTTCAATAAGTTTGTTTATTTACATAAAGCCTTTTCTTTGTCAGGGCTTGATTATTCTGTTCATTTCATACTCTGTTTTCGTTTCTTATGTTTCTCCAGCTCCACAAAACTTAGTTGTGGATTGGTTGTCCAGTGGCCAGCGAGAGAGAAGGGAAGGAAACAAAACAAAGAAGCCCCTATCAGGTAGGAGTTTTACATTGTTTTTGTTTCTTTTTCTATTCGTTTATTTTCTTTTATTAAGTGCATTTCCTCTTGTGCACGTTAAGCTTGTGTTGTGAATAGATAAGTGGGGAAAAGGGGAAAAATGGTGCTCATAAGCTTTAAGACACCTTAAAATACTCTGTGGTTGTGCATCTGCAAGAAATGGAAAGTGCTGCCCCTGAGAGACTGTTTTTAAGAGAGGTTTTTCTTTCAAGTCACATAATTGGCTTTGTTTGTGTTTTATTTTTACTATTTATCCCTCCTGTGAAAGCACATAAGCTTCTCGTTAGTGCTCTTCACCATGTGACATGAACTCCCATCGAAACAAATATCAAACAAACCAGATGACAGACAGATTGGAGGTGGTTAATATTTGTTATACTCCTCTATTTGCGGTGTTCGGTGGTGCCCGACCCTCCTCCGCGTTTCCTCCCACCTCTCCCAATACATTTTATTAAAGGAACGTATACGCGGTCCCGTACCTGTAGGTAGTACATTCAGGAGAGAGTGAATACAGAGTGCTAAATAGGAAAGCTACTTATTACTTATCATATGATGTCATCAATTATGTCATTTGAGATGTAATTAGTAATGTCATAAATTACATCATAGAACATAGAATGAGTAAATTTATATGTGAAGTCATAAGTAGTGCATGGCGGGGGCACAAGTTATAGTTATCTCTGCTAACTATCACTGGTGAAATTCTGTGTTTATGTAGTTCAAAATATCAGTGATGTCACTGACATATACACCTAACTTTAACGTTACTTTAACCTTTGTTGTTTTCAGTGATTATTATTTTTTGTAACATAAAGTAATATTTTATTACCATATGTAAAGCAACCGCCACTGGGCATGGCCTCTGGCTGTGCGCAGTGGAGGATTGGCTGCCAGGCCTGGCCTGTGGTCTGGCCCTCCAACAAACACCCCCCCACAGGTGTCAAACTACCCACTCACAGCCAACCCCCTCTTTTGCTTTGTGCCGCCAGGCCCAGTAGCCAAACCCCCAGCAGGCTGCCAACCCCATGCCGTGCACACCCTTTGGCCTATGTAGTTGTAGGAGGTTGGCCGATCAAATACACCAGACTGTCTGTCTTTTTAAGTAAGTAGGTTTTATTGGTCTTTTAAAGGGTGATTGCTTTTGCTGTGAGGTGTGTCTAAGGTAGGGGTTGGTGGACGTCTTCTCTCGTCTGGCAGCTAATCTCGTCTTCTTCTTTCCTTCCTTTCCAGAGGCCTCTCGGGAAGCGTGTGGGAACAGAAGAAGAATAGGTACAGTAAGTGTTTTGTTTACACCTCTCTTTCTTTCTCTATCCCTTCTCTCCACTCTAATGTCTCAATAAGTGGTTTCTCTGTCTTTCTTTTTCTCCACTGCTCTTTGTTTCGCCTTTCCTTACTGGTTCTTCTGTTACCCTGTTTTTCTTGTCTCACCCTTCTTCCCTGGCGCCGGTGGGGGGATTTCCTCTTTTCTCTCTCTCTCTCTCTGTCTAGTTTCTGCTTTCTGCTGTGCGGCTTTTCTCTTCTCCTGTTTTTACATTTCTTCTCCTTTTATTTACTCTCTTTACTGTTGGTTTGTCAGTTTCTCAATATTTTCCTCTTTCTTCCCCTTTGGTCGGTTTCTCTTTCCTTCTCTCTCCTTGC
This sequence comes from Pleurodeles waltl, assembly GCF_031143425.1. Lineage (NCBI taxonomy): Eukaryota > Metazoa > Chordata > Amphibia > Caudata > Salamandridae > Pleurodeles > Pleurodeles waltl. The sequence continues at coordinate 515,625,655 of NC_090445.1, forward strand.
TCCTATGGTAGGCTCATATAATCTCCCTACATCTGGTTCTCTTGTCTTTCCCTTTTGTTTCCCTGTATTCCCCACCCGTCCATGCTCTTAGTGTGGTGCCAGTGTTTCCCCTTTCTCCTTCCGCCTCCTGCTCCTTTCTCCCTGTCTCAAAACCCCGTATCTGGTTCGGCCACGCTTCTCCTGAAGCGTGGTGGGTTCACTCATGGGCTACCCGGGGCCAGAGGTCCTCGCCTCTGAGCCGGGACTGCAAGGGTGTCGGTTTCGGCTCCGGTCCGCTCTTCTGTTGAGGATTCCAGGCGTCTGTAGTTTCTTCCTCTTTGACTGCACTCCGTTGCTCTTCCGGTCTTTCTCCCGTCGGCTCCTTCGGTATGTTCCTCCGGATCCCTTCTCTTCCTTGGTATGGTGGAACCACCCCTTTTATGGCATCTCCTTCCCGCGGCCTCGGCCGGGAGCCAATGGGAAGGATGTCCCCACGGGTTGCTTCCGTGCCGCCAGGGGCAGAGGCAGCACAAGTTATAGTGGTGTGCGGGTCGGCCTGGTCCGACCCATCACAGTGCTGTTGGGGTCGTGTATGTGGTGCAGAGCTGGCGGAGAACCAGGTTGTAATCAGCAGGGCGGCGCTACATGCAGGGCTACCCTGGCTGATTCTGACTTCCACCACCGTCAGCCCGTCAGGATCACTGATCCAGGTGGAGGTGGTGCTGCCCTGGAGGTCTGACTGGCCAGGGTCGCAATGTGGTGATGAGACCGCCCCAGCAGCGGCGGTCCTGACTGCTACAGCAAGGCTGGTGGTCTAAAGATAGCCAGCCTTGTAATCAGACCCTCAATGTCTGCTCCCATCTGACAGGAGATTTAAAAATGCTCCTGCCAGGTGGAAGCAAACACATATTTCCCTCCCAGCACTGTTCCCCATGCTGGTGTGGGCAGGGACACTACTATGTCCCGGGCGGGTGTGCTCCCCAAAACACAGTAAGTAAGGTGGTCCCCAGGGATGGGATCCGATGGGACATTAAAGGCTCAGATAGGGGAGCCACACAGCACACATCCCTTTTAATTTGTTACAGTCCTTTTGTTAAGGCTCAGGGAGGGGTGTGTGCAACCCCTCCTCTTTTTTTACATTTTGGCCGTAGGGAATAGGGTCACCGGGGCCAAAGAGGTACCCTCCCCTTTTTTTTTATAGAAATCGTCCCTACTATTAATTGTTTTTTTTTAATGACAAAATGTATTTTGTTTTAACATATAAACAATCGAACACATAGACCATTCATTAGACATAATCACTTTAAAGTTATCGCCACCACTTGTACATAAGGTGTTTGTGATCGTGAACACGTATAACAGTTCTAGATCGAGTCCTCCTTCTTCCACCACTACAGTTCTATGGTATTTGTCCCAACCATTTCCCCCAGACATGTCTGTGTTTCTTTGGGGAGCCACTGGCTTCATAGACTGACTTTTCCTGTTGCGAATCCCTCGGTGCCACTGAGCTAAGGTGGGGGAAGTATGGGATTTCCAGTGAGCAGCAATATCCCATTTAGCAATCAGTAGGGCTCTCCCTAAAAAGGTATTTCAGCTCTCATGCAGTCCACACTTTCATGGACTCCCAGCAGAATTACAAAGGGGGACAAGGGGACTTCCACCCTTTAATCTTGGTGACTTCTGCTACTATGGCACATCCAAACCATTTGATAGAAGTCGTCTGGGATGGCGTCACACCGTGGGCAAGTAAGTTCTGAGAGGAGACCTTCTCAGTACAGTCTTTGTGGTGATAGATATACACTGAGTAAGTAATGAATTTGAACCAGCTGCAATAGGGAGGAGACAGAGAGATGTCTAGTTCTCATCAGGGCGCCTCTCCGGTCATCCTCCCAGAAGGGGCCCATCCATTCTTCCCAACGGGTTCTAAGGTGGTCTAGACTGCTCAAGGTATTCATCATAAGTGTGCAATAGATTTGGAATATTTTCCCTTAGCCCAGTGCCCCCATGAGATGTTTAACTTCTAGGGGATTGAATTCAGGGAGGGGGTCAGTGCGTGGGATCTATGCATGAAGGGCATGGCGTAATTATAAATATATATAGAATTGAGTTAGTGTGAGTGTGTATTTGTGTTGCAGGTCTTGGAATGATTTTGTGTACGTTCCTGACCATACATCCACTAATAATGACAGTTCAATAAGGTCCCATCATTCAAAACCCTGAAGTTTCACAGATTCACTGAGCCAAGTACCATGCCAGAGGGGGGTTTGTTTTGTGACTTTGCTCATCCAGTTGGTATGGCTTAATGCAGATCTCCGGGAGGACAGGGCCAATTTAGTAATTGAGGTAGTGGTTTGTGGGAGTGGGAATCTATACAACATGGCTAAGATTTGAGGGAATCCCATAAGTGACAGTTCTAGGCTATAGGAGAGATCTGTCTATCTGCTGTTGAACCAGCCATGCACCATAACAAGGTGGGAGGCTAAGTAATAATGGTATAAGTTAGTCAACCTAAGACCACCTTAATATGGATTGCATTGCCAGGTTTTAAGGGCCAATTGGAACTGGGTACCCCGCCATAAAAAGGAGGTTGCCAAACGACCATCTTAGAGGTATGGTGAGTGGGGTATTTTGGAACACATATAAAAATCTTGGTATTGAAGAGCAATGCTGGCCACGTTTAGTGGGAGGGATTGCCACCTAGTGAGGTCCTGTTTAGTCTTTTTCACTAGTGGCTTCAGGTTAAGATTTCAGTTGAGTTCTGGAAGGAGAGTCACCTAGATGCCCAGTGATCAGTATAGGGAAAGGTGCGGAAGACATTGTGACGCAAAGGGTTAATTAGCTTGAGCAGTGTAGATGAGCGTGATGCCTGCTGAAACCCCTGAACAATGTTGAAAAGTTCATGATATTATTTTCAAGCTTGTTTGTGTAGGAGACGCCGTCTCAACCTTGAGAACAAGAGTACAGGGAGAAGATGGAATGAAAACAAAGGCTGGGGAAGGGCAGGGCAGCCAAGAGACAAGTACTGATAAAATAGCTAGTAAATGCCAGAAAGAGATAGAATCCAAGCTTCGAGTTATTTAAGCACTGAAGTGTGGGTGAGGGATTTGAAGCTCGCAGATGGGGTTGTGAAAGCTGCCATGGCCCAGCGCTGCCTCCCTGTTTTGCTGTTCAGAGACTGTGACGCTTGAGGGGGAGAGAGATCCAAGCAGGCGGTATAGGGCTTCCCAGCATTTCGTGGACTAAGTTAAGTTCCACACAGGGATGAAAGGCCTTTGTTTCTCTGCTCTATTATTATGATTGATTATTATGCTTGCACTGTGTTTAGTATTCAGCTCATTTATATTTTGCTTTCTGAACTTCGTAGTGTGAGCTTGCTGCAGTAATTGAAACATGCATTTTGGTATGCAGTTAATCAAAGCTAATCTGAAGTATTCAGCTTGTTTATATTTTGCTCTCTGAACATCGTAGTGTGAGCCTGCTGCACTAATTGAAACATGCATTTTGGTGTGTTGTAAATCAAAGCTTATCTGAAGTATTCAACTCGTTTATATTTTGCTTCCTGAACATCGTAGTGTGATGCATTTTGGTATACAGTTAATCAAAGCTTATATCTGTCAATGAACTCTTTGCTTATATATATATGCATAGATGCTCTTTGTAGTGTACTCATATATAAATAGATGCTTTTCATTGCTATTCTTATTCTACTATTGTTGATGTGCTAAATACATATATTCACCTGAAATTCTAGTAAAGCTAAATTGTATTCATAATTGGCGTGTGGTCCTTCATTGAGCGTCCTTATTGACTTATACCGAACAGGTGTCAACCAGTCACCTGAATAAGACAACCAGATATTTGATGCGAAATCTGCCAAGGGATATATTGGTCTGCCAATTGAAGCAGTCTCTTACATGGGCTAAGGGCATCAGCACCAATTTGAAGGGGTTCAGTCAAAGACCAGATGCATCCTCAAAGCAATGAAGGATGTATAGACATCAGAGGCCTGTGACAGCTGGGTATTCCATGTAAAGGAGGACATCATCTGCATTTAGTGCAATACGGTCTTCTCATCCACCTCCTGAGTTCCAACCCTGGATCTGAGTGTCAGTACAGATCAGGTGCTCTAGTGGTTCAATTGCAAGTGCGAATAGGAGAGATGATGGGTGGCAGCCTTGCCTAGTTCCTCTCCTGATGGGGACAGCATCTGAGAGGATTCTATTGATTTGTACCCTTGCTGTGATGTTAGAATAAAAGGCTTGCACGAGCCTGCGGAAATGTGGTTACAGTCCAGCTCGCATCAGAGCTGCCTCCAGATAGTTCCAGTCCACCGAGTCAAAAGCTTTTTCAAAATCAAGAAAAAGTAGTGCCAAGTCAGTATTGAGTCAGTGTTGGTGCTCCAGAGCCACATGGAAGCGTCGGAGGCAGTGATGCGTGCTTCATGTAGAAAATGAAGCCGCATTGATCGGGCTGTATCAAGATAGAGAGGACACTCTGCAGTCATGTGGATAATATGGCAGTGAATATTTTAACTTCACAGTTAATAAGGGGGATAGGGTGATAGGCGGAGCAAGAGGGGGAGGGGGATTTTGGTACCTCTACGATTGTAGCCATATCCAGCTCAGGTGAGAAGATGCTGTTTTCTTCTACGTCTTCGTAAAGGCCCAACAGTCTTGGGATCAAGAGTTCTCTGAAGGTAGTGTAATATTCAGTTGGGAAACCGTCTGGCCTGTGTTTTTTCCCGGGGGTCATCGTGGCTAAGGCATCGGATATTTCTGAGGCTTTGAGGGGCTCACCCAATATCTATGCCTCTTTTTGAGGCAACCTGGAGAGGGATAAGTCTGCAAGGAAATGCATGGGGTAATCCGCGTCATCTTTACATGGGGCTGCATATAAGTTACGAATATAATGGGCAAATGTTTGCACTACTGTCTGTAGAGTGTTTACTTTGTTGTCTCATCATCGATGATTTCAGGCACAATCCTAGTGGTGTGATGGTGAGAGATTAGCCAGTACTTGTCTCCCGACCATATGTCTTGGCCGTTGTGGCTCTCCAAATATCTTTAGCCACCTCGAGAGATTGGCAAGGTATTTAATTTCTGATGAAATCTCGTTTATGGGTTGTGTCCTCCCTGGGGTTTCTATCAGTCTCTAGATGATGAGCCCTGGCTTCCAGTTGGGTGATTTGAAGCGAGCGGGTGCACTTGCATGTTTGGAGATAGCTTTGGGCAAAGGCGCATAGAGTCACTTTACTCGCAGCCCATAGGGAGCTGTGTGAGGATACTGAGCCTTCATTACAAATTAAGTAATTCTTAAGTTATGTCTCAAGTGCGTGAGCATATGTTTTATCTTGGAGGCACCAGGCGCTGATATCCACAGTTGACGTAAACCAACTCTTGGAGGGGCCTAAACAAAGTAGAAGGGGGGGGGGCGAGATCAGAGATACCTCTTGGTAGGATTTGAATCTGGGTAATGACTACAGTCCAGAGCTGACATAAAGATCAAATATATACTTGATTGGGTGTAGTGGACTGCAGCGGTGAGTGTGTATTGTGTTTGTCTTGGATACCATGTCTGCCACGCATCACACAGTCCCAGTGATGTAGTCCAATTAAAGAGGTGTCTTGCGTTGGTGTGTCAGGTGGCCGAGGATGATCTGGAGGTGTCCATGTTTGGTACTAGGACTGCGTTAAAGTCACCACCTATTAAAGTCAGGCCCTGTGGTATGTTTAGCAAGTGTGTGGAAAGTTCTTGAAGGAAGGTGCGGAGGGCCATTGGGGGGTCATATACACTCACAAGGTTAATGGTGCATTCCTCGTGTGTGCCAGTTAGGATTAGAAACCGGCCCTGAGGGCCCTGCGTATCTTGGGAGACCATGATCGGGAAGGAATTTTTCAGCAGTATAGCCACCCTCCTTGAGCATTTATTGTTAACTGCATGATAAACTCTGTCATAACCTTTGCACACCAGGAACGGACAGTGGTGACCATGGAGGTGAGTCTTCTGTAACAGTAGGACCTCTGGAGAATGTTGGTGTGCAAACGAGAGCACCGCTTCACTCAATCCAGCAGGTCATTCACATTCCAAGATAGGGCTTGGAGAGTTGCCCTAGTTAAGACAGTGTTGGTTGTCACTGGAGGAGGCTTGGGAGGGTGGTAAGAGGACCACCTTCTGGTCTGCTGTTAGTGGAGAAAGTATGGGTGTGTATCGCTTGGTGCCACCTAAAGCATATGTTGTGTAATAGTTTGTGCAGCTGGTGTGTCGGTGTGTGACTAGGTCGTGGAAGAATAATTAAGTTATAACATAAAACAAACATTGTATAAAACAGTGAACATTTACCGAGTCCCTTCCCTCCAACACCAGCCCACCCCATACTTCCCTCCCAGAATCATCTGTCACCCTCTTTAAAACCTGTAAAATAAAAACAAATACACTAAGTCAAAGTAGGGGTTTGCATGGCGGACCCTTCCTGTATGGAGAATAAATGTTAGCCATTGAAGTTAGTATTTGATAATTATAGTGTGGGGCAGTGTGACAGGGCAGATTCATCACTGCGGTGTGTAGATGGTGGTGGTGATCCGGTGAGCTATATTTCACATGATGCATGGTGACCTTCCCCACATGGGCTCCGTTGGTGTTTTGGTGGAGATGTGGGGTCATCTCGGGTTCGAGGAGACCAAGAGAGAGAGGCAGAATCAGAACCATGGCGTCTTCACCTTGAGCGGGTCCGATGGCGTTAGGGTTTAGGTTTCGTGCCTGTGGCCACCAGAGATATGTGTGGGGATTCCTTTGGTATTCTGACGTGGGTATTCCTCTGTAAGCCATTGCCAGGCCAGGTTTGGTGAGTCGAAGAGTGGCTCTTATTCTCGTGAATTATTTTAAGTTCTGAGGGGAAAAGGAGGTGAAATTGGAGGCCCAGTGCCCGTAGTTTTTGCTTGACCTCAACATAGTGCCAGTAATACCTCCAACAGGCCTGTAGTAATAAATATGAAATTATGACCACAGCAGAAACCACTCAGACAGACAGCCAGTTTAACACACCAACCGGCAGGGTGAAACCAACAGGCACCACGGCGGTAACCTCCTAGAGCCAGGCGGAAGACAATGTTCCGCCCATTGTATTATGAGGCACCAATCCACCACCTTTTCCGGGGCAGTACCAACGACATCAAAAGCCTGGCAGAAACACTGCACAGAAGGGAAACGACTCACCTCTGGACACTCAGGGAAGAACCACACGGTCGTTGAGCCCGAGTTGCATGTGTTCCCCATGCTCTTTTACCTTCTGCTCCATTACGAACACCAACGCCGGCGAAGACGACCACGGTGAGTACTGCAGCCTAGCACACAGGGGAGGGGGTGAGGAAAAAGAGAGTGACACACAGACGCAACACCCCCACCCCCAACCCCAATACCATACACACAAGCAGATGCAGTAACATTACATGTACACCCCGTATCCCTCAGGAATAATGCAAGGAAAAAATAAATTGATTAAAGTGAGTGTAATAAGATAAAATAGTATAAATACGTGCTTAAAAAATCAAAAAGTATATGCATATTTACAAATGTAGGGGCAATGCCGAGTCCTCAATGTCTGTTGGGCCACAGGGCCACATCACATAGTCCAAGACCCCACCTTACTCCTGCAACAACATGGAGAGAACACTGCAGGAGCATTAGGTCAAAAATAGACAGGCACCTCAGGGGGACGGGGAACGAGGAGCACCTCAGCCGAAAGATGGTACAACGCCACTGGTTCTAGAGGGGGCAACATGCCCTGTGTTTGGTCCTGAGGAGTGCAACACCACAGTCTTTCAAGTGGGTTATTTACCCACTGTTTATTCCTGGGGAGTGCAAGGCCACAGTCTCTCAAGTGGGTGATTTGCCCACTGCTTGGTCCTGGGGAGTGCAAGGTCACAATCTCTCAAGTGGGTGACTTCTACCATTTGTTCTGAAGGGGGCATTGTGCCCAGTAAGCTCCATCCTGTGAACGATGGAGTAAGTGGATGGCTTCTTCCACTGGTTCTGGAGGGGGCATTGTGCCCAGTGAGCTTCATCCTGTGGATGACGGGGTGAGTGGATGGCTTCTTCCACTGGTTCTGGAGGGGGCATCGTGTCCTGTGATGCAGATCTTGGGGAGTGCAAGGTCACAGTCTCAACACCAGGGTGACAGACCTCAGGATTTGCTGTCTGGTGCCAGGCTGCACAACAGCCCATGGACGCAGGACTACACACTGTCCCCCAGCAGTGACGGCTGCTCAGTGGTGGCAGTGGAGGTGCTGCTAGTGGAGCTGGCAGTGGTGGGGGGAGGCTCCAGCCCATCCACTGCAGCCTCGGACGGCTGCCCACTGGGGTTGCTGCTGCTAACCGTGGTGCTGGTGGCGGTGCTGGCAGTGGTGGAGGGAGGCCTCAGCCCTTCCCCTGCAGCCTCGGACAGCTGCCCACTGGGGCTGCTGGCAGTGGGGCTAGTGGCAGTGCTGGCAGTGGTGGGGGGGGCTCCAGCCCTTCCCCTGCAGCCTCGGACGGCTGCCCAATGGGTCTGCTGCTGCTGGCAGTGGTGATAGTGGCGGCGCTGGTGGTGGTGCTGGTGGCGGCGCTGGTGGCGGTGCTGGCAGTGATGGGGGAGGCTCCAGCCCATCCGCTGCAGCCTCGGACGGCTGAACCACCATGGTTGGTGGTGGGGGCTCCGAATGAGTCACAACACCAGACCTCTTGTCCTTTCTGCCTGCTGGTGCAAGCCCCTTGCCCTTCCTGCCAGGAGCTGGGGATGGCTCCTTGCTCCTTTTGGCAGCAGCTGGGGACTGCTCCTTGCCCTTCCTTTCAGCAGCCAGGAATTGGTCCTTGCCCTTCGTTTTAGCAGCTGGTGGTGCCTCCTTGCCCTTCCTTGCAGCAGCTGGGGGTGCCTCCTTGCCCTTCCTTGCAGCAGCTACGGGTGCCTCATTGCCCTTCCTTGCAGCAGTTGGTGCAGTCTCCCTTTCACCTGGAGTAGCTTCGGACACTACTGTGCCCGTGGACTGGGTGGCTGAGGTGCTTGCCTGAATTTTAACCGCCCTGGCCTGACATGATGTTAAGCCGCGGCACGCGGAGCGAGCTGAACATTCAGCTCGGGACATGGCCGCAGAGCACGGCGGTAGGACGCGCAGCGCTCCTGAAATTTCTTATCTTTATAGAGGCCCCAAATTGGGCATGGGGCCTCGCTACAGTAATGGCGGGACGCGCCCCCGCTAGTTTCTTGCCTCTCCCCACTCTCCATTTTTCCCCCACTTACCTTCTGCCTCTTTTTCTTTCTTCTTTTCTGTCTTCCTCGTTTCTTCCTGACTTTAAGCCTTTCTTTCATGTCCATGATTCTTCTCTCTTTCCCAGCATGCCTTCCTTCTCCCTGCATGCCTTTGGAACCTTACTTAACATGGTGACTTTACTATGGAATTCTATGTTATGTTCCCAATCCAATATGGTGTCTTTTACTTCCTGCCGGTCACTTCCTGTTCTTTGGGTATATAAGGTGTGTAATTCCTGTTCTCTTTGCGCTGCAACATTTCCCTAGGGTGGTGATCTGTGCTCCTGTTCTTCTGCGTCAGATATATGATTTCTGAGCCTGTTCCAGCTTTTTATTTTTGTCATTTTTGCCTTTTGTTCAGATTAATTTTTACCTTTTGTTTTTGTTCCAGGATTTCCTATTTGAGTTTTTTTTCCCCTTTGGTTTTTTTTCCCTCGGGGACTCCTTCTGGAGGGCACGGACTGCCTTTGGCTTTCCCTCCATCATCACCACTGTGGCTACCAGAAAGGGTCGCCCCTACTTGGGCCAAGGCAGAACCTATAAGAACAAAGACCTCGCCACATTTCCAGTGGGCCACAGACAACGAGTAGGTCGTGACAGATTGCAGCGCCAAGCGAACCAGACTTCGTCAGGCGGAATGGAAGATACTGCAACGGCTGCTGCAGACCCTAACCAGTCCCTACTCATAACTATTCAGCAAGAAGCCCAGGAACTGCAACAATTAAGAAATGAAAATCTGGCTCTACAGCAAGCCTTGGCATCCCGAAATACTGATGTTCCTACTGTCTCTACTACTAAACCTCGGTTTTCAGGAGACCCAAATAAGCTGCAAGAATTCCTTGATGCTCTGACTGTCTACTTTGCCTTTAGACCCACACAATTTTCACAAGATAAAACGAAAGTGGGTTATCTCATCAGTCCCTTGTCAGGTCCTACCTTGGCCTGGTGACTCCAATAGTAGCCTCCAACGACCCAGTGTTGTCTGATTACTCAGCCTTTGTGAGCAGATTCAAACAAATGTTTTAACGCCCAGGATTGAAAGCATCAGCAGAAGCAGCGCTCTGTGAAATTCAACAAGGCACTCAAGATGTTCTCCAGTACATCACATGCTTCAGACAATTGGCTGCTGAGACAACATGGGTAGAGCGTACTCTGGTAACTCTTTTTCACAGAGGTTTGCGAGAAGACATTAAAGACGAATTAGTACACTCTACCAGAGTAGAAGATCTTCGAGGTTTGATGGATTTAGCTCTCTCTATAGAATACCTTCTCCAAGAAAGTCGTCTAGAAAAAATAAAGAATCGTGGACCTTCCCAGTCAAGCATCTCATGTGTCTTTGTACATCGTCCGGAAGAACCTCGACCCGTATCTAGAGAGACAGAAGGAGAACCTATGCAGATAGATACTGCTCGTGGTCCACTCTCAGCTAGCGAATGTGAAGACAGACGGAGAAGAGGATTGTGCCTTTATTGTGGTGCAGCTGGTCATTTGCTCCGCACTTGTCCAGTTTGTCCTATGAAGACCTCGGGAAACGCCACTTCCCGTCCTCAGTGAGAAGGAAGGGGATGGGATCTTCTGCAATACCTTCCATCAGTTCTTCCTAGGAAGATGCCACTATTCTATTTATGTTACCTGTTATCATGCAATTACCTGATGGTCGTGAAGAAAGGACCCTGGCATTATTAGATTGTGGAGCTAGTGGCATTTATATGGTTTTGATTTGGGCTAAAAAACTACAAATTCCCATACTGCCTAAAGGCATTCCAGAACAAGTGCATACTGTAGACGGATCCTTATTGTCCTCCGGTCCTGTTATTAATACCACTTCGATTCTAGGTCTACACTTTGGGAAACATCAGGAACATGTCTCTTTTGATTTAATTTCCTCCCCCAACCATTCTATAATCCTAGGAATCCCATGGTTCATAAAACACAATCCGTATATTAACTGGGAAACCAGAACCATTTCTTTGTATTCTAAGTTCTTTCACGATCATTGCCATGCTTCTGACACCTATTGGTCTCCCAGAAAAATAATAACCTCAGAACCAAATGTAGGACATTCCATAAATTCAGTCCAGGAGATACCAAGCCAATTTCTAGAATTTATAGACGTATTTCAAAAACCATCAAAGCCCGTATTACCTCCACACAGAGACTATGACTGTACCATTCCCCTGGAACCTTGAGCAATTGTTCCTTTTGAAAGAATGTATTCTCCCACTAAACCAGAAAGAAAGATTCTGAAGGACTATCTTCAAGAAAATCTACAGAGTGGTCTTATTACACCATCTTCTTCTCCTGCGGGGGCTGTCCTCTTCTTCATATCTATAAAGACAAAAGATCTTCGTCCCTGTATAGACTTCCGTGGATTAAATAAAAGATCGATATCCACTACCCCTTATCGAAGACATTTTGGAGGCTGACAGAGGGGCACAAATGTTCACAAAATTAGATCTTCGGGGAGCCTATCATCTCTTGCGTATTAAGGAGGGAGATGAGTGGAAAACTGCCTTTCTGACCACTTTTGGACATTATGAATATAAGGTAATGCCTTTTGGCTTAACAAACGCCCCCTCAGTGTTTCAAAGATTTATGGATTCCATATTCTCCGACTTCTTAAACCACACTGCAGTGATTTATTTAGACAATATCCTCATATATTCCAGACGTCCTGAACTTCATCCTTCACACGTTAAACAAGTCTTAAATAGACTCAGACAACATCAACTTTACTGTAAACTGGAGAAATGCGAATTTGATAAGACTGAGGTTAAATGTTTAGGCTATCATATCAGTCCAATTGGTATCTCTATGGATCCGGAAAAAGTTCAAGCCATTCTAGATTGGCCATCCCCTTCGTCAATCAAGGAAACTCAATGTTCCTTAGGGCTGGCCAGCTTCTACCGTCAATTTATCCTGGACTTTGCGAAACAAACCAGTCAAATTACACAAACTCTCAAGAAAGAGAGTTTGCGAAATGGTTTCATCTGGACAGACATGGCTGAGACTGCTTTCCAAAACCTAAAACAGGCCTTCACTCAAGCCCCCATACTGAGACATCCGGATACCAATAAACAATTCATAGTTGTTACTGCCATTTCCGAAGAGCCATCGGGGCAGTATTACTGCAACAACAAGACGACGATGGATTAGAACATCCGATCTTTTAACTATCCCATGTGCTCTCTGATTCTGAACAAAATTATTCAGTACTGGAAAAAGAACTGTTGGCTCTAAAAACTGCCTGTCAAGAGTGGAGACAATTCCTTATGGGTTCAAAGGAACCTTTTGAAGTAAGAATGGACCATCGTAAGCTGCAATGCTTAAGCAATTTTCAGTGTTGAAACCGTCGACAAGCTCGTTGGACCTTTTTCTTTAGTCAATACGATTTCTATATGACCTATATTCCAGGATCTCAAAACATTTTGGCCGATGCCCTATCTCGCCATTATCCTGACAGTTCTAATACCCCTTCACAATATCTACTTGAACCAGACAAGATAATTGGTGTGATCCAGTCATTCCTAGATGAAGTACTATCTGAATACACAACCCTTTCAGAACAAGAACTAAAGGATCTGCGTCCCAAGATACGCAAACATAAAGAATAATATTATTACAAAGACACCTTATTTCTACCTTCTAAAAAAGTGCAAGAAAAGATACTTCAGATATGTCATGATTCCCCAGTAGCTTGTCATCGGGGTATTAAGGCCACACAGGAATTACTTCTCTGCTCTTTTTGGTGGCCTACATTGAAACAAGACGCCGAAATCTTGTCCCATTTGTGCCCAAGTGAAAGTACCTTGTACTAGGCCCGCAGGACTACTTCAACCATTACCAGTTCCACCAGCCCCTTGGCATACAATATCAACTGACTTTATGTGCCCATTACCTCCATAAGCAGGAAACCGAGTTATAATTGACTAAGATGGCTCATTTTACTGCTTTGAAGAAATTACCCACCTCACAAGAATTGAGTCAGATCTTTATTCAACAAATTTTTCGTCTCCATGGTCTCTCACACGGGGCCCTCAATACATATCACGGTTCTGGAAACACTTTTGTAAGATCTTGAATATCAATGTAGCGTTATCATCTGGATTTCATCCCCAAACTGATGAGCAGACCGAACGTCTCAACCAAGGAGTTAGGCAATATCTTCGTTGTTTTTGTAACTCCACTCAGAGTAACTGGAGTACTTATCTTCCCATTGCAGAGTTTCTTACAATAATACCGTCCATGGTGTCTCCAAGGTCACTCCTTTTTTCTGTTCATATGGATTCCATCCCACATCTTTTCCTTCTTCTCCCAAGACCTCCTCTACACTTCCTGCTATCACCTGTCTTTCCAAAAGACTACATAGAATTCAAAGACTTATTCGATCTAATCTATTAGTCACTAAAAGATACATGAAAAGACTGGCTGATAAGAAACAAAGTGAGGCTCCAGCTTATCATGTCCAAGATAAAGTCTGGCTTTCTTCAAGATTTTTGCCCCTACGTCTTTCCCAAAATAAGTTTAAGCCCGTTACTATGGACCCTTTTGTATTCTTCAGAAAATTAATCCTGTAACTTCCGGTCTCCGTTTACCTCGATCCTGGAAAATCCAGCCAGTCTTTCATGTCTCTCAGTTGAAACCCTATGCACCTGATCCTTTTTCCCAACATTACACATGTCCTCCTCCTTTGTTTGTAGCTAATGAACCTGAATATGAAGTACAGGAAATATGTGACTCTTGTATATTCCAGAACCATCTTCAGTATCTTATTCATTGGAAAGGCTATCCTCTTTAGTGAATGTTCTTGGGAAGATGCCTCTTCTGTTCACGCCCCTCTTCTGATTCGTCAATTTTTTCAGCTGTTTCCGCACAAACCCACGGCTCTGGGGGGGACCTACTTTTGTGCCGCAGCACGCGGCGCAAACCGAACATTCTGCTCGGGACGCGGCGCATGGCGGTAGGACGCACCGTGCTCGTGCAATTTCTTATCTTTATTGAGACCCCAAATTGGGCATGGGGCCTCGCTACTGTAATGGTGCAATGCGCCCCGCTAGTTTCTTGCCTCTCCCCACTCTCCATTTTTCCCCCACTTACCTTCTGCTTCTTTTTCTTTCTTCTTTTCTGCCTTCCTCGTTTCTTCCTGACTTTAAGCCTTTCTTTCATGTCCATGATTCTTCTCTCTTTCCCAGCATGCCTTCCTTCTCCCTGAATGCCTTTGGAACCTTACTTAACATGGTGGCTTTACTATGGAATTCTATGTTATGTTCCCAATCCAATATGGTGTCTTTTACTTCCTGCAGGTCACTTCCTGTTCTTTGGGTATATAAGGTGTATGATTCCTGTTCTCTTTGCGCTGCAACACTTCCTTTGGGTGGTGATCTTCGCTCCTGTCCTTCTGCATCAGATATATGATTTCTGAGCCTGTTCCAGCTTTTTTTTTCTTTATAATTTTTGCCTTTTGTTCAGATTTATTTTTACATTTTGTTTTTGTTCCAGGAGTTCATATTTGAGGTTTTTTCCCCTTTGGGGATTTTTCCCTTGGTGACTCCTTTTGGGGGGCATGGACTGCCTTTGGCGTTCCCTCCGTCAGCAGCACCGTGTCTACCAGAAAGGGTCGCCCCTACTTGGGCCAATGCAGAACATATAAGAACCAAGACCTCGCCACATTTCCAGTGGGCCACAGACACAGACAACGAGTAGGTCATAACACATGAGGGACGGGGGAGTTGTACGGAAGAGGTCCATGGTGGAGAGGAAAAGCTTCCTAAGGACTTTGGGGCAGGAAGAGGGAGGTGGTTTGGGAGTGGAGGAAGAGGGAGTGGTGGTAGGAGGTGTCTGTCTGCTGGGTTTGGGTGCAGGTGCATGGGCTGGATGCGGTTGTGAGGTGGATGGCTGTTGGGTGTCTGAGTGCTTACGTTTGCGTACTTTGGGAGAAGAGGATACAGGGGACGTGTGCATGGAAGTGGGGGTGGTGACTGCCAGTGAGGGGCGTGTGCTGTTAGGTATGCTGGTGATGGGGGTAGTGGATGAGGATGTAGTGCATGCAGGTGTGAGTGGAGACGAAACTGAGAGGGAGGTGGATGACAAGGAGAAGGAGGCCACAGTGGAGGCAGTGGATGTTGGTATGTCTGCTTCTGGATGGTGTTTGTGTGAGTGCCTGTGGGATGAAGTGTGGTGCTTGTGTTTGCCATGTGCACTCTTGTGTGTTGTCCTGGGTGCATTCTCATCTGACTGTGTGCTTGGGATAGGTTGGGGTTGAGGGGAATGGGATTGGGTAGAGGAAGTTGGAGGGGGGAAGCTAGAAACAGGGAAAATGGCTGCCATCAGAGAAGAGGCCAGAGCCTGGATTGATCTATGTTGGGCTGTCATGCCAGTGTGAATGCCCTCCAGGAATGCATTTGTCTGTTGCATTTGGGCTGTCAGCCCCTGGATGGCATTCACAATGGTTGACTGCCCAATAGAGATGGATCACAGGAGGTCAATAGCCTCCTCACTCAGGGAAGCAGGGCTAACTGGGGCAGGGCCTGAGGTGCCTGGGGCGAAGGAGATGGCCACCCTCCTGGGTTAGAGGGCACAGGAAATTCGCTGATGGGCTGCTGGGAGGGCTGTGCTGGTACGGGGGTGGGGGCTGAACCTGTAGCTGGGGTGGGCACACAGGTGTCTGCCACCACCAGGGAACTTCCATCGGAGGAGGAATACGTGTCCAAATTGTCCTCTCCTGTCTCCGCTGTGGTGCTCCCCTCGCCCTCCGTCCTACTGGTGCCCTCACCGTGGTGGATTCAGCCTCCTGGGTCCTGTGGGATACAACTCCCTCCATCGCCGGTGCCCCTGCTCCTCCGCCAGATGATATTAATGCACATATGGACAGGGTGACAAAACAAAAAGGGGGGGACACAAAGGATACACTTGGTCAGTGGTGCCAACAACACCACCGTTGGTGTACACGACACACTCACACACAGGGAACAGCCCTGCGCACTAGGCAATGCACCACCAGTCACAATGCTAGTCACCAGGCCATGGATCGGGACAACTATTGCCAATTGCAGCATGCCTGAAACCCACAGACCCCTGCCTAGTAGTAGATGCCTACTAGCTTGGTTGGAGAACTTTCACATCAGAACCCTGCCCAACATGGGACCAACCCTGCAATACCAAGCCTGGCCTAGGGGCACCCACAGGGCCCAAACCCCCCACCCGGATCCCACCCCACCAGGCGCAAGTTGTATACTGGGGTACTGTACCCACCCCCTTGTGGCTGCTGTGATGCCCCCAAGCACCCATCTAGCTCCGGACAGGCCACTGCCAGTATGCGGGCCATCAGGGGGGTCAGGGTTTGACGGGCACCCCTTCCTCGTTGGGAGGCCATCCCCAGCTGGGCATCCGCGGTCTTCCGTGCCCAGAGTCTCAGGTCCTCCCACTGTTTCCAACAGTGGGTGCTCCGCCTGCCGTAGACCCCCAAGGTCTGCACGTCCTTGGCGATGGCACGCCAAATAGGCTTCTTTTGATGGGCATTGACCTGCAGGGAAAGGTATTAGTCCGACCATCCTGCCTGTCACACTCATGGCCCACCATGCCCCTTCCCATCCCCATTAGCACAGACATGGCCCACCATACATGCAGCACGCTGCCCAAAGCCCATCAAACCACCCACCCCCTACATGAGGCCTTCACACACAGCACTCCATGCGTTCACGCACCATGCATCATACTCACGATGTACTCACCTGTTGGTCTGGAGGCCATACAGCATTCGGTACTGGGGTAGGACCCCATCCACCAGTCGCTCCAACTCTGCTGAGGTGAAGGCAAGGGCCCTTCCCCCGTCACACGAGCCATGGTCAGCTCCAAACACAGGTCACAGCAGCACATGCAGTGTAGGTTCTCTCCTGTGGAAGGTGAGGTAGCAAGTGAGTGAACAGTTAGAAAATGGCGGTGACGTTCGCGTAGGTGCATAACGTCACCGGCATACATCACCATTGGCCACTGTACCCCATAGGGCTCAATGTTAACCAATGAGGAGTTGTACGGCTGTTTTCGTCCGCCTCCCGCAACGGCACACAACGTCAGCGGAATTAGCTAATTTCCACCTGTCCCTCCATACAGGACAGGCGGATGCCATTTTAGGGGGGGCAGGCCATGGATCCTAATTGCGTCACAGTACACAAATGCACCATTTGGACATCTCCAACAAAATACTGCTACAACCACAACATGCATTGAACTGTAGGGGTTGGAATTAAGAGATAATGACTAGCTGCTCACCATTTTTCCCCATAGATTGCAACCGCTGCAGATGAATAGTAGATGGAGACATCCCCGTGTACAGACCCCTGCTGGACTTGACAACAATGGAGGACAGGCACATTATCCTCACCTATAGACTGGACAGAGACACAATCACGGAGCTGTGAGCCCAATAGGAGCCTGACCTAATCTCTGCTATCCGTCACCCCACGGGATGCCCCCTCTTGTGCAAGTGCTATCTGTGCTCCATTTCCTGTCAACTGGCTCCTTCCAAGTGACAGTGGGCTTAGCAGCAGGAATGTCTCAGCCAATGTTCTCAATAGCGTTGACCAGAGTGTTGTCTGCCCTGATTAAACACATGTGCAGCTACATCGTTTTCCCCCAGGTGGAGGATTTGGCCACAGTGAAAGCTGATTTCTATGCAATGGGACATATCCCTAACATTATTGGGGCAACTGATGGAACACATGGAATTTGTCCCTCCCCCCCCCCCGGTGAAATGAACAGGTGTTCAGAAATCGAAAGAGCTTTCACTCCATGAATGTGCAAATGGTGTGCCTGAGGGACCAGTACATCTCCCACGTCAATGCAAAATATCCTGGGTCTGTGCATGATGCCTTTATCCTGAGGAATATCAGCATCCCAAATGTAATGGCTCAACTCCAGAGGCACAGGGTGTGGCTAATAGGTGAGCCCTGGTTGCCACCCACTATATGTTGGTGTATGGGTATGGTGTGGGCCCTAAGGGTTAATGTGTGGCTAACGGTTGCCCCTCAATATTTGCAAGTGACTCAGGTTACCCCAACCTCTCATGGCTACTGCCCCTTGTGAGGAATCCCAGGACAAGTGCAGAGGAACGTCACATTGAGGCACATGGTCGAACAATAAGAATTATAGAGAGGACCTTTGGCCTCCTGAAGGCCAGGTTTTGTTGCCTCCATCTAACAGGTGGATCCCTGTGCTACTCACGCAAGAAGGTCTGCCAGATCATCATGGCATGCTGTATGTTGCACAACCTTGCCTTGCGTTGCCAGGTGCCTTTTCTGCAGGAGGAGGAGGCTGGAGATGGCCGTGTGGCATCAGTGGACCCTGTGGACAGTGAAGATGAGGAGGCAGAGGATGAGGACAACAGAAGTGCAATCACTCGTCACTACTTCCAATGACACACCGGTAAGACAGTGTAAATTCACATTTAATTGACAGTTTTGTGTTTGACATTGTCACTGGCAGGCTGTTTTTCCCACTTCTATGGCCACTCACTGTACCCTTTGGCATCACTATTTGCAGATATTTGTGCCCCACTATCGTTCCTGGTGTGTTGACTGCAGCCAACTACAGGTCTTTCCTATGTATGCATTACTGTACAGTTGAATTACAATGTTTAAACCTGGAAAAATGAATACATAGTTAAATTATTTGACATACTCCATATTTGTTTTTTCCAAGGGTGTTTATTTAAGTGCTAAGAAGTAGATGGGGTAGTGGGAATGGCTGGGTTGATGATGGAGGAAAGTCCAGGATAGAGTCCAGTCTATTTGTATCACAGGTGCATTGTCCAGGGGGCCATAGGAAGGGGAGCAATGGCAGTTCAAGGTGGACAGGGTGACAGAGTAGGATACAAGGGTGACAATCAGGAGAGTCTTATTTCCTGGAGGGGGTCTTGGCAATAGTCTCTGGCTTCTGCCTGGATCGCAGGGAACGTTTGCGGGGTGGTTCTCCTTCTGCAGGGGGAGGGGTACTGGTGGCCTGTTGGTCCTGTGGCGGGGCCTCCTGTCCACTAGCGGCAGCGGAAGGCTGTTCATCGATGTGGCTAGTGTCAGGGACCCGGTGGTGTGCCACCGCCTCCCTCATAGTGTTGGCCATGTCTGCCAGCACCCCTGCAATGGAGACCAGGGTGGTGTTGATGTCCTTCAAATCCTCCTTGATCCCCAGGTACTGTCCCTTCTGCAGCTGCATGTTCTCCTGCAACTTGTCCAGTATCTGGCCCAGCGTATCCTGGGAATGTTGGTATGCTCCCCGGATTGCAGTGAGTGCCTCCTGGAGAGTCGGTTCCCTGGGCCTGTCTTCCCTCTGTCACACAGCAGTCCTCCCAGCTTCCCTGTTGTCCTGTGCCTTTGTCCCCTGAACCGTGTGCCCACTGCCACTGACCTCAGATCCCTGATCGTCCTGTGTTTGTGGGGTGGCCTGGGGTCCCTATAGTGGTGGACACAATGCTGATTGACATGTCCTGGGGACAGAGGTATGGGCCCGCTGAGTGGGTGCTGTGGTGGTGTTTCCTGAGGGAGGAGGCTATGTGGTGGTGTGAGTGTGTGCCTGGGTAACCAACTGTCCGGAGGTCCCTGCTTGGCCAGGTTGGTCATCTAGATCCAGGCGACCAGAGCTGCTGTCATAGTTGAGGGCCTCTTCTGGGGGGGGGGTCTGTATGTTGCTGGCCCCTCTTCTCCAGTGACATTGGCTGGAGTACCTGTGGGGATGTGAATGCAGTGTTATTGTTTCTGCGTGTGACATATTGTGCATGGGTGGGTTGCCCTCTATGGTTGTTGTTGCCCTGAAAGATTTGCCTTTGTGTGAGTTGCATGCAGTGGTGATAGGTGTCCATGCAGGTCTGTGAGGGGTGTCCATGCATTGGTGTTGCATGCAGGGCTTGGTATTGGGATGAGTGGGTTGTGATGGTGGGGTATGTGGGAGGTGGTGATGTGTTGGGAGTGAGGGTAAGGGTTGGGGTTTGTGATGGCATGCAGGTAGGGGGGGTGATAGTAATGGAGATTTGACTTACCAGAGTCCAGTCCTCCTCCTTCTCCTGCCAGGCCCTCAGGATGTATGATTGCCAAGACTTGCTCCTCCCATGTTGTTAGTTGTGGGGGAGGAGGTGGGGGTCCACCGCCAGTCCTCTATACAGCTAGTTCGTGTCTTGCTGCTACGGAACGCACCTTCCCCCGTAGGTCGTTCCACCTCTTCCTGATGTCATCCCTTGTTCTGGGGTGCTGTCCCACGGCCTTGACCCTGTCCATGATTCTCCGCCATCGCTCCATCTTCCTAGCAATGGATGTCTGCTGCACCTGTGCTCCAAATAGCTGTGGCTCTACCCGGATGATTTCCTCCACCATGAAGCTTAGCTCCTCCTCTGAGAACCTGGGGTGTCGTTGTGGTGCCATGGATGTAGTGTGAGTGGTGTGGGTGAGGGTGTGTGGGGTGATGTGTTGGGATGTGTGATGTAAGGTGCGTGCATGGTGTGTAGGTGATGGTGTGATGTAGCTCTGGTTGTGTGGGTGCTCTTGCTGTATCTCTCTCTGGTGGCAATTATTTCTAGTCGTAAAGGGATGTGGGTAGTGTGGGTGGGTGTTTTATAGTGGTATGGGTGTGTGGGTGTGGTGTATGTATGTGTGTCAGGTGTGTGTAGTTTGAATTGTCCAATGTGGTGTAGTTTTGTTTGAGTGTGTGTATTTTGAGTGCAGTGGTATGGCCCGCCAATGGTTTACCGCCATTGAATGTCCACCGCAGTGATTCATGGGTCATAATGTGATGGCGTAGTTGTGTTGGCGTAACGGTGTGGGTTTTGCTACTGACAGTTTATCACTGACCTTTGGGCTGGCCGACTTGTGTGTGTGGCTGTATAGTGACAGATTGGTATGGGTGTGTCATAATATGCTTGGCGGTTATCCACCGTGGCGGCGTTATGTTGGCGGCAGTCGGCATGGCGGTAAGTGGGATTTACCCCCAATGTCATAATGAGGGCCTATGTGTCTCACTGAAATGAGAATGTTTAGATGTTCCAGGTAATTTAACTTTGACATTGTCCCAAATTTGCACTTCTTTAATCTTCATTGGGTTATGATCATCATAATTAAATTTCCTCTTGAACTGTATATCCTTCTCTCTTTGACGCAATTTTCTTGACCACTACTTCCTTTGTCATTTCTACCGAAATTCCTCACTCACGGAGGAATCGGAATGGTGTTGGGACTATGGTGGTCATTACAACCCTGGCGGACGGTGTTAAAGCGGCGGTAAGACCGTCAACAGGCCGGCGGTAAAAATTTTGCAATTACGACCGTGGTGGAAACCGCCAACAAAGACAGCCACTATAACACTCCGACCGCCACGGTACAAACAAACAGCGCAGCATTCACCGCCAACAGACAGGCGGGAGACAATGTACCGCCCACACTCCTACAACCCACCAATCCGCCACTTATTCCGGGGCGGATTTACTGCGGATAAAAGCACGGCGGAAACAGGATTACAAAGGGAAAGCGCTCACCTCTACACACCCCACGAGGAATGAGGACACCATGGACCCGGAACTCCAAATTCTCCCTGCGATAGTCTTCCTGCTCCTCCAACAGGAGCACGAATGCCGGCGGCGAAGACCACGGTGATTACTGCACCTACGACACAGGGGAGGGGGAGGGAAAAAACAGGGACACACACACGCAACACCCCCACCCTCACCCATGACAACACACACACTGATGCATATTGATACATCACAGTTACACTCCCCCAGTCCCCCCAGAAGAATGCAAAGACAAAAGAAAATGAGTGTAACCATTGTAATATATTAAAAGCAAGTAGGCAAAAATATATATACATACACCATGTACAAATTATATACCAAGCATAGTAGTCCAGGTAGTGCTGCAATTAAGTCCGTGGAACACTGGGCCCACATGGTATGGGCAAGGCCCACACAAGATCCCCGACCATGACGTGGAGAAAACTGCAGGGGCATCAGAGAGCAACAAAACAGGCACCTCAGGGGGAGGGAAAGGGGGGGCACCTCAGCCGGTTGAGTGCACGACGCCAAATCCACTAGGGGGCCACATGCCCACTGTTCAATCCTGGGGAGTACAAAGCCACAGTCTCTCAAGTCTAGACAGTGGGTGGGTTGCCCAATGTTCCATCCTGGGGAGTGCAAAGCCAGAGTCTCTCAAGTCTATACAGTCGGTGGGTTACCCACTGTTCCATCCTGGGGAGTGCAAAGCCACAGTCTCTCAAGTCTATACAGTGGGGGTGGGTTGCCCACTGTTCCATCCTGGGGAGTGGAAAGCCACAGTCTCTCAAGTCTATACAGTGGGTGGGTTGCCCACTGTTCCATCCTGGGGAGTGCAAAGCCACAGTCTCTCAAGTCTATACAGTGGGTGGGTTGCCCACTGTTCAATCCTGGGGAGTGCAAAGCCACAGTCTCTCAAGTCTCTAGTGGATGGATCTCTCCACTGGTTCTGGAGGGGGCATGGTGCCCAGAGTGCTTCATCCTGCTAAGGACAGAGGTAGTGGATGGATCTCTCCACTGGTTCTGGAGGGGGCATGGTGCCCAGAGTGCTTCATTCTGCCAGTGACAGACTCAGTAGCGTCAGTGCCCTTGGCGCTCATGGGCCAGTGGTGCTTGAGACGTCGGTGCCCTGTTCAGCGGCTTTTGAGGCGGCGGTGCCCTGTTCAGCGGTTCTTGAAGCGACGGTGCCCTGTTCAGCGGTGCATGAGACGGCGGTGCCCTGGTTAGTGGTGCTTGGAGCGGCGGTCTCCATTGCAGTGACTCAGCTGCTGGCGGTCCTTCATGGCCCAGCGGGGCTTTTGCTGGCGGTCCTTCATGGCACAGCGGGGCTTTTGCTGGCGGTCCTTCATGGCCCCAGCGGGGCTTTTGCTGGCGGTCCTTCATGGCTCAGGGGGGCTGGTGCTGGCGGTGGCCTCCTGGGCAGCTGGGCTTGTGCTGTCGGTGGCCTCCTGGGCAGCTGGGCTGGTGCTGGCGGTGGGCTCCTGGGCAGCTGGGCTACCTGGGCAGCTGGGCTGGTGCTGGCGGTGGCCTCCTGGGCAGCTGGGATGATGGCGGTCTTCTCCGCCGTGCTGCTCTTCCCAGACTTGCTGACTTTCTTGTGCCCCCTCCCCACCTTGGAAGGTGTTGCAGCTGACTCCACACTCCCACCTGTGCCCCTGGGAGCGGCTTTGGTGGCTGGAGTCTTCCCCCTCTCCCGCCGGGCACTGGCCAACTTCTGATGCTTCACAGGTGGGGGACTGTCTGTGCTGTGGCTCCGTGCCACACTGGCTTCCCTGTTGGCCGGTGCACTCCAGATTCCAGTGACTACAAGCACCACTGGTCCCGGAGATGTTGTGGCTGAGGTGCTAGTTCAGGACCTAGGAGACGGACGGGGTGGGGGAGGTGTGGGAAAGAGGTCAAGGTTGGACAGGAAACGTTTTTGGGACACACTGGGACGGGTAGCTGGAGGGGGTTTGGGAGTGGAGGAAGAGGTTGTGATTGTAGGAGGTGTTTGTTTGCTGACTTTGGGTGAAGGTGCATTCGCTGGAGGCTGTCGTGAGGTGGATGGCTGTTGGGTGGGTGTGTGCATGCGTTTGTGTATCTTGGGACGGGGGTAACAGACACACTGGGAGAGGACACAGGGGACGTGTGAATGGTAGTGGGGGTGGTGACTGACTGTGAGAGGGGTGTGGTGGTGGGTGTGTTGGTGATGGTAGTAGTGGCTGTAGAGGTAGTGCATGCAGGTGTGAGTGTAGACAAGACTGGGAGGGAGGAGGGAGACGAGGAGGAGGGGGACACAGTGGAGGCAGTGGATGATGGTGTGTCTGCATGTGTGTGATGCTTGCGTGAGTGCCTGTGGGATGTGTGGTGCTTATGTTTGCCTGAGCTTCCCTTGATTGTTGACGTGTGTGCATGCTGGTCTGTAGGTGTGCTTGGGATAGGCTGAGGTACAGGGGATTGGGTCTGGGTGGAGGAAGTTGGAGGGGGGAGGCTAGACACAGGGACAATGGCTGTCATCAGTGCTGAGGCCAGAGTCTGAAAAGCTCGCTGAAGGGCCGCCTGACCAAAATGAATGCCCTCCAGGAATGCATTTGTTTGTTGCAACTGCCTTTCTACACCCTGGATGGCATTCAAAATGGTAGACTGCCCAACAGTGAGGGACCTGAGGAGGTCAATGGCCTCCTCGTTGAGGGCAGCAGGGGTGACTGGGGCAGGGCCTGAGGTGCCTAGGGCGAAGATGATGCCCACCCTCCCGGGTGAGCGGGCACGGGGCGAAGGCTGAGGGGCTGCTGGGAGGGCGGTGCTGGAAGGGGGGGTGGCACCTGTACCTGTAGATGCGGGGGGCACAGATGTTGCCGCCACCACAAGGGAGCTCCCATCAGAGGACGAGTCCGTGTCACTGGTCTCAGCTCCTGTCCCCGCCGTGGAGCTTTCTTCGCCCTCCGTCCCACTGGTGAAGTCCGATTCCGTAGTGTGGCCCTCCATGGCCATGTGGGATGCAGCCCCCTCGTGCTCTGGTGCTACTGCTCCTCCGCCTGATGATGCTAATGCACACAAGAACAGGGATACCACAAAAAGGGTGGGGACGACAGAAGAAAGACATGTTGAGTGCATGCATTACCGCTACCGTTGGCAGACATGACAGACACAGAAGCCCCCTGCACTATGCCGCGCTCTTGGGCTCCACTGTTCAATTCCTGGGAAATGGCCTACTAGGCTATGGATGACATCTGCACACATGGATGACACAGGGGCATGACTAGGTGTAGTTGGCACTCTACAGAGGTGCAGTGGGGTGCCACATGGCCTGCCTTACGGAGGGACCTTGCCTACGGAACGCGCCCTGGCCTAGGGAAACCCACAGCCCACTTCCCCACTCAGACACCTCCACTGCGTGCAAAATCAGAAGACTGCAAGTGTACTCACCCCCTTGTGGCTGCTGTGATGCCCTCAAGCGCCCATCCAACTCCAGGTACGCCACCGCCAGGATCCTGAACATCAGGAGGGTCATGGTGCGACGGGCATCCCTCCCACGTTGGGAGGCCATCCCCAGCTGAGCCTCCGCCGTCTTCTTGCTCCAGCGGCAAATGTCCTCCCATCTTTTCCGGCAGTGGGTGCTCCATCTGTGGTAGACCCCCAGGGTCCGGACGTCCTTGGCAATGGCACGCCAAATATGTTTTTTCTGGTGGGCGCTGACCTACATGATTTGTACAGGGGGAAGAGAAAGTTATTACCAACTGCACCGTCAAAGTGATTGGCCCCCATCCCTACCCTTGCGATGTGGTACATGCACTCACCGTCGTTTCATGCACGCCGCACTCTCCACCCTTCCTTCTTACATCCACCCCTCTCCACACAGGCATAGCCCATACAGCATGCTCCCAGTGTACTTACCTGTTTGTCTGGAGGACCATAGAGTAGCGTGTACTGGGGGAGGACCCCATCCACAAGTTTCTCCAACTCCTCCGATGTGAAGGCAAGGGCCCTTTCCCCAGACACTCGAGCCATTGTCTCTTCTAGACCGAGGTCACAACAGCACTTGCAGTGTAGGTCCTCTCCTGTCGAAGATCAGGTATCGAGTGATTGAACAGATAGAAAATGGTGGTCATGTCCGCGGCGGTGCGTACCGTCACCGCCGACGTACATCGTCATTGGCTCCTGGGACCCATAGGGTCCAATGTTAACCAATGCAGCATTGCACCGCGGTCTTTGACTGCCTACCGCGACGGTGTGCAACGCCTGCGCAGTTACCTCACATACCATTGTCCCACTTTACAGGTCAGGCAGCCGCCATTTCAGGGGCCCACATGCCTACAATTTCAACTGCGTCACACAAACCTAAGCCGAGACTCAACACATATACAGGCCACTTTTTAGATTATGAATGGTGTTCTGTGTAAGCTGTGGGTACGTACCTCTGAGTTGTTTGACTCTGTGCTCGCTGTTGTCCTTCATAGGCACCGTCTGCTGGGACATGTGAGGAGATGGCGGCATCCTCCAGTGTACCGACCGTTGGTGGACCTGTCGACAGTGGAGGAGAGACATGTGATAATCACATACAGGCTTGACCGTGCCACAATCCAGGAACTGTGTACCCAGTTGAAGCCAGACCTGATGTCAGCTATCCGCCACCCCACAGGAATCCCCCCTCAAGTGCAGGTGCTGTCAGTGCTCCATTTCCTTGCAAGTGGCTCATTTCAAACAACAGTGGCCATAGCATCAGGGATGTCCCAGCCTATGTTTTCCAACGTGTTGTCCAGAGTGTTGTCTGCCCTGCTGAAACACATGCGGAGCTACATTGTTTTCCCTCAGGTGGAGGATTTGCCGACAGTGAAAGGTGATTTCTATGCCCTGGGACATATCCCCAACATCATAGGTGCCATTGATGGGACACATGTGGCTTTGGTACCCCCCCACAGGAGTGAACAGGTGTACAGAAACCGGAAGAGTTATCATTCCATGAATGTACAGCTGGTATGTTTGGCAGACCAGTACATCTCCCATGTGAATGCCATGTTCCCTGGCTCAGTGCATGATGCCTACATCCTGCGGAATAGCAGCATCCCTTATGTGATGGGTCAACTCCAGAGGCACCGTGTGTGGCTATTAGGTGAGCACCTGGAAGCTAGTCAGAATGGTTGTCTGGGTATATCCCTCCAGGTTAGTGTGTGTCTAACAGTTGTCCCTCGCCATTTGCAGTTGACTCTGGTTACCCCAACCTGTCATGGCTACTGACCCCAGTGAGGAATCCCAGGACAAGGGCAGAGGAACGCTACAATGAGACCCATGGGTGAACTAGGAGGGTGATCGAGCGGACCTTCGGCCTCCTGAAGGCCAGGTTCAGGTGCCTCCATATGACAGGTGGATCCCTATTCTACTCACCAAAGAAGGTGTGCCAGATCATCGTGGCCTGCTGTATGCTTCACACCTTGGCTTTGCGACGACAGGTGCCTTTTCTGCAGGAGGATGGTCCAGATGGCGGTGTTGTTGGAGCTGTGGAGCCTGTGGACAGTGAAGACGAGGAAGCAGAGGAAGAAGACATGGACAACAGGGACTCAGTGATCCAGCAATATTTCCAGTGACACACAGGTAAGAATACAGACCTGCCTACTACATGTACTTAAACACTACTGCCTCTCTACTGTCTGTCGTTTTCACCCAGTGTATGGTCACTGAGTTGTCACTTTCCCTTACGGTTTCACAGATGTGGGTCCCACTGTGTGACATCTGCTTTGATTCCTCATGGACTAGAGCTCTGTGACATAGGTATGTTGACTTTATCAATGAAAAAGCTTTTTGCCACAGTTATTGCAAATACAGTATTCCGAAATCACAGACAGACTCCAGATTGTTTTGTGCTTTAAGGGTGTTTATTTAAGTGCTCAATATTGGAGGGGGTTGTAAAATGGTGAGGGGTGATGGCGGAGGAAAGTCCATGGCAGAGTCCAGTCCATTAGTCTCACAGGTGCATTGCCCATATGGACATAGGAAGTGGAGCTGGGGCAGTTTAAGGATGGACAGGGTGACAAAGTGGGACAGTAGGATGACAATCAGGGTGGTCTCATTTCTTGGTGGGGGTCTTGCCATTGTTCTCTGTCTTTGTCCTGGATCTCAGGGGCTGTTTGCGAGGTGGTTCTCCCTCTGCAGGGGGTGGGGTGCTGGTGTGGTGGTCCTGTGGCGGTGCCTCCTGTCCATTAGCGCCGGCAGAGGTGGTGGGCAGTTCATCGTCCAGGCTAGTGTCAGGGGCCCCTTGTAGTGCCACCGTTTCCCTCCTGGTGTTGAGTACATCCTTCAGCACCCCTACAATGGTGCCCAGGGTGGAATTGATGGTTCTGAGTTCCTCCCTAAAGCACATATACTGTTCCTCCTGCAGGCTGTTTTCCTGAAACTTGGCCAGTACCGTTGCCATCATCTCCTGGGAGTGGTGGTAGGCTCCCATGATGGAGGAGAGGGCCTCGTGGAGAGTGGGTTCCCTGGGCCTGTCCGCCCCCTGTCGCACAGCAGCCCTCCCAGTTCCCAGGTGTTCCTGGGCCTCCGTCCCCTGGACTGTGTGCCCACTACCACTGCCCCCAGGTCCCTGTTGTTGTTGGGGTGGTGGGTTAGCCTGGGTTCCCTGTAGTGGTGGGCACACAGCTGATTGACGTGTCCTGGGGACGGAGGTATGGGCCCGCTGGGTGGGTGCTGTGCTGGTGTTTCCAGAGGGGGGAAGCTCTGTGGTGGCCTGTGACTGGGTGTGGGGAACCGACTGTCCCGAGGTCCCCGATGGGCCAGGCTGGTCATCTAGTTCCAGTTGGACAGAGGTGCTGTCATCACTGTGGGCCTCTTCTGTTGGTGGTGTGGACATGTGTGGACCCTCCTGTCCGGTGACGTTGGGTAGGGGTCCTGCAGGAGTATAAAAGGATGGTTATTACATCTGTGCGTGTCATGGTGTGCAATAGGTGGGTGACCGTGTACCCCAGTGCTTGCATTCCTGCGTTGGACCTTGTGTGGTGATGGTTTAGGGGGGGGTGTATGGGTATGTGCAGTGGGCATGCTTTGGTGATGGGTGTCCATGCTTTGTTGTTGCATGCAGGGCTTGGTGTTAGGATGTGTGGTTTGTGATGTTGGGACATTTGTGAGGAGTTAGAGTGATGGGGTGAGGGTGAGGGTGGGGGTATATGATGGCATGCAGGTAGGGTGGGATATGTAATAGTTAAGATTTGACTTACCAGAGTCCATTCCTCCACCTACTCCTGCGAGGCCCTCAGGATGCAGAATCACCAAGACCTGCTCCTCCCATGTTGTTAGTTGTGGGGGAGGAGGTGGGGGTCGGCTGCCAGTCCGCTGAACCGCCAGACACCTCTTGAGACCACGGAACGCACCTTCCCCCGTAGGTCGTTCCACCTCTTCCTGATGTCCTCCCGATTTCTTGGGTGCTGTCCCACTGCGTTGACCCTGTCTACTATTCTTCTCTATAGCTCCATCTTCCTTGCAATGGAGGTGTGCTGCACCTATGCTCCGAATAGCTGTGGCTCTACCCGGACGATTTCCTCCACCATGACCCTGAGCTCCTCCTCCGAGAACCTGGGGTGTCTTTGCCGTGCCATGGGGTGGTGTAAGTGATGTGTGGGGTGGTGTGTGGGGTGATAAGTGTACTGATATGTAGTGGTGTGTAGTGTGCGGTGCGTGGAATTTACGTGGGTGATGGTGTTGTGTGCCTGTGGATGCTAGTGTTGTTGATGGTGGTGTCTCTCCCTGGCCTTCGTTCGTGATTTGTTGTCGTAAGTGTTTGTGGGTGATGTGGGTGTGTGTTTTATATTGTATTGGGTGTGTGGGAGTGGTGTGTGTATGTGTATGAGGTGTGTGTATTTCAAATTGTCCAATGTGGCTGTGTTTTGTATGTGTGTGTGTATTTTGAGCGCGGCGGTGTTCAGCCAATGGAATACCACGGTTAAAAGACTGCCGCGTGGATTCGTGGGTCGTGATAGTGTGGGCGTATTTCTGTTGGCGTGACGGTGGAGTTTTTGTTATCGCCAGTTTATCACTGACCTTTGGTGTGGCGGACTTGCGTGGGTGTCTGAATTTTGGCGGATTCCGAGCTGTGGGTCATAATAGCTGTGG
This sequence comes from Pleurodeles waltl, assembly GCF_031143425.1. Taxonomy (NCBI): domain Eukaryota; kingdom Metazoa; phylum Chordata; class Amphibia; order Caudata; family Salamandridae; genus Pleurodeles; species Pleurodeles waltl. The sequence goes on from NC_090445.1 coordinate 515,655,516, forward strand.
CGGATTTCCGCTGCCACAGCGGTGTGTTGGCGGTCTTCTGCACGGCGGTACGTGGCTTTTACCACCAATGTTGTAATGACGCCTATGTTTTTTAAATGAAACAAATGGAGTGACTCCAGTCATGGTATGAGGAGTAAACCTATACTCTACAACTCTTTCCTTTACAGCTTGAATCCAATTTTTTCAAGTCCCTTTAGCAATTTTAATTGTTTCTTTCAACACACAACTGAATCTTTCAATTGTGCCATTGCTCTCAGGATGATATAGGGCACATTTCTTATGTAAGATTTCTCTGTGCTCAAGAAAACTTTCAATTTCCCTGGCTGTAATTTGTACCCCATTATCTGTAAGAATTAACTTTGGATTACCTTCCCTAGCAAATACCTCGGAAAGAAAGCTGATCACAGAATTAGTGTCAAAGTCTGATTTCCTCGAGATTTGTGCTTTTGTTTTTTGTTATGTTTTTTCAACAGAGAGGAAAATTCTTTAACAAGCACGAGATATAAATGTAAGGATTTTAAAACAGTTATTCATGATTTATTATTCAATAAGTTCGTAAGAATATAGAATATCTACATTATACCTAAGCTCCTTAATATCTATAAACATTCAACATAGATAATCTATTATTTTAATTATAATCAGTTACACAATAATATATTCACAAAAGATAATGTCTACAAAATGTCAATACAAATAATAAACCTTTTAACTCTGAGCGCTCATGTGTAAATGTATTCCTTTTTAAACAAATAATGAATTCAAGTAAAACCTTTTTTTATCGTCAAGCGCGCATGTAGAAATGTTTCCTCTAAATAAACAATGAATTCTAAATAAACCTTTTCTTTAAGTCAAGCGCGCGTGTAGAAATGTTTCCTCTAAATAAACAATGAATTCTACATAAACCTTTTCTTTAAGTCAAGCGCGCGTGTAGAAATGTTTCCTCGCGCGTGTAGAAATGTTTCCTCTAAATAAACAATGAATTCTAAATAAACCTTTTCTGTGAAGTTGAGCACGCGTGTAAGAATGTTTCCTTTTCCAACAAACAAAAGGATTTCAGATAACCATCTTTTTAAATAAACGTGTGTGTGCAAATATGACCTGTCCTTAAATTCACAGAACTTTAACTAACACGCAGATAAAACACAGTTTGCTTGTTTTTTCAAAGCATTAAATACTTGAAGGATAATGTTCATTTTAAAATAGAAAAATCCTTTCAAGAAATGTCAATTCAAGAACGAACTGGTAACTAAAGCAAATAAACTTTTTCTTAGTCTCCATGGAAAACTCTGAACAACAATAAAATTGAACACAGCTTATTTTGTCCTAAATGAACAATGTTGCTAGAATACGGAGAGAATACTCTCACCACAGCGAGTCCGTCCACTCGCTTCAACAAGAACTCCAGAGGTCTCCAGACACACGACGACAGACAGGAACCGGAAGCAAGATCCAACCTGGGCAAAACTCCAAAATAGTAAGCGCTAGAAGCTGGGTGCGGTCAGCTTTTATATAGGAGCCACACCCTCAATCATGGCTGTTCCAGAAGGATGCTGGGAATTGTAGTTTCAGCATTACAGACATCATGGATTTGAACAGTTAAGCCACCATCGACCACTCCTGTTATAAAGATGCATTTTTCCACATGAATACTGAGAAGAATATGATTTAATAGAACAAAGTGTGTGACATGGACTGTGCTTAGATAAATGAGTATGCCAAAGTCTGACAATACACCCCCCTCCCGGGCGCGGTAGAGGGCCAGGTTTATGTGGTTAAAGACGATGAAACTTAATCACCAAACGAGGAGCATGAACCTGTGTAGCGGGTTCCCAAGAATTTTCTTCTGGTCCATAACCTTTCCATGCTATTAAGTACCATAAAGAGGAGCCACGGAGTCGAGAATCTAAAATGGCACGTACTTCATACTCCCATTGACCTTGTACTAGGAACGGTGCTGGTCGAGGTGTACTAGATGAAATGGCAGGCTTTAGTAAAGACGTATGAAATACTGGATGTATTTTTAAGGAGGGAGGCAATTTCAATTTGTAAGTTACTGGATTAACTTGACGAAGTATTTCATAAGGACCAATGAATTTAGGGTTAAATGCATTGTGATTTTTGAATGTAAATTTTTTTGTAGACAACCAAACCTTATCATGTATTTTGCAAGTGGGACCAAGTTGATGTTTCTTGTCATATTGTAGTTTATAATTGTATTTGGCTTGACGTAGATTCTTTTGTAATCGTGTATGCACCTCTTGCATATGAGATAAAATGTCTTGGACTACAGGCATTGTTTGGGATGCAACTGGTAAAATGACAGGTAATATTTGTGGATGTCGACCATACAGACCATAAAAAGGAGTTTCTTTTATGGATGAATGATAAGAATTGTTATATGCCAACTCAGCAAGCCATAAAAGATCTGGCCATTTTGTAGGGGTTTCAGAGACATAACAACGTAAATACTGTTTCAGCGTCTGATTTAATCTTTTGGTTTGACCATCAGTTTGTGGATGGTAACTGGTAGATAGAGCGGAATCTATTTGTAAAGCTCAACACCAAGCCTGCCAAAAGCGAGCAGAAAATTGTGTGCCTCTATCCAAAAGGATTGTATTTGGGAGTCCATGAAGACGTACAATATTCTGAAGTATAAGATTGGCTAGAGTGCTAGATGTTGGGAGCCCCTTGCATGCTATGAAATGAGCGTATTTTGTAAGACTGTCAATGACTACCAAAATTGTGTTTGTATGATTTACTTCTGGGAGTCCAGTGATGGAATCCATTGAAATGTGTTCCCAAGGGTATTTTGGAGTTGGCACGGGAATTAATAATCCTTTTGGTTTACTATGTATACTCTTACAGCGAGCACAAATTTCACAAGACTGTATAAACTTTTTAACATCTTCAGAGAACGTGGGCCACCAGAAGTATCTTTTCAAAAGTTCCATCGTTTTTTGAGGTCCTGGATGACCTGCCACAGGATGAGTGTGCAGCCATTGGAAGGCTGTTAATCTTAAGTCTTTAGTTGGTAAGTAGACCCGAGAGTCAAATAATGGTAAACCTTGTTGAATGGTATGTTTGGTGCTTTGTTGTAACCAATTCTGCCAGTCTGTGATATGAAAGTGAGAGCGAATAAGATCTAAAAAATCATCAGCGGCTATTAAACAGAGTACTTTGTTAGGTTCTATAATAGATTGTGGTTGTAGTTTTTCATGAGATAGAGAAGAATCTTGTCTTGTGAGAGCATTGGCTTTTCTATTTTCTGTACCTGGGCGAAAGGTTACAATGAAATCGAATTCTGTGAAGAATAACATCCATCTCAGTTGTCTGGGAGTCAAAATCTGGGCTGAGCTCATGAACTTGAGATTTCGATGATCGGAGTATACTGTGATTTTATGCTGAGATCCTGATAGATAGTGTCTCCATTCTTTGAATGCGTCTTTAATTGCTAAAAGTTCTTTCTCTGCAATAGTATAGTTTTGTTCAGGGACATTCAATTTTCTGGACATGAAAGCAACTGGATGAAGTTGTCCAGTGCAAGGATTACGTTGTGATAAAATGGCTCCTATTGCCACATCAGAGGCATCTGCTTCCACGATAAAATGGTCCGTAACTCTTGGGTGGGCTAAAACAGGTGCAGTAGTAAATGACTGTTTTAACATGATGAATGCTGTATTTGCTTCTTCGGACCAACTAAAGGGAATGTTTTTGTGTAACAGTCTGGTGATGGGCGCCACTTTATGAGAGAAGTGATCTATAAATCGTCGATAAAAATTTGCAAAGCCTAAGAAGCATTGCACATCTCGTACAGATTTAGGCGTAGGCCATTCCATTACTGCTTGGATTTTTCATTCGGTCATTTGCATTCCCTTAGGAGTTAAAATAACCCCCAAAAATTCCACTATGGTTACATGGAATTCACATTTACTGAGTTTACAAAATAAATGATGAATTCTTAAGGTATGTAAAACTTTCTTTACATGTTCTTTATGCAATTCTTCTGAGATGGAATAAATTAGAATATCATCGATATATACGATTACAAAAATATCAAGATATTCTCTTAATACATCATTAAGAAAATATTGAAAAGCAGCAGGAGCATTGCATAGACCAAAAGGCATTACCAGGTATTCAAACAGGCCATAACGGGTTTTAAAAGCTGTTTTCCATTCATCACCATCACGAATGCGAACCAAATGATAAGCACCTCGTAGATCAAGCTTAGTGTAAATTTTTGCATTCTTAACTTGATCTAACAATACTGGGATTAAAGGTAATGGATATTTATTTTTTACTGTGATCTTATTCATAGCTCTATAATCTATGCATGGTCGTAACTCACCATTCGATATAGGATACAAAAAATAATGGCGAGGCAGCTGGAGAACGTGAAGGACAAATCTAATTATTTTCTAAACACTGATCAAGATATTTGCGTAGAACAAGATTCTCTTTTTCGGATAGAGCATAAATTCTACAATTAGGTATGACCGAACCTGGCAACAGATCTATTTGACAATCGTAGGTTCTATGTGGGGGTAAGGTACTTGCAGCTTGTTCACTAAAGACATCTTCATATTCATTATATATATGAGGTAATATGATATCTTTTTCTGCTGCTGTAGCTATACATTGTGAATTTTTTTCCTGATCATCATGCAAACAGTTCTTTTGACAAAATTCTGAAAGAAAGTTAACTGTTTGTTCTTTCCAGTCAATATGTGGATTATGTAATATTAGCCATGGCATTCCAAATATGAAACCATACTGTGGTGCTTGAATAATATCAAAAGAGAGACTTTCTTGATGTTCTTGACCGTTAATATTTTTACAAATTGTGTGAATAGGAACAGTGCGCATGGTAATAGGACCTCCAGATAATTCACTTCCATCCACAGCTTGTACAATTTCAGGTATTTGTTTTTTGGCACACGTAAGTCTTAGTCATTGAACAGTTTGAGAGTCTACAAAATTTCCAGTGGCACCTGAATCTATCAAAGCTTGAACTTTCTGCCATTTTCCTTGGACCATAATTTATATAGAAAGTCGGAAATGTCTAATATGATGACTAATTTTGGAATGTATAGAAGGGATCATTTTTGTACCCAAGAGGTCCCCTTCCTTGATTCTTGGGCCTACTAGTTTTCCTTGGAATTTTCAAGCATGGCTACTTGTTTCTTTGGATTAGTATTTGAATCCCATTTATTTTTTGGTTTAGATTGACAGTCTCTTACAAAATGTCCTTTCTTTCCACAATAGAGACATTGTCCCTTACAGCGACAAAGTTCTTTTTCTTCTTTAGTTAGGGGTTGACGCAGTGTTCCTATTTCCATGGGTTCGCCAGTATTGTCTGATGAAGAGGTGGATGCAAAGGTACTTCGATTTCGTTCAGAACGCCAAACACTACATTCAGGGCGTTTTTTGTCTCCTCTTCTTTCAGTCAGTCTATGATCCAATCTTAAAGTAAGATCTATCAAATCATTGCAAGTTTTTGGTTGAGGATCAATTTGTGCTAAAATATCTTTTAATTCTTCTTTAAGCCCTTGATAGAAAAGTGCGGCTCTTTTTTCTTCAGGCCATGATGTTTCCATAACTAGACGATTAAAATGAGAAAGATATGTCATGAGGTCTTTATTGCCTTGTCGTAGTTCTAAGAGTTCTTTATCAGCTGATAATGTGACAGATCGTCGATCAAAAACTTTTTCAAACTCGTTTATAAACATACGCCAATTATACAATAGCCTACTATCCTGACGTACTAGCGGTACTGCCCATGTAGCAGCATCACCAGTTAAATATGAAATAAGAAAGGCTATTCTCGACTGTGGATCAGGGAAAGCAGCTGGACGACATGTAAAATGTAACTCCACTTGTGTAAGAAAGATTTATACTTTAGAGGAATCTCCTGAGAATCTTTCGGGAACAGCAAGAGGAATTTGAGTGGGAACATGTACTGAAATGTTACTAGGAGGAGTAACATGTGATTGGGAAGTGGCTCCTTGTTGCATTGTTGTTGTACCATCTACTTTGGCTTGTAATTGTGTCACCTTTGTGACGAGAGCTGCTGTGGTGTTCTTTGATTCTTGTAATTCTTTTTGTAACTGGTTCAAAGCTTGCATAACAGTATCCAAAGTGGCCATTTTAATAATAATAGCACAAACTAAGAGAAAAATAAATTTTGTGGGCTTACTATTCTGTCAAAGTCTGATTTCCTCGGGATTTGTGCTTTTTTTTTTGTTATGTTTTTTCAACAGAGAGGAAAATTATTTAACAAGCATGAGAAATAACTGTAAGGATTTTAAAACAGTTATTCATTATTTATTATTCAATAAATTTGTAAGAATATAGAATATCTACATTATACCTAAACTCCTTAATATCTATAAACATTCAACATAGATAATCTATTATTTTAATTATAATCAGTTACGCAATAATATATTCACAAAAGATAATGTCTACAAAATGTCTTTGTTCAATAGCAAACAATGAATACAATATTAAACCTTTTCTTAAATCTATTACATGTATATAAAATGTTCCTTTTTTAAAATACACAATGAATACAAATAATAAACCTTTTAACTCTGAGCGCTCGTGTGTAAATGTATTCCTTTTTAAACAAATAATGAATTAGAGTAAAACCTTTTTTATCGTCAAGCGCGCATGTAGAAATGTTTCCTCTAAATAAACAATTAATTCTAAATAAACCTTTTCTTTAAGTCAAGCACGCGTGTAGAAATGTTTCCTCTAAATAAACAATGAATTCTACATAAACCTTTTCTTTAAGTCAAGCGTGCGTGTAGAAATGTTTCCTCGCGTGTGTAGAAATGTTTCCTCTAAATAAACAATGAATTCTAAACAAACCTTTTCTGTGAAGTCAAGCGCGCGTACGGAAGTTTCCTTTAACTAATGGTGAATTCTAAATACAGCTTTTCTCAAGGCCGAATGCACGTGTAAGAATGTTTCCTTTTCCAACAAACAAAAGGATTTCAAATAACAACCTTTTTAAATAAACGCGTGTGTGCAAATATGACCTGTCCTTAAATTCACAGAACTTTAACTAACATGCAGATAAAACACAGTTCGCTTGTTTTTTTCAAAGCATTAAATACTTGAAGGATAATGTTCATTTTAAAATAGTAAAATCCTTTCAAGAAATGTCAGTTCAAGAACGAACTGGTAACTAAAGCAAATAAACTATTTCTTAGTCTCCAGGGAAAACTCTGAACGGCAATAAAATTGAACACAGCTTCTTTTGTCCTAAATAAACAATGTTGCTAGAATACGGAGAGAATACTCTAACCACAGCGAGTCCGTACACTCGCTTCAACAAGAACTCCAGACGTCTCCAGACACACGACAACAGACAGGAACCGGAAGCAAGATCCAACCTGGGCAAAACTCCAAAATAGTAAGCGCTAGAAGCTGGGTGCGGTTGGCTTTTATATAGGAGCCACACCCTCAATCATGGCTGTTCCAGAAGGATGCTGGGAATTGTAGTTTCAGCATTACAGACATCGTGGATTTGAACAGTTAAGCCACCATCGACCACTCCTGTTATAAAGATGCATTTTTCCACATGAATACTGAGAAGAATATGATTTAATAGAACAAAGTGTGTGACATGGGCTGCGCTTAGATAAATGAGTACGCCAAAGTCTGACAATTAGTAGTGATCTCATTCACTATAGCGACTTCAGGCCATCTAGACAACATATTGATGGCTACTAATATATACCGATTAGATCCACTAGAACAAATGGGACCAATCAAATCTAAAGCTATCTCTTTCCAGACCTCACTGGGAATATTTATACACACCATGGGAGCTATGATCTGACTCTCAAAGTTTTGTCACTCAGACGACATTCATCACAATGTCTCACAATCCGCTCAATTGTGATATCCATGGCAGGCCACCAGTACATGCTCCTAAGTCTTTCTTTAGTTTTGGTTATACTTTGATGATCCAATTGTACGAGTTGTTGTCTTCCTCCCCTAGGTGGGGCCAGTCTTGTCCCTCTCATAACAACACCATTCATTATCGATAATTTATTCTCAATTTTAGCATAAGCATTACATTTCTCATCTTTTGACCATTGTTTATCGTTATCTTTGATGAATTGTGCTATCGCACTCAACTCCTCATCATTTTCTTGTTCTTCAAGTCACTTGCTTCAGAAATACAACCATGTGTCACCTTGCATACCTTCACATCATCCTTTATCCACCAAGTCTCTGAATCACTATCAGAATTTTCTATATCTACTGTCCATCTGGACAGACAATCTGAAACATTCTTCTCTATTCCTGGAATATACTTGACTTGAAAAGATTGTAAACCAACCAACCACTTACAAATGCGGTATGAAATGTTGTCCAACCCTTTTTTCTTAAATATTTCTTGCAAAGGTTTGTGGTCAGTATGCACACAAAACTTAATGCCCCACACAAATTGTCTAAACGTTTTGATGGCCCAAAATAGAGCCAACACTTCCTTTTCTATCGTAGAATACGTCTCCTCATCACCCCTCAATGCCCTGAAAGCAAAAGCTACAGTTACAAACCCAGCCAAACATTGTGCAGACAACAGAGCATTTTTTATATTAACAAATTCCTCTTGACAGTGTTCTGGCCATAGGAAATTAGCTTTTTTTTTAGCAGTGCTCTTATAGCCTGAGTGCGATAAGCACAATTAGAAACAAATCTAGAATAATATTCTGCCATTCCTAAGAAGGACTGCACTTCTTTTTAACTAGGAGATGGCATTTTCACCAGTGTTCTAATCAACTCCTCTTTGGGTTTCACACCTCTCACACAGGACTGAGATATGCTATCTCTGTAAGACAAAGATTACATTTCTTAATTTTAAGCGTCATACCCTTATCTTGAAAAATGTTCAAAGCTTCTCTAATCCTTTACAAGTGATCTTCAAAATACTGTATATCAGAACATAGGTGGTCATTACAACCCTGACGGTCGGTGTTAAAGCGGCGGTAAAACCGCCAAAAGGCTGGCAGTAAAAAAAAATTGAATCACTACCATGGTGGAAACCGCCAACATAGACAGCCACTTTAACACTCCGACCGCCACGGTGGTACAAACAAACACTGCGGCGGTAACCGCCAACAGACAGGCGGAGGACAATGTACCGCCCACAGTATTACAACAGTCCAATCCGCCATCTTTACAGGGGCAGATTCACCGCAAACAAAAACACAGCGGAAACAGGACTTGATAGGGAAAAGGCTCACATCTACACACCCCACGAGGAACCAGGATGCCATGGAACCGGAATTCCACATACTCCCTGCCTTTGTCTTCCTGCTCCTCTACCAGGAGCACGAATGCCGGCAGCGAAGACCACGGTGACTACTGCACCTACGACACAGGGGAGGGAAAAAAGAGTGACACAAACAAGCACCACCCCCACCCTCACCTACAACAAAATACACACTAATACATCATGATACATTACAGTTACACCCCCGAACCCCCCTGGAAGAATGCAAAGACAAAAGGAAATGATTTGAACGTTTGTAATCTATTAAAATCCAGTACTCAAAAATATATATATATACACTATAAACAAATATATACACCAAGAATACAAGTCCAAGGTATTCCACCATTAAAGTCCATGGACAACTGGGCCCAAAATGCATGGGCGAGGCCCACACAAGATACCCGATCAAAACGGAGAGAACACTGCTGGGGCATCAGTTCGAAATACAACAGGCACCTCAGGGGGAAGGTAAGGGGGAGGCACCTCAGCCGGATGAGTGCACGATGTCAGATCCACAAGGGGAATCCATGCCCATTGATGTATCCTGGGGAGTGCAAAGCCACAGTCTCTCAAGTCTCTACAGTGGGTGGGTTGCCCACCGATTTATCCTGTGGAGTGCAAAGCCACAGTCTCTCAAGTCTTTCCAGTGGGTGGTTTGCCCACTGCTATATCTTGGGGAGTGCAAAGTCACAGTCTCACAAGTCTCTCAAGTGGGTGGTTTGCCCACTGCTTTATCCTGGGGAGTGAGAAGCCACAGTGTCTCAAGTCACTCAAGTGGGTGGTTTGCCCACTGCTTTATCCTGGGGAGTGCAAAGCCACAGTCTCACAAGTGGATAACAGTCTCCACTGGTTCTGGAGGGGGCTTGGTGCCCAGAGTGCTTCATTCTGCCAAGGACTGAGGTAGTGGATTTCTTTCTCCACTGGTTCTGGAGGGGGCTTGGTGCCCAGAGTGCTTCATCCTGCCAAGGACTGAGGTAGTGGATAACAGTCTCCACTGGTTCTGGAGGGGGCTTGGTGCCCAGAGTGCTTCATCCTGCCAAGGACTGAGGTAGTGGATGTCTTTCTCCACTGGTTCTGGAGGGGGCTTGGTGCCCAGAGTGCTTCATCCTGCCAAGGACTGAGGTAGTGGATGTCTTTCTCCACAGGTTCTGGAGTTGGCTTGGTGCCCAGAGTGCTTCATCCTGCTGGTGGCGGCCCCAGTAGCGTCGGAGCTTTTGGCGCTCATTGGCCTGCGGTGCTGGTGGCGGCGGTGTCCTGTGAAGTGGTGCTTGTGGCGGTGGTGTCCTTGGCAGCGGTGCTTGTGGCGGTGGTGTCCTTGGCAGCGGTGCTGGTGGCGGTGGTGTCCTGTGAAGTGGTGCTTGTGGCGGTGGTGTCCTTGGCAGCGTTGCTTGTGGCAGTGGTGTCCTTGGCAGAGGTGCTGGTGGCGGCGGTGTCCTTGGCAGCGGTGCCAGTGGTGGTCTTGTCCGCTGTGCAGGTTTTTGGCAACTTGCCTTTCTTTCTGTGCCCCTTCCCCACCTTGGATGGTGGCGCAGCTGTCTTCCCACTCCCAACTGTACTCCTGGGAGAGGTTTTGGTGGTAGATGTTTTGCCTTTCTCCCGCCGGGCACTGGCCAACTTTTTATGCTTTTGAGGTGGGGGACTGTCTGTGATCTGGCTCCTTGGCACACTGGCTGCCCTGCTGCTTGGCGCACTCCAGAAGCCGGTTAGTGCTGGCACCACTGTTCCCGCTAATGTTGTGGCTGAGGTGCTGGGTTGGGACCTGGAAAGGTGGGCCCTAGGGGACTGAAGGGGTGGGGGAGGTGAGGGGAAGAGGTCAAGGTTGGACAGGAAAAGTTTTTTGGACACACTGGGACGGGTAGATGGAGGGGGTTTGGGAGTGGAGGAACAGGTAGTGGTTGTAGGAGGTGTACATTTGCTGACTTTGGGTGAAGGTGCATGGGGTGTGCTGGTAATGGACGTAGTGGCTGAAGATGTAGTGCATGCAGATGTGAGTGGAGACAAGACAGGGAGGGAGGAGGGAGACGTGGAGGAGGGGGACACAGTGGAGCCAGTGGATGTTGGTATGTGTGCATGGTATGATGCTTGTGTGAGTGCCTGTGGGATGTGTGGTGCTTATGTTTGCCAGAGCTTCCCTTGAGTGTTGAGGTGTGTGCATGCTGGTCTGATGGTGTGCTTGGGATAGGCTGAAGTACAGGGGTTTGGGTCTGGGTAGAGGAAGTTGGAGGGGGGCTGGACACAGGAACAATGGCTGCCATCAGTGTCTGAAAAGCTCGCTGTTGGGCTGCCTGACCAGAATGAATGCCCTCCAGGTATGCATTTGTCTGTTGCAACTGCCTCTCTACACCCTGGATGGCATTCAAAATTGTAGACTGCCCAACAGTGAGGGACCTGAGGAGGTCAATGGCCTCCTCACTGAGGGCAGCAGGGCTGACTGGGGCAGGGGCTGAGGTACCTGGGGCGAAGGAGATGCCCACCCTCCTGGGGGAGCGGCCACGGGGCACACGCTGAGGGGCTGTTGGGAGGGCGGTGCTGGTAGGGGGGGTGGCGGCTGTACCTGTAGATGCGGTGGGCACAGAGGTGCCCACCACCGCAAGGGAGTTCCCATTAGAGGAGGAGTCCATGTCGCTGGTCTTAGCTCCTGTCCCCGCCGTGGAACTCCCCTCGCCCTCTGTCCCACTGGTGGCTTCAGACTCCGTTGTCTCGTCCTCCAGGGCCATGTGGGATGCAGCTCCCTCCTGCTCCGGTGCCACTGCTCCTCCGCCTGATGATGCTAATGCACACAAGAACAGGAAGACCACAAAACGGGGGGAAGACAGAAGAAAGAATTGTTGAGTGCATGCAATACCGCTACCGTTGGCGGACACTACAGACACAGAAGCCCCCTGCACTACGCCGTGCACTTTGAGTTCCCTAATTAATCCCAGGGACATGGGTTACAAGGCCTATGCCCGATTGCTGTACACATGGAAGTCACAGGAGCCTGACTAGGTGTAGTTGGCTCTGAACACAGGTTGGGTGGAGTGCCACATGGCCTGCCTTACGACGGGACCTTGCCTACTAAACTCGCCCTGGCCTAGGGGAACTCACAGCCCACCTCCCCAACCCAGACACCTCCACTGCGCACTGAATCAGCTGAATGAGAGTGTACTCACCCCCTTGTGGCTGCTGTGATGCCCTCAAGCGCCCATCCAACTCTGGATACGTCACCGCCAGGATCCGGAACATCAGGGGGGTCATGGTGCGACGGGCACCCCTCCCACGTTGGGAGGCCATCCCCAGCTGGGCCTCCGCCGTCTTCTTGCTCCAGCGGCGAATGTCCTCCCATCTTTTACTGCAGTGGGTGCTCCGTCTGTGGTGGACCCCCAGGGCCCAGACTTACTTGGTGATGGTACACCAAAAATCCTTCTTCTGGTGGGCGCTGACCTACAGAAATAGTACAGTGGAAATGGAGAAGATATAACCGTTCGCACCTTCACAGTCATTGGCCCGCATCCCTACCCTTGCCATGACGCACATGCACTCACTGTCGTTTCATGCACGCCTCATTCCCCCCATCTTCCATCCACACCACTCCACACAGGCATTACCCATTCGGCATGCTCAAAGTGTACTTACCTGTTTGTCTGGAGGACCGTAGAGTAGCGTGTACTGGGGGAGGACCCCATCCACTAGTGTCTCCAACTCCTCTGTGCTGAAGGCAGGGGCCCTTTCCACAGACACATGAGCCAATGTCTCTTCCAGACTGAGGTCACAGCAGCACTTGCAGTGTAGGTCCTCTCCTGTCGAAGATCAGGTATCAAGTGATTGAACAGAGAGAAAATGGCGGTCATGTCCGTGGCGGTGCGTACTGTCACCGCCGGTGTACATCGTCATTGGCTCCTGGGACCCGTAGGGTCCAATGTTAACCAATGCAGGATTGCGCCGCGGTCTCCGACCGCCTACGGCGACGGTGTACAACGCCAGCGCTGTTACCTCATATTCCCCTTGTCCCACATTACAGGTCAAGCAGCCGCCATTTCAGGGGGTCAGATGGCATTGATTTTAAATGCATCACACATATCTAGGCCTTGCATACACACTAATGCAGGCAAACAGCGTTTTTTAAAAATTGAGGAATAAAGTTGTGTTAACGTACCTCAGTGTTGGTTAACTCTCTGCTCGCTGTTCTCCTCCATAGAGCACGTCCGCTGGGGCGGATGAGTAGGTGGCGGCATCCTCCGGTGTACAGACCACTGGTGGACCTGTCGACAATGGAGGCGCGACATGTAATTGTCACCTACAGACTTGATCGTGCCACAATCCAGGTACTGTGTGCCCAGTTGGAGCCAGACCTGATGTCAGCTATCCGCCATCCCACAGGAATCCCCCTTCTACTGCAGGTGCTGTCAGTACTCCATTTCCTGGCAAGTGGGTCTTTTCAAATGACAGTGACCATAGCATCAGGGATGTCCCAGCCTATATTCTCCAACGTGTTGTCCAGAGTGTTGTCTGCCCTGCTGAAACACATGCGTAGCTACATCATTTTCCCTCAGGTGGAGGATTTGCCAACAGTGAAAGGTGACTTCTATGCCCTGGGACATATCCCCAACATCATAGGTGCCATTGATGGGAGACATGTGGCCTTGGTCCCCCCACGCAGGAGTGAACAGGTGTACAGAAACCGGAAGAGTTACCATTCAATGAATGTGCAGATGGTGTGTTTGGCCGACCAGTACCTTTCCCACGTGAACGCCAAGTTTCCTGGCTCAGTGCATGACACTTAAAGTTTGAGGAATAGCAGCATCCCTTATGTGATGGGGCAACTCCAGAGGCACCGAGTGTGGCTATTAGGTGAGGACATGGAGCCTATACAGTGTGACTAGGTGTCTGGGTCTGGGAATGTCCTTAAGAGTTAGTGTGTGTCTAACAGATTTCCCTCGACATTTGCAGGTGACTCTGGCTACCCCAACCTGTCATGGCTACTGACCCCAGTGAGAAATCCCAGGACAAGGGCAGAGGAACGCTACAATGGGGCCAATGGGCGAACTAGGAGGGTTATAGAGAGGACCTTCGGCCTCCTGAATGCCAGGTTCAGGTGCCTCCATCTGACAGGTGGTTCCCTATTCTACTCACCAAATAAGGTGTGGCAGATCATCGTGGCCTGCTGTTTTCTTCACAACTTGGCTTTGCGATGACAGGTGCCTTTTCTGCAGGAGGATGGTCCAGATGGAGGTGTTGTGGCAGCTGTGGAGCCTGTGGACAGTGAAGAAGAGGAAGCAGAAGAAGAGGACAACGACAACAGAAACACGGTGATCCAACAATACTTCCAGTGAGACACAGGTAAGAACACATCACTGCCTGCTACATCTGATATAATTGTTCTACCTCTCATCTGTCTGTCACTTTCACCCAGTGTATGGACCTTGAGTTGTCACTTTCCCTTTCAATTTCACAGATGTGGGTCCCACTGTGTGACATCTGCATTGTTTCCGCTTGGACTAGAGCTGTGTGACATAGGTATGTTGACAATACAATGGATATAGCATTTTTACACATTTATTGCAAATACACATTTTTGAAAGCACAGACTGACTCCAGATTGTTTTGTGCTTTAAGGGTGTTTATTTAAGTGCTAAATATTGGAGGGTGTTGTAAAATGGACAGGGGTGATGTAGAGGAATGTCCATGGCAGAGTCCAGTCTATTAGTCTCACAGATGCATTGTCCAAATGGGTATGGGAAGTGGAGCTGGGGCAGCTTAAGGATGGACAGAGTAACAAAGTGTGACAGAAGGATGACAATCAGGGTGGTCTCATTTCTTGGCGGGGGTCTCGGCATTGTTCTCTGTCTTTGTCCTGGATCTCAGGGACCGCTTGCGGGGTGGTTCTCCATCTGCAGGGGTTGAGGTGCTGGTGTCGGTGTCCTGTGGCAGTGCCTCCTGTCCACTAGCACCGGCAGAGGTGGTGGGCAATTCATCATCAAGGCTAGTGTCAGGGGCCCCTTGTTGTGCCACAGTGTCCCTCCTGGTGTTGACGAGTTGCTTCAGCACCCTTACAATGGTGCCCAGGGTGGAATTGATGGACTTAAGTCCCCCCTGAACCCCAAATACTGTTCCTCCTGCAGCCGCTGGGTCTCATGAAACTTGGCCAGTACCGTTGCCATTGTCTCCTGGGAATGGTGGTAGGCTCCCATGATGTTGGAGAGGGCCTCGTTGAGAGTGGTTTCCCTGGGCCTGTCCTCCCCCTGTCACACAGCAGACCTCCCAGTTCCCCTGTGTTCCTGGGCCTCTGTCCCCTGAACCGTGTGCCCACTACCACTGCCCCCAGGTCCCTGGTTGTTGTTGGGGTGGTGGGTTAGCCTGGGTTCCCTGTAGTGGTGGACACACTGCTCCTTGATGTGTCCTGGGGACAGAGGTATGGGCCCTCTGGGTGGGTGCTGTGCTGGTGTTTCCAGAGGGGGGGAGGCTCTGTGGGGGCTTGTGCCAGTGTGAGGGGAACCGACTGTCCCGAGGTCCCAGATGGGCCGGGCTGGTCATCTAGATCCAGTTGGACAGAGCTGCTGTCATCACTGTGGACCTCTTCTGTGGGTGGAGTGGACATGTGTGGACCCTCCTGTCTGGTGACGTTGGGTAGGGGTCCTGCAGGGGTGTAAAGGCATGATTATTGCATCTGTGTGTGCCATGATGTGCAATGGGTGCGTGACCCTGTACCCCAGTGCTTGCATTCTTGTGTGGGACCTTGTGTGATAATTGTTTAGGGATGTGTGTGGGTATGTGCAGTGGCCATGCATTGGTGATGGGTGTCCATGCTTTGGTGTTGCATGCAGGGCTTAGTGTTGGGATGGGTGGGTTGTGATAGTGAGACATATGTGAGGAGTTGGAGTGATGGGGGTGAGGGCGAGGGTGGGGGTATGTGATAGAATGCAGGTAGGGTGGAGGATGTAATAGTTAAGATTTGACTTACTAGAGCCCATTCCTACAGCTACTCCTGCGAGGCCCTCAGGATGCAGTATAGCCAAAACCTGCTCCTCCCATGTTGTTAGTTGTGGGGGAGGAAGTGGGGGTCCGCTGCCAGTCCTCTGAACTGCAATATGGTGTCTTGAGACCACAGAACGCACCTTCCCCCGTAGGTCGTTCCACCTCTTCCTGATGTCATCCCGTGCTCCTGGGTGCTGTCCCACTGTGTTGACCCTGTCCACAATTCTGTGCCATAGCTCCATCTTCCTTGCAATGGATGTCTGCTGCACCTGTGATCCAAATAGCTGTGGCTCTACCCGGATGATTTCCTCCACCATGACCCTGAGCTCCTCCTCAGAGAACCTGGGGTGTCTTTGCGGTGCCATGGGGTGGTTTGGGTGATGTGTGGGGTGGGGTGTGGGGTGATGTTTAGGGGTGTGTGGTGTTTTGTGACTGGATGTTGTGTGGGTGATGGTGTTGAGTGACTGTGGATGCTAGTTTGTAGATGGTGGTGTCTCTCTCTGGCCTTCAGTCGCAATTGTGGTCGTAAGGGTTTGTGGGTGATGTAGGTGTGTGTTTTATATTGTATTGGATGTGTGGGAGTGGTGTGTGTATGTGTGTCAGGTGTGTGTTATTCAAATTATCCAATGTGGTTGTGTTTTGTAAATGTGTGTGTATTTTGAGAGCGGCGGTGTGTACCGCCAATGGAATACCGCGGTTGAAAGACCGCCACGTGGATTCGTGGGTCGTGATAGTGTGGGCGTATTCCTGTTGGTGTGACGGTGGAGGTTTTGTTATTGCCAGTTTATCACTGACCTTTGGTGTGGCGGACTTGTGTGGGTGTCTAAATTTTGGCGGATTCCGAGCTATGGGTCATAATAGCTGTGGCAGAATTCCACAGCTGTGGCGGTGTGTTGGTGGTCTTCTGCACGGCGGTAAGCGGCATTTACCGCCAATGTTGTAATGACCACGATAATCTTGAAAAAACTTTACTTCTTTTAGACCTTTGAATAAAGTGATCATCAATCTTTGAGAAGCAGATGCTGCAGAACAAAGTCCAGAAGGCATTCTATTGAAACTATATACCCCAAAAGGAGTAATGAACGCAGTTACATCTTTTGAATCATATGTAAATTGAACCTGATGATAGGCTGAAGTCAAGTCAAGTGTTGTGAAAAAGTTGGCTTTTCCTATCAACGCCATCATTTCTTGAATATTTGGTTAAGGAAACGTATCCATCACCAACTCTCTGTTAAGATGTCTCAGATCAATACTCAATCTAATGTCTCCTGAAGGCTTCAAATCCACCACAATTGGAGTTACCCAGCTGGTGGCTTCTACTGGTTCAATAATTCCTTACATCTTCAACCTCTCTAGTTCTGCTTCAACAGCTGAGTGAGGATTTATGGGAATATTTCTTACTTTGCAAGCTATAGTACTAGTATTATCTTTTAAAACTATCCAATGAACATAACCTTTTACACACCCCATTTTCTCTGAGAATACCAAAGGAAATTCACTTTAAAACACCTCTGCTACATAATCCACCTTTCTAACTTGAACGTGGGGTTCCAAGTTGGGGTCCAAAATAATTCCAAGACGTTTTTGATGCGGCCAAGTAAACATCAAATCTCCTTTGACTGGAATGTAAACCTTTCTAACAACATTATCACCTTTAAATTTTAGATCATTTTCTATAGATCTATGGGTTTGCCACCGTAACTATACAGTCTTACATCAGGTTCATGAAGTATGACTTTCCCTTGAAATTTCGTGGCAAATTCTTCATCAAAGACAAGTGTTAGTTTGGCACTGGAATCGATCATCATAATTGACCCCTTCACTGCCAGGCCTTTTCCCCCTCAGATGCCAGGCCTTCTTTTGGCTATCTGGGGCCGTTCACACTTAGGCCCTCATAACATTTTGTCCACATAAGCTACCCACGCCAAATGTGCATCCTCTTTTTCCAACAGCCTAGAGAGTTTTGGGTTTCCCTGGAAGAGACCAAGAAATAAGACAAAATACAGCAAAAATGTAGTTTTTAAAAGAAAAATGGTAAAAAGAGCTGCAGAAGAAAGCTTGTGTTTGAAACTGGCATCAACAAAGAGTTTGCAGTGCTAAAATCACCATCTTCCCAGCTTTCAGGAACAGGCAGACTTGAATCAGAAAACCAAACTTTTCAACACAATTTTTGCATTTTATTGGACATACCCCATTTTTACTATATTTTGGCCCTCATTATGACCCTGGTGGACGGCGGTATTTTGGAGAAAAGTAGTGCCAACAGGCTGGCGGTACCTTTCCACAAAATATGACATTGGCGGTTTGGCTCAAGCCAAACCTCCAATGTACCAGTCCGTCCGCCAGGGCGGTAACAGCCGCCGGGCTGGAGACTATGCGGCCGTCACTGTCCCACCCACGGGATTATGAGCCCACCTACCGCCATGGTTTTCATGGCTTCCTTACCGCCACGAACACCATGGTGGTAGGCACTATCAGTGACAGGGAATCCCTTCCCTGTCACAGATAGGGGTATTTCCCACCACCCTCCCCAGAGTCCTGCCCCACCCTCCCACTCCAGACCCTTCGACATACACGCACATTTACGCACCCTCATACACATGCATACACACAATCATACCCATATTCACCCATGCATGCATACATCCATTCACACACACATCCACACACACTGAGATACATACAAGCACACACGCATGCACACAACACACAGTACATGCACTATCCACACATGCACACACATACCACACGCAACGCACACCCACATTCACGCACACACATACACAAACACCCCCCCACACACACAATAACCCCCTCCCCTGATGGAGCACCCGACTTACCTGATTTCAAGGGGTCCTCCGGCAGGAGACGTGACAGGGCGCTGCTGCCAGCAGCAGCATCCGCCAGCAGAACACTGCCAGGCCGTATCATGGGTCATAATACGGTCTGCTGCGTTCTACTGATGTGGCGCTGCTGCTGGCAGCAGCGCCACCTTACCTCCGTCTGCCGCCATTACTGTAGCCGGAATTCTGCCATCCTTCTGGTGGAATTCCAGCTACGGTCATAATATGGTGGTTGGCTGGTAGCGACGGCGACGGTCTTTTGGCGGCTGCCGCCGTGGCGGCAGGTGTTTTTTCCACCACTGTCATAATGAGGGCCTTTGTGTTTTTAGCCTCCTTCCAGTTAGTGACAGAAATGGGTGTGAAACCAATGCTGGATCCCAGAAAGCTAAACATTTCTGAAACGTAGATAAAATTCTGAATTCATCAAAAGGTCATTTGTGTAGCTCCTACAATGTTTTCCTACAGAAAGTAACAGCTGAATTATAAAAAAAATGAAATTGAGGTAAAGAAAACAGCCATTTTTCTCCATGTTTTACTCTGTAACCTTTTCCTGCGATGTCAGATTTTTGAAAGCAATACACCATTACGTCTCCTGGACTCTTCTGGTTGCGGGGATATATAGGGCTTGTAGGTTTATCAAGAACCCTAGGTATCCAGAGCCACAAAATGAGCTGCACCTTGTAATGGGTTTTCATTGTATATCGGGTATACAGCAATTCATTTGTGAAAAATAGGTATCAAGGAAAACCTTGTATTTCCAAAATAGGCACAAGTTAAGGTGTCGAGAAGCAGTGGTTATTTGCACATCTCTGAATTCCGGGGTCCCCAAACGAGCATGTGAATTACAGTGTATTTCTCAAATAGACGTCTTTCTTTACACACTGTCTTACATTTAGAAGGAAAAAATGTAGAGAAATGCAAAGGGAAATAACACTTGTTCTTCTATTCTGTGTTCCCCCAAGTCTCCCCCAAAAAATGGTCCCTCACTTGTGTGGATAGGTCTAGTGCCTGCGACAGGAAACGCAACATAGACACATCACATTTTTACATTGAAATCTGATGTGTTTTTTGCAAAGTGCCAAGCTGTGGATTTTGACCTCTAACTCAGCCGGCACCTAGGGAAACCTACCAAATGTGTGCATTTTTGAAAACTAGACACCTAGGCGAATTCAGGATGCAGTGACTTGTGGGGCTCTCGCCAAGTTCTGTTACCCAGAATGCTTTGCAAACCTCAAAAGTTGGCCAAACAAATACTTTTTCCTCACATTTTCGGTGACAGAAAGTTCTGGAATCTGAAAGGAGCCACAAATTTCCTTCCACTGAGCATTCCCCAACATTTTCTGATAAAAATGGTACCTCACTTGTGTGAGTAGGCCTAGCGCCTGCGACAGGAAGTGCCCTAAAACACAACGTGGACACATAACATTTTCCCAAAGAAAACAGAGCTGTTAATATAGGGAAATAAACTTACAAAACTTTTACTAAAGGTGTGGTCATTCATGGCTGAAAGGTCATGTTGCGCGATAATTTCTGACTCCATTGATTAATGATTACTAATGATTTTCATGTATTGATTATTGATTCCTGTACCGGAACTATGGTAAGAACTTCTTAACTGCGACTCAAAAGGTTCATCAACCTATTCACGTCCCCTTGTAAGTTTACTTATTAAGGTCTGACGCGCGAACAGTTATGGTAGCAGACTAATGGTTAGTCTCCTTAAGAGCGTGCCATAGACGTTCGGTACAAAGTGACATGTGTCCCCAGAGGTGGTGGCAGTCTGATGAGTTGGTCCTTTTGAGAATTCAGTATTATTGAGATTTTGATTTTGTTTTTCAATGATGATAATTTGAGAGAAAACGATGTTCCCTTAAGCCCAGAAATGACTTTCCCAGATCCTGGATCCTGCTGATGGTTGTTTGAGGATGTTCCCGGCGTTCTAGTGATAGAGTGAGTGAAATAGGTTGTGCTTGCGCAGCTTATGCAAACTGCAGATAAATTGTGAGGTTTGCGAGGGTTTTAGGGAGTTTGCGTACTCCAAATGAAGTTTAGTAGGAGTGTGTGTACTCCGTAGTGTGAGATTAGGGAAGTCGTTGAACTTCATATGTGTGTGGTGCATTGTGCTAAAAAACAAAATTGTCCACGTGGTTGTTGTTGTACGGACCCTGGGTGGTCTAAGATTCCGGAGTATATTGAAAAGTGTATGAGACACTTGGTTATATGTTGTAATTTGTCTGGTTTATTAGGTTGATCAAGCATAGTCAACAAGTCAGTGTGTGAGTTAAAGTGGGTGAGAGAAAATTTCGACTGAGATTTGGCGAGTCCTATGTGCACCAGGACAGACCCATTGATCAGTTGAGAGTAAAATTTGCTGTTCGAATTTTGCTTGTGAATCTGGGAGAGTGAGAAAGAGGATCAGCTGTAAGTGTTTCCGTAAGGTTTCTGAAGCAATTGTGTTACCTTTCCTGTAGTAAACCAGCAGATGTTTTTTGTTTTTTTGTTTTTTGATTAGTGCTCACAATATTTTGTATTAGTGTTGTGTGGATTGGAGTTTAGGAGGACGAGCCGCAAGACTTTGTCAGCCGTAGTACATGTGAGTGTGACGTCATTGGAGCCGCGCTGGGATAGGTCGGTTAGTGATAAGGGTTGCGCACAGATTGGCAGCAGTCTGTGAGAGGCAATTGATTAGGAATGTGGGTGAAAGGAATCTTGGGATTAAAAGTCATTTCCTGATTTGATTTTGAATAAACAAAAGTAGAAAAGATGAAGTTTTTCAAAACATTGAAAAGTGCCCTAAGGGGAGATACGTATATTACAGCGAGTGTAGGCGAGCCCACACTGCCAGAGAACACACCGGCTTACATTGTAATGGAAGAGAGAGGTGTTGCGCCATGTCTTTGGTTAAAGCAATGGTGCAAGTTGACAGAGAAAGATGGGAGCTTAGCGTTTCCTACAAATGGGACATTCAACTTGAGAGTTTTGGAGCATTTACGAATGGTGCTAGCACAGTTTGAGCCATTAGCTATTTGGGAGCTGGTAGCCAGACAGCAACAGCAACTGAAATTTGAGAGGAGGATGAGAAGGGCAGAAAAGACTCTAGTGGAGGATTCAAAAGGTATGGAGAACAGAGACTTTGCAGGGAATTAAGTTGTTTCCATCAATAACGCAGGAGAATGAGCAGGAAGGAAAGAAAGCTACTAGGAAAACTAGTAAAAGTCCATCCGAGAGCAAGGAGACTCGAAAGCCTTCTACAATGGAGGAGGACTCGGACTATGAGGAGTTTATTACATAGCTATTGAGAGATCGACCACCACCACATACAGTACATGAGAGTGGTCCGAGTACTAGTGTTGAGCCGACAGCCCTGAAACAGGTCAATGGTACAGCGAGTCTGGTGCAGGTTAACGCTACCCTGACACAGAATGCGGTGCAAAGTGGTCTTAATGTGTCTACTACTCCTGTAGTGCAGACACAGATGCAACCGCCACAGGTACAGAGAATATATCCAGATGTGCCAATTTTGGAAACAACTTCGAACTTTGTGGTGCCCATGGAGTAGGTGATTCGGAGACCTATACTATTCCAGACTGAGCCGACTCCGATTTTGTTGCCCCAAGTGCAGCCGCAGGTAATGCCGAGAGTTACGCCAGTGAAAGGGATACAATCGGACATGACTCTGATCATGAATCAGAGTACGTGAGTTACTCTCCCACAGAGTGTAGGTGCCAGAGCAGCCCCGGATGCTATATCGCTACCAATTACTTTTGGTCCAGATATACCACTATTTGCAAAAAAAGAATGACCCAGAGCCTAATGAGCAGAGGACCTAATGAACATGTTCATGTAGTCTCTCCTATGGGTCAGACTTTTGACAGATCAAGATCATTTTTAGACTTTAGTCCATTTGTTGCGCTTCCAGATAAGGTGACAGGGCCAAATGTCATCCAGAGTTTGAAATTATTGATACCGCAGACTCCGAATGAAGTTGCACAGCAGGTGCCCCTGTCCAAGCGAGTAACATTTCGTTACAGGGACTGACAGCTCAGCAATTAACTGAATGGTTAGACAAGCTGAATACCCTGCAGAATGCCCCTAAAGGAGAGGAGTACTTGAATTGTGCCAGGCTAAGCATGGAAGCGGGTGAGCTCATTGAGCGAACAATGGGGGTGAATAGGTTAGAATCCAACACAGAAGCAGAATTGAGATATCTGTGCCGAAAGATTACGAGAGAAGTGAGCAGAGTGCATCGGAGATTAGCAGAGAAGTACGGCATAGAGATAGAGAAAATTAAGCATTTGAAGAAGAGTTACAGATTAGATTTTGAGGCGAAAGATTTCGAACACATGAAGTCAGCCGGAATGAAGGCACACCTTAAAGAATTGCTGCAGAGTGTTCAGACCTGGGGAGCATTAGACAAATGGGAAGGCAGATGGGTAAAGAAAAGAGACAAGAGAAAAAGGGATTCTTTGGAGCTGACTGAAAATGTACAGCAGGATAAAGAGCCAGTAAAGATTTTACCAATGAGGGAGATTCCAGGGGGGAATTTTGTTCACGTCCCTTGGAGCAGAGGTGACATTCTATCATTACCAAATAATTATCCAAAATTGAGAGAAAAGCCAGTAGAGTGGGGTATCTTTAGACAGACAGATTCGTGCAACTCGCGAAGTGTTTGTGGGAAGACTTGAACACATTACTAGAGAGAGTGGTTCCAGCTGACTTCTGGCTCAAGTGTAAGAGGAGTGTAGACTGGCCAACAAGTGAACCAGAGAGAGACAAGAATGCAGGTGCACCGTCCCCCGAAGTAATGAAATATTACTATAAGGTGATTGAGTTTCTGAAATCGAGGATTTTGCCCAAGAATATTTATTGGCAGAGAATTGACAGGACAGCACAGGAAGCAAAAGAGTTGATACATGCGTATTATGAGAGAATGCCACAGGCATTCAAACATTACAGTGGTACAGAAACAATTGAGGTGAAAGACATGTTTAATATTGTGTTCAGATTTGTGGAAGGATTGAGACCTGAAATTAGCCAGATGATTAAGAATCATTTGATTTGCTGGCAAGCAAAGACGATCGATGAGGTATTGCAGTATGTGAAATACTATAGTGATGAGATTGAATTGAAGCAGAGAAAGTTGAAACAGAAAGCAATGGTGATGCAATTAAAGCAGCTCAAACAGGAGTGAAAGGGAGTTTTTCAAAGCAGTTGCCACAGCAGCAGCAGGGAAATATGATGTTCCAGCTCCAGATGAGAGGTAGAGGTCGTGGAAGTAATATGAATCAGGGTCCAGACTTGAATACTGTAGTGGTTCAGAATGATGTGCAGGGAATGAAGAAGCTATTGCCATGTCACATTTGCGGAGCCGTGGGACATTGGAAACAGGAGTGTCCGATGATGGTGCAGGAAAGTGTTGTTCAGCAGAATAATGACATCAATTCATTCCAGAATGTGAGAGGAACAAGAGTAAGAGGTCCTAATCCATATTTTCAGAATAATGTGAATCAAACTCAAAATTTTCAGCTCATGCAGCAGGTGGAAATGCCCTGTGCACAAGTGTCACAGTTGCAGCCGATGCAGCAGCAGGTTCCCATGGTACCTAGACAGCAAATTCAAATACCTCAAGCCCCGATGGAGCAGCAACAGGTGCTTTCTCAACAGGTCACAGGTCAGATGCAAAACAGAAATAGTAATACAGTACATCAATTCCCGTTACACAGTGAGGATGGAATAAATGGTGAATGGACGAGTGATAGTTCGGATGAGAAGCCATGTGTGCTTGTGACTTCATTAAAGTAGATCAGAGGGGACCCTATGTGAACGGAAACGTTGTGAGTCACAGAGTTTCATTCTTGGTGGACACAGGAGCTACAAGTTCTACAGTGAGAAGCACAGAGGTTCCGAATTTGCCCCTTTCAGGTAGAACAGCGCAGGTTGTGGGGGTAGCAAACCAGTATTTGACAAACCCGATTACAGATCCATCTTAAGTAGAGATTGGCAATTTCCAGGGATTGCATAAATTTGTAGTCTGCGATTCAAGTCCGGTATCCCTACTGGGAAGAGACTTACTGTGTAAGACAAAAAGTCAGGAAGTAGTGAAGTATTTGGGTCACCAATTTGAGAAGGGTTCAAGAAAGAGATCCAGAAAAAGGATTACAACGATATTGCAGATAAGTCCCCCAACCACACAGAGAGATGTCAGGATGTTTTTGGGAATGGTAGGATATTGTCGCCAGTGCATCCCAAATTTTTCAGTCATTTCAAGACCATTACAGAAGCTCACTCACAAGGAAGTCACTGATCCCATAGCATTAGACCAGGATGTGACTAAAGCGTTGACTGAGTTGAGAGAGAATTTGTGCAGGGCTCCAGCACTGGGTATGCCTGATTACACAAAACCTTTCACATTGTTCTGTAATGAGCGTGATGCATGTTCATTGTCTGTCTTTACACAGGTCCATGGAGGCTCCCATCGCCCAGTAGCATATTTTTCAACTACCTTGGGCCTAGTTGTAGCAGCCTTACTGGTTTTTTTGCATGCATTTGCCACAGTTGGTCAAAGTCTTTCACAGTGTGAAGGCGTTGTGATGGGCTATCCCCTGACTGTAATGGACTCTCACTCTATTGAGATTCTACTGACAAGGACAAAAAACCAATACTTGACTGGTGCTAGGTTGACAAGATATGAAACAAGTATTTTGGGGTCACCAAATGTAACATTAAAAAGGTGTACAGTGCTGAACCCGGCAACCTTATTTCCGAGTGAAAATGTTGAAATTGAAAAAGAGGAAGATGTTGAACATGACTGTCTTCAAGTAACTGAGTTGTGCACAAAACCGAGACCTGACATTAGAGATACCCGATTGGAAGAAAATTACCAAACTATTTTTGTTGATGGTTCCTGTCTGAAAGACAATACAGGGAACCTGAGGGCAGGAAATGCTGTGTGCACGATTACAGGTACCTTGGAAGCTTCTTGGCTTTGAGGAGTGTATTCTGCCCAGTTAGCGGAACTGGTAGCCCTTACTAGAGTGTGCCATGTTTCTGCTCAGTTGAAAGTTACTGTCTCTACAGAGAGCCAATACGGATTTGGAATAGTTCACGATTTTGGTCAATTGTGGTCACACAGAGGTTTCCTGACCTCTTCTCGTTCACCAGTGAGAAATGGTGAGAGAATTAAAGAATTATTACATGCTCTTCAAATGCCTGAAAAGATTGCCGTGGTGAAATGCAGTGCACATCTGAAGTCGCAGGACTATGGCCCTCATTACTACCCTGGCAGTAAATCCCGCTTTCCGCCGTGCAGAAGACCGCCAAAATACCGTTGCGGCAGCAGAATTCCGCTACAGGTATTACGACTCACAGCTCGGAATCCGCCACAATACAGACACCAACACAAGTCCGCCACACCAAAGGTCAGTGATAAACTGGCGATACCGAAACCTACACCGTCACGCCAACAGGAATCCGCCCACACTATCACGACCCATGAACCAACGCGGCGGTCT
Organism: Pleurodeles waltl; assembly: GCF_031143425.1. Classification (NCBI taxonomy): domain Eukaryota; kingdom Metazoa; phylum Chordata; class Amphibia; order Caudata; family Salamandridae; genus Pleurodeles; species Pleurodeles waltl. Next base: position 515,682,122 of record NC_090445.1, read on the forward strand.
TTCAACCGCAGTATTCCATTGGCGGTATACACCGCCGCGCTCAAAATACACACATTTACAAAACACAACCACATTGGACCATTCGAAATACACACACCTGATACACATACACACACCACACCCACACACCCAATCCAATATAAAACACACACCCACATTACCCAAAATCCCTTACAACCAAAATTCAGAAAGAAGGCCAGAGAGAGAGACTACCTAACACAACACCAGCATCCACAGACACACAACACCATCACTCATACAACATCCACGCACCTCAAACAACACACACCAACACATCCCCTCACACATCACAACAGACACCACCTCACACATCACCCACATCACATCATGGCACCTCAAAGACACCCCAGGTTCTCTGAGGAGGAGCTCAGGGTCATGGTGGAGGAAATCGTCTGGCTAGAGCCACAGCTATTTGGATCACAGGTGCAGCAGACATCCATTGCAAGGAAGATGGAGCTATGGCACAGAATTGTCGACAGGGTTAATGCAGTGGGACAGCATCCAAGAACACGGGATGACATCAGGAAGAGGTGGAATGACCTATGGGGGAAGGCACGTTCCATGGTATCCAGACACCAGATTGCTGTACAGAGGACTGGCAGTGGACCCCCACCTTCTCCCCCACAACTAACAACATGGGAGAAGCAAGTCTTGGTGATCATGCATCCTGAGGGCCTCACAGGAGTAGCAGGGGGACTGAACTCTGGTAAGGAAAATCTTTACTACTTTATCCCCCCCACCCCACCTGCATGCCATCACATACTCCCACCCTCACACCCATCACCCCAACAACCCACAGATACCCCACTAACACAACCCACACATCCCGAAATCAAGTCCTGCATGTAACACCAATGCAACGACACCCATCACCAAAGCATTTCCAGTAGAGAGACTCACTCATGCCCCAACATCACCAATCACACAAGGGCCACAGCAATAATGCAAGCACAGGAGTAGAGGGCCACTCACCCATTCCACAAGATGGCACACACAGATACAATAACTATGCATTTACACCCCAACAGGACCCCTACCCAACGTCACCGAACAGGCGGTGCCAGACATATCCAGTCCCCCCCACAGAAGAGGCCCACAGTGACGACAGCAGTTCTGCATGCCTGGATCAAGATGACCATCAGGGACCTCGGAACCGTTCGTTCCCCTGACACAGTCACAAACCACCACTGAACCTCCCCCCTCAGGAAACACAGCCACAGCACCCACCCAGCAGGCCCATCCCTCTGTCCCCAGGACACGTCAATCAGCAGTGTGTCCACCACTACAGGGAACCCAGGCAAACCCACTTACACAGGACAATCAGGGACTTGGGGGCAGTGGCTGTGGCACACGGTTCAGGGGACAGAGGCACACAATAACAGGGAATCTGGGAGGACTGCTGTGCGACAGGGGGAGGACAGCCCCAGGGAATCTACTCTCCACAAGGCACTCTCCAACATCATGGGAGCTTACCACCATTCCCAGGAGACCATGGGCATTGTACTGGCCAAGTTTCAGGAGACCCAGCGGCTGCAGGAGGAACACTACCTGGGGATCAGGGAGGACTTGAAGTCCATCAACACCACTCTGGTCACCATTGCAGGGGTGCTGGCAGACCTTCTCAACACCAGGAGGGACACAGTGGCTCACCAACGGGCCCCTGACACTAGCCTGGAGGATGAACAGCCCTCCACCTCCGCCGGGGCTAGTGGACTGGAGGCACCGCCACAGGAACAGCAGGTCACTAGCACCCCACCCCTGCAGATGGAGAACCACCCCGCAAATGGTCTCTGAGATCCAGGAACAAGACAGAGAACATTGCCAAGACCCCCGCCAGGAAATAAGACCCCCCTGAATGTCACCCTTCTGACCCACTTTGTCACCCTGTCCACCTTAAACTGCCATTGCTCCACTTCCTATGCCCCATTGGACAATGCACCTGTGAAACAAATAAACTGGACTCTGCCATGGACATTCCTCCACCATCACCCCAGCCCATTTCACACACCCCTCCACTTATGTGCACAGAAATATACACATTTTTGATCACAAACCAATCTGGAGTCTGTGCTTTCACTAATTTATAATTGCAAAACCTCTGGAATACAGCAATGTCAATGTACTTGTTCTCATACCAATATAACAGACCTGTAGGCCAGCAGTAAACATAGCAGAGGGCACAAAGTGGGACCCAGATCTGTGAAATGCAAAGGCAAAGTAACAAGTCAGGGTCCATACACTGAGTGAAAATGACAGACTTATGCTAGCTCCAACAATAGTATGAGATGTGGGATGCAGTTACCTCTTCTTACCTGTGTCTCACTGGAAGTATTGCATGATGATGTTGTTTCGGTTGTCGACATCTTCTTCTTCTGCCTCCTCTTCTTCACTGTCCACAGGCTCCACAGCTGCCACAAGACCACCATCTGGCCCATCCTCCTGCAGAAAAGGCACCTGGTGTCGCAAAGCCAGGTTGTGCAGCATACAGCAGGCCACGATTATCTGGCACACCTTCTTCGGTGAGTAGTATAGGGAGCCACCTGTCAGATGGAGGCACCAGAATCTGGCCTTCAGGAGGCCGAACATGTGCCTTATTGTAGCGTTCCTTTGCCCTTGTCCTGGGATTCCTCACTGGGGTCGGTAGCCATGACAGGTTGGGGTAGCCAGAGTCACCTGCAAATGTCGAGGGACAACTGTTAGACACACACTAACCCTTAGGGACAACCCCATACCCAGACACCTATGTCAACTGTGTTGGGACCCTGGCCTCACCTATTAGCCACACATGGTGCTTCAGGAGTTGCCCCATCACATAAGGGATGCTGCTATTCCTCAAAATGTATGCGTCATGCACTGTTCCAGGATACTTGGCATTCACATGGGAGATGTACTGGTCTGCCAAACACACCATCTGCACATTCATCGAATGGTAGCTTTTCCGGTTTTTGTACACCGGTTCTTTCCTGCGGGGGTGTACAAATGCCACATGTGTATCATCAATGGCACCAATGATGTTGGGGATATGTCCCAAGGCATAGAAGTCACCTTTCACTGTGGGCAAATCCTCCACTTGAGGGAAAACGATGTAGCTGCGCATGTGTTTCAGAAGGGCAGATAACACTCTGGACAACACGTTAGAGAACATTGGCTGGGACATCCCTGATGCCATGGCCACTGTTGTTTGAAAAGACTCACTGACCAGGAAATGGAGTACTGACAGGACCTGCACTGGAGGGGGTATCCCTGTGGGATGGCGGATAGCTGAAATCAGGTCCGGCTCCAACTGGGCACACAGTTCCATGATTGTTGCACGATCAAGTCTGTATGTGATTATGATGTGTCTCTCTTCCATTGCTGACAGGTCCACCAGGGGTCTGTACACCGGAGGATGCCGCCATCTCATCACCTGCCCCAGCAGACGTGCCCTATGGATGAGAACAGCGAGCAGAGGGTCATCCAACACTGAGGTATCACAACGTGTTATTTACTGAAATGTTGGTAAGTCGCAATGTGCCGGTATCTGTCTGTATTCCTGGCCTAGATAGGTGTGATGCAGTTTTTATCCATCCCTGAAATTGCGGCTGCATGACCTGTAAGGTGGGACAAGGGGAAATGAGGTAACTGCGCTGGCGTTGTACACCGTCGCAGTGGACGGTCGAAGACCGCGGCGCAATTTAGTATTGGTTAACATTGGGCCCTATGGGTCCCAGGAGCCAATGACGATGTACGCCGGCAGTGACGGTACGCACCACCATGGACGTGACCGCCATTTTCTTACTGTTCCCTCACTTGATACCTGACCTTCAACAGGAGAGGACCTAAACTGCAAGTGCTGCTGTGACCTGTGTCTGGAAGCGACGTAGGCTACAGTGTCTGGGGAAAGTGTCAGGTGTTAGCCACGGCGCCTACATTGCCGATCGGGATACATAGTCCTTTTGGACTACATATCCCATGACGCCTAGAGGGGAAGAGGTCGCTTAAAAAGCAAGCACATACAGGAAGTAATGTGCGTTATTCGTTTCCTAGAAACCAGTCGGATGGACAGCGAGGGCTCTTGCTGTCGGCGTTTCCGAGGTTGAGTTGTTTGCTTAGGAGGTTTAATTCCTCCTCCGGTTTTCCGTGGAGCCGGGGACCTTCCCAATTATCAGGGGGAGTGTCGAGTTTATTTTCCCAGGGGAACCTGCCACGAAGGAGAGGTGGTAAGCGGTGAGACGATTTGGTGCCGGAATCCCTCGCCTTTCTTTTTTCAGTTCGACAAGGACACTGGTAACTTCTGAAGCACGGCGGTCTTTTGTTTGAGTTACCAATAAAGCACGATTATCCTTGGGGCCAGAGAACATTATATGTTTGGCTACGACAAGGGGTTAATGTTTATTTTTGCGGGAATTGAGTTGAGAACCTGCATCGATTATCGAATGCTGAACAAGAATACAGTGAGGAATAGATACCCTCTTCCTCTCATTCCTGTGTTATTGGAACAGGTGAAAGAGGCGGTAATCTATACAAGGTTGGACCTGAAGGGAGCTTACCATCTGGTCAGAATCCGCGAAGGGGACGAGTGGAAAACGGCGATCAAAACCCGTTATGGTCTGTTTGAGTACTTGGTAATGCCGTTCCGGTTGTGTAACGCCCCGGCGGCATTCCAGTATTTTCTGAACGATGTTCTCAAGGAATACGTAGACCGTTTCGTGATCGTTTACATAGATGACATTCTGGTGTATTCCACATCCCTGGAGCGCCACTCTGACCATGTTTCCTTAGTACTCCTAGCATTGCGACAGCATAGTCTTTTTTGCAAACTGAGCAAATGCGAGTTCCATGTCCGGAAGGTTGAGTTCTTGGGGGTGGATTTAAGCCCTGAAGGGTTTTGCATGTCGACAAGAAAAATACAGGCTGTTCAGGAGTGGCCAGTACCCACTAGTGTGAGAGACGTGCAATGCTTCCTTGGGTTTTCCAATTACTATAGAAGATTCATCTTTCATTTTTCTCACATTGTGTCACCTATAACAAGGTTACTAAGAAAGGGGGTGTCTTTTGTTTGGTCAGAGGAAGCAGAGGAGGCCTTTTGCTTTTTGAAACAGGCCTTCTGCTCCGCACCTATACTTCAACATCCACAGCCGGATGCCCCTTTTATCGTCAAAGCGGATGCCTCGGATATAGCGATAGGGGCCGTGTTATCACAAAGAAACAAAACCACCGGACAGCTTCATCCTGTTGCGTTTTTATCTAGGAAACTATCGGCTGCGGAACTTAACTATACGGTGGCAGAAAAGGAATTGTTAGCCATAAAAAAGGCATTCCAGGAATGGCGACACTACCTATGGGGAGCTCAACACCCGGTCACGGTATATACTGATCACCGAAATCTGCAGTATATGAAGGAGGCAAGACAACTTACCCAGCGGCAAATGAGGTGGATGCTGTTTTTTTCAGAATACGAGTTTGTGGTGACCTTCCGTCCTGGGGTTGACAATCGCAAGGCAGATTCACTGTCTCGACAAGAGGACGTGAGAACCATCGCTTCAAGACCTGAGGAAGCAATCATCAAACCTGAAAGAGTGCTTTGTGCCCTTCATATCTCCCATTTCTTAGAAAAGGTTTCTAAGCATAAGTCTGCTGCTCAGTGGAAGAAATGGGCGGAGTTAAGTCAGGACCGTACCCTTAAGCATGGAATACCGTTGCAAGGTAATCGTTTGTATTTGCCAACACGTGAACTCCGAGTGCAAGCCTTTAATTGGTGTCATGATGCGGTAACGGCTGGTCATCCTGGTTACACCAAAACGGCGCAAATAGTTCGACGACATTTCAGGTGGGAAGGTTGGGCTAAAGACGTTGCGGCCTGGGTGGCTCGGTGTGAGATATGTGCACGGGCCAAGGGAGAAAACGCGAAGAGCCAGGGCAGACTGATACCTTTGCCCACTCCGGATAAACCATGGCAAACCATTAGCGTGGATTTTGTGGTAGGATTACGAATGGATCAGGGGTACAACGCTATCATGGTGGTAATCGATAGCCTTACCAAGATGGGTCATTTTCTTCCTTGTAGAAATCTGCCTACAGCCAGTCAAACCGCCCATCTAATTTTGTCTCAAGTGGTGCGGTTACATGGTCTACCGAGAACCATTATTTCGGACAGAGGCCCCCAGTTTGTTGCTAGGTTTTGGCGTATGTGGTGCAAGGTACTGCGCATTGAATCCGCACTGTCCACCAGTTTCCACCCACAAACCGATGGCCAGACGGAGCGCCTCAATCAAACCCTGAAAAAATATCTGAGGTGCTATGCAAAGGACGCTCACGAATCCTGGGTTTCGTTGCTATGGCTGGCAGAACTATCATACAACAATGCTTGGCATAGCTCGATACGAGAATCTCCTTTTCGTGCTAACACGGGGTTCCACGCGGAAATGTTGCCCATAAACATACCTAGGGAAGTCACGGATCAACCTACGGTTCATGCCATGATTAAGAATCTCCAATCCGTGCAAAAGAAGATACGACTCAATCTGGAGAAGGCCAAAGAACAGTATAAAAAGTGGGGTGATGAACATCGGCGTGAGGGGCCGGCATATCAGCCAGGTGATAGAGTGTGGCTTTCCACCAAGTATATACGCTTCAAGATGCGTAGCGTCTTTCATCCTCGTTACATTGGTCCCTATGAGGTGTTACGCCAGATAAACCCTGTGGCTTACCGTCTCAACTTACCTGCTTCCTTAAGGATCCATCCGGTATTTCATTGCAGCCTTTTGAAACCGGCTCTTTCAGCGACCCGGCAGGCGGTGCCTCCGGTGGTCAGAGATGGGCAGCTGGAGTACGAGGTGCGCAGAGTGTTGGATTCCAAACGACGGGGGGGTAAGCTGTGGTACTTGGTTTCATGGAAGGGGTACAATGCTGAGAACGATTCATGGGAGCCGGAAAGCAATGTCCATGCCCCTAGGGCAGTACGGCTGTTTCATGCCCGTCATCCCTCTAAACCTGGTCCTAAGAGGCGCTTTGGAGGCGGGCGTACTGTCAGGTGTTAGCCACGGCGCCTACATTGCCGATCGGGATACATAGTCCTTTTGGACTACATATCCCATGACGCCTAGAGGGGAAGAGGTCGCTTAAAAAGCAAGCACATACAGGAAGTAATGTGCGTTATTCGTTTCCTAGAAACCAGTCAGATGGACAGCGAGGGCTCTTGCTGTCGGCGTTTCCGAGGTTGAGTTGTTTGCTTAGGAGGTTTAATTCCTCCTCCGGTTTTCCGTGGAGCCGGGGACCTTCCCAATTATCAGGGGGAGTGTCGAGTTTATTTTCCCAGGGGAACCTGCCACGAAGGAGAGGTGGTAAGCGGTGAGACGATTTGGTGCCGGAATCCCTCGCCTTTCTTTTTTCAGTTCGACAAGGACACTGGTAACTTCTGAAGCACGGCGGTCTTTTGTTTGAGTTACCAATAAAGCACGATTATCCTTGGGGCCAGAGAACATTATATGTTTGGCTACGACAAGGGGTTAATGTTTATTTTTGCGGGAATTGAACTGCCGGGACGATTTTTCTTTTCAATACGTAATGAAATAACACCGGGTTATTCCTACAAATTGCGTGACTATGACATGGGGCTTAGTGGATTAACTGAGTCATAGAAAGGACTACGAGATATGTTCTTATCATCGTTAATTTTATTCCCTTTCTCTTCGTTTTTTGTCTCCTCATTATTTCGTGACTATCTTGTATAAATGTGGGTGTTGAGCAACCCATTAGCGATCATCGGTATTTAATTGTTGGCTTGGGGCGTCCATCTATGATTCAGATGGAGCACAGATAGGTGTTGGACTAGTTCTGCCCTCATGAGTTAGGGGCAGGTACGGTCGTTGGTACTTTAGCGAGACATTGCGAGAGTAGACAGGCAATGTGATATTAACACTGTGTATTCCTCTCTTTACAGATATCCCGTCCCTGCTGTTCCTTCCCCTTCCTTCCCTCACCCGATTACTCCAATGCACCGTGGTTTATATAGGTGACTTGGTGGAGTCAGGAGGCGGACCCTTATTTGCATCGCGCCGAGTCTGAGGAGCATCTACAACGTGACAGAATAACGCAACCACGAATAACGCTCCTCCCGCTCGGTGTGATACAAAGATGGCGTCTATGGATGATGTATTACAGGCGTTAGTAGTAGTGCAACAAGAGTTGGCTAATTCTAGGGTGGAGGCAGCAGCGTTAAAGGAAAAGGTAGAAAGGCTTACTAGGAATCCCTTCGATGCTTCAGCATCCACACCACAGGTAACCGTGAATGTCTCCCCTCCTATCCCTTTGGCCAGCCCGGAACGGTATTCAGGGGACCCCAGGAAAGTTCAGGCCTTTCTAACTCAGTTGTCTCTACAATTCTCTTGTAGACCCGCGTCTTTTCCCTCTAATCTTTCCAGGGTAATGTTCGCTATTTCTTATCTCTCGGGAGACGCAGCCAATTGGGCCGTACCATTAGTCAGGAACGATGACCCCTTGTTATCTGACTGGAATGCCTTTCGGACGGCTTTCGTGAGGGTGTTTGATCATAGAACAACCACTTTTAGTGCTGACAGGGAATTACTGGAGTTGAGACAGGGGAGGTCTGATCTGGTCTCTTATCTCACGACCTTTAATAGATTGGTGGCAGAATCAGGGTGGCCAGAGGAGAAGAGAATGTCTCTCTATTATCAAGGTTTACGAGACGACATGAAGGATATACTCGCTCAAATAGACCCGCAGCCTTCCACTTGTACAGATCTTGTGAATCTTACCCTGAGACTGAATCACAGATTAGCAGAAAGAAGGGGAGAGCGTAGAGCGGGGGATAGGCGACCAGGCATTCCAGAAAGGGAAGTGCGATCTGTTTCTACTCCCAATGATATAGGTGGGGAGCCTATGGATGTGGGAGCCGTTAGGGCACCCTTGTCGAAGTCCGAGAAGGAGAGTAGGAGGGTACAGGGGTTGTGCATGTATTGCGGCAGGAAGGGTCATTATGTAAGAGAGTGTCCCCAGAAACCACGTAAGAGATTCTCCTACTCCCCCACTCAAAAGGCAGCGGTTACGGCAGGAAAAACATCGGAGAAAGAGGAATTGCCCGTTATAGAACCCCAACCGGTGTTACGGTTAACTTCCTTAGCCCTTTTTCCACAGGAGCAAAAGGCGTCCCACCTTTTGTTAGCAGTGGAGCTGGTGTCCAAAGAACGAAAGTTTCCAGTATGGGCGATGATAGACTCCGGAGCCACGGGAAATTTCATAGATGCAGGGGTGGTTAGGAGATTGGGACTTCCTAGCATTCCGAGAAAGGACCCCGAAATAGTGTTGGCGGTTGATGGTACACCGCTGAAATCTGGGCCCCTTACAGAACATACTGAGGACGTTGGGTTGATCTTCAATGGGGTATCTCCGGAACATAAAGAAAGAATTAGACTGGATATAATAGAGGCTCCTCAGTATGAAATTATTTTAGGAATGCCCTGGTTAAGAAAACACAATCCTGTTATAGATTGGCAAACCAAGACGGTTAGTTTTCAGTCCTCGAGGTGTGAGAATGACTGCTTCTTGTATGACGAATCCCCCATGTTAGCATTGGCTCAAGGGTTACAGTTGGCCACAGTGATGGAGAAAACAGTGATATTGCCCTCTGTTTATGCCGAGTTCAAGGATGTGTTCGACGAAGGTCAGGCTGAGACATTGCCACCCCATCGTGTATATGATTGCAAGATAGATCTGATTCCTGGAGCTCTCCTTCCTTCCTGTAGGGTATATGCTCTATCAGACCCAGAAACCAAGCATTTGAGAAAATACTTGGATCACTTCCTGGAGATCGGGTTCATTAGACCATCTTGTTCTCCGGCAGCCTCTCCACTCTTTTTCATAGCTAAAGCTAATAAAGAGTTGAGAACCTGCATCGATTATCGAATGCTGAACAAGAATACAGTGAGGAATAGATACCCTCTTCCTCTCATTCCTGTGTTATTGGAACAGGTGAAAGAGGCGGTAATCTATACAAGGTTGGACCTGAAGGGAGCTTACCATCTGGTCAGAATCCGCGAAGGGGACGAGTGGAAAACGGCGTTCAAAACCCGTTATGGTCTGTTTGAGTACTTGGTAATGCCGTTCCGGTTGTGTAACGCCCCGGCGGCATTCCAGTATTTTCTGAACGATGTTCTCAAGGAATACGTAGACCGTTTCGTGATCGTTTATATAGATGACATTCTGGTGTATTCCACATCCCTGGAGCGCCACTCTGACCATGTTTCCTTAGTACTCCTAGCATTGCGACAGCATAGTCTTTTTTGCAAACTGACCAAATGCGAGTTCCATGTCCGGAAGGTTGAGTTCTTGGGGGTGGATTTAAGCCCTGAAGGGTTTTGCATGTCGACAAGAAAAATACAGGCTGTTCAGGAGTGGCCAGTACCCACTAGTGTGAGAGACGTGCAATGCTTCCTTGGGTTTTCCAATTACTATAGAAGATTCATCTTTCATTTTTCTCACATTGTGTCACCTATAACAAGGTTACTAAGAAAGGGGGTGTCTTTTGTTTGGTCAGAGGAAGCAGAGGAGGCCTTTTGCTTTTTGAAACAGGCCTTCTGCTCCGCACCTATACTTCAACATCCACAGCCGGATGCCCCTTTTATCGTCAAAGCGGATGCCTCGGATATAGCGATAGGGGCCGTGTTATCACAAAGAAACAAAACCACCGGACAGCTTCATCCTGTTGCGTTTTTATCTAGGAAACTATCGGCTGCGGAACTTAACTATACGGTGGCAGAAAAGGAATTGTTAGCCATAAAAAAGGCATTCCAGGAATGGCGACACTACCTATGGGGAGCTCAACACCCGGTCACGGTATATACTGATCACCGAAATCTGCAGTATATGAAGGAGGCAAGACAACTTACCCAGCGGCAAATGAGGTGGATGCTGTTTTTTTCAGAATACGAGTTTGTGGTGACCTTCCGTCCTGGGGTTGACAATCGCAAGGCAGATTCACTGTCTCGACAAGAGGACGTGAGAACCATCGCTTCAAGACCTGAGGAAGCAATCATCAAACCTGAAAGAGTGCTTTGTGCCCTTCATATCTCCCATTTCTTAGAAAAGGTTTCTAAGCATAAGTCTGCTGCTCAGTGGAAGAAATGGGCGGAGTTAAGTCAGGACCGTACCCTTAAGCATGGAATACCGTTGCAAGGTAATCGTTTGTATTTGCCAACACGTGAACTCCGAGTGCAAGCCTTTAATTGGTGTCATGATGCGGTAACGGCTGGTCATCCTGGTTACACCAAAACGGCGCAAATAGTTCGACGACATTTCAGGTGGGAAGGTTGGGCTAAAGACGTTGCGGCCTGGGTGGCTCGGTGTGAGATATGTGCACGGGCCAAGGGAGAAAACGCGAAGAGCCAGGGCAGACTGATACCTTTGCCCACTCCGGATAAACCATGGCAAACCATTAGCGTGGATTTTGTGGTAGGATTACCAATGGATCAGGGGTACAACGCTATCATGGTGGTAATCGATAGCCTTACCAAGATGGGTCATTTTCTTCCTTGTAGAAATCTGCCTACAGCCAGTCAAACCGCCCATCTAATTTTGTCTCAAGTGGTGCGGTTACATGGTCTACCGAGAACCATTATTTCGGACAGAGGCCCCCAGTTTGTTGCTAGGTTTTGGCGTATGTGGTGCAAAGTACTGCGCATTGAATCCGCACTGTCCACCAGTTTCCACCCACAAACCGATGGCCAGACGGAGCGCCTCAATCAAACCCTGAAAAAATATCTGAGGTGCTATGCAAAGGACGCTCACGAATCCTGGGTTTCGTTGCTATGGCTGGCAGAACTATCATACAACAATGCTTGGCATAGCTCGATACGAGAATCTCCTTTTCGTGCTAACACGGGGTTCCACGCGGAAATGTTGCCCATAAACATACCTAGGGAAGTCACGGATCAACCTACGGTTCATGCCATGATTAAGAATCTCCAATCCGTGCAAAAGAAGATACGACTCAATCTGGAGAAGGCCAAAGAACAGTATAAAAAGTGGGGTGATGAACATCGGCGTGAGGGGCCGGCATATCAGCCAGGTGATAGAGTGTGGCTTTCCACCAAGTATATACGCTTCAAGATGCGTAGCGTCTTTCCTCCTCGTTACATTGGTCCCTATGAGGTGTTACGCCAGATAAACCCTGTGGCTTACCGTCTCAACTTACCTGCTTCCTTAAGGATCCATCCGGTATTTCATTGCAGCCTTTTGAAACCGGCTCTTTCAGCGACCCGGCAGGCGGTGCCTCCGGTGGTCAGAGATGGGCAGCTGGAGTACGAGGTGCGCAGAGTGTTGGATTCCAAACGACGGGGGGGTAAGCTGTGGTACTTGGTTTCATGGAAGGGGTACAATGCTGAGGACGATTCATGGGAGCCGGAAAGCAATGTCCATGCCCCTAGGGCAGTACGGCTGTTTCATGCCCGTCATCCCTCTAAACCTGGTCCTAAGAGGCGCTTTGGAGGCGGGCGTACTGTCAGGTGTTAGCCACGGCGCCTACATTGCCGATCGGGATACATAGTCCTTTTGGACTACATATCCCATGACGCCTAGAGGGGAAGAGGTCGCTTAAAAAGCAAGCACATACAGGAAGTAATGTGCGTTATTCGTTTCCTAGAAACCAGTCGGATGGACAGCGAGGGCTCTTGCTGTCGGCGTTTCCGAGGTTGAGTTGTTTGCTTAGGAGGTTTAATTCCTCCTCCGGTTTTCCGTGGAGCCGGGGACCTTCCCAATTATCAGGGGGAGTGTCGAGTTTATTTTCCCAGGGGAACCTGCCACGAAGGAGAGGTGGTAAGCGGTGAGACGATTTGGTGCCGGAATCCCTCGCCTTTCTTTTTTCAGTTCGACAAGGACACTGGTAACTTCTGAAGCACGGCGGTCTTTTGTTTGAGTTACCAATAAAGCACGATTATCCTTGGGGCCAGAGAACATTATATGTTTGGCTACGACAAGGGGTTAATGTTTATTTTTGCGGGAATTGAACTGCCGGGACGATTTTTCTTTTCAATACGTAATGAAATAACACCGGGTTATTCCTACAAATTGCGTGACTATGACATGGGGCTTAGTGGATTAACTGAGTCATAGAAAGGACTACGAGATATGTTCTTATCATCGTTAATTTTATTCCCTTTCTCTTCGTTTTTTGTCTCCTCATTATTTCGTGACTATCTTGTATAAATGTGGGTGTTGAGCAACCCATTAGCGATCATCGGTATTTAATTGTTGGCTTGGGGCGTCCATCTATGATTCAGATGGAGCACAGATAGGTGTTGGACTAGTTCTGCCCTCATGAGTTAGGGGCAGGTACGGTCGTTGGTACTTTAGCGAGACATTGCGAGAGTAGACAGGCAATGTGATATTAACACTGTGTATTCCTCTCTTTACAGATATCCCGTCCCTGCTGTTCCTTCCCCTTCCTTCCCTCACCCGATTACTCCAATGCACCGTGGTTTATATAGGTGACTTGGTGGAGTCAGGAGGCGGACCCTTATTTGCATCGCGCCGAGTCTGAGGAGCATCTACAACGTGACAGAAAGGGCCCCTGCCTTCCCTTCAGAGGAGTTGGAGAAACTGGTGCATGGGGTCCTCCCCCAGTACACGCAACTGTAGGGTCCTCCAGACAAACAGGTGAGCACACTGTGAGCATGCTGCGTGGGCTATGCCTGTTTTGAGTGGTGTGGATGGAAGATACATGTGGGGGTGGTGCTGAGGCCTGCATGTGAGGATGGTGAGTGCATGTGCGTCAGGGCATGGGTGGGAACTGGTGGGCAATGAATATGACGGTCTAGACAGGTGAGTAATTTCCTTTCCTCCTGTACCTTTCCTCTAGGTCAGCGGCCAGCAGAAGAAGGGTATTTGGTGTGCCATCGCCAAGGACATCCAGACCATGGGGGTCTACCACAGAGGGAGCACCCACTGGCGTAAAAGATGAAGCAAGAAGACGGCGGAGGCTCAGCTGGGGATGGCCTCCCAACGTGGAAGGGGTGCCCGTCGCACCATGACCCCCCTGATGTACCGGATCCTGGCAGTGGCCTATCCGGAGTTGGATGGGTGCTTGATGGCATCACAGCAGCCACAAGGGGGAGAATACGCTCTCATTCAGCTGCCTCTGCGTGCATCACAAGGTGTCTGGGTGGGGGAGGTGGGCTGTGGGTTCCCCTAGGCCAGGGCAAACTTGGTAGGCAAGGTCCCTTGTGAGGCAGGCTCTGTGGCACTCCAACCCCACTAGTGGTAATAGCCATCTACACCTAGTCAGGCTCCTGTGACTTCCAGGTGTGCAGCAATTGGGCTTAGGCCTTGTACCCCATGGGCATGTGAATTTGCTAGGAACTGTTAGTGCGTGGCTTAGTGCAGAGGGCTGCTCCCTGTGTGTTGTGTCCGCCAACGGTAGTGGTGTTGCATGCACGTAACATGTTTTTCTTCTGTCTTTCCACCCTTTTTGTTTTGTCTCCCTGTTCTTGTGTGCAATAGCATCATCTGGTGGAGGAGCAGTGGCACCAGAGCAGGAGGGAGATGCAACCCACTTGGCCCTGGAGGGTGAAGCAACGGAGTCTTAAGCCACCAGTGGGATGGAGGACAAGGGGAACTCCACGACGGGGACAGGAGCATAAACCAGTGACAGCCACTCCTCCTCTGATGGGAGCTCCCTTGCGGTGGCGGGCACCTCTGTGCCCACCGCATCAACAGGTACACCCGCCACCCCCCTATCAGCACCACCCTCTCAGCAGCCCCTCAGCGTGTGTCCCGTGCCCGCTCACCCAGGAGGGTGGGCATCTTCTTCGCCCCAGGCACCTCAGCCCCTGCCCCAGTCAGACCTCCTGAGATCCCTCACTGTCGGGCAATCTACCATTTTGAATGCCATCCAAGGTGTTGAGAGGCATTTGCAGCAAACAAATGCATACCTGGAGGGCATTCATTCTGGCCAGGCAGCCCAACAGAGAGCATTTCAGGCTCTGGCCTCAACACTGATGGCAGCCATTGTCCCGGTGTCCGGCCTCCCCCCTTCAACATCCTCTACCCCGACCCAATCCCCTGTACCTCAGCCTATCCCAAGCACACCATCAGACCAGCATGCACACTCATCAACACACAAGAGTGGACATGGCAAACATAAGCACCACACATCCCACAAGCACTCACACAAGCACCATACCCATGCAGACACAGCAACATCCATTGCCTCCACTGTGTCCCCCTCCTCCACGTCCTCCTCCTCCCTGCCTGTCTCGTCTCCACTCACACCTGCATGCACTACATCCTCAGCCACTACCTCCATCACCAGCACGCCCATCACCACACACCGCTCACGTGCAATCACCACCCCCATTACCATGCACACATCCCCAGTGTCCTCCCCCAGTGTGTCTGTGAGCCCTCCTCCCAAAGTACACAAACGCAGGCACACACCCACCCACCCAACAGCCATCCATCTCACAACAGCCTCCGGCCCATGCACCTTCACCCAAATTCAGCAAACGTACACCTCCTACAACCACTACCTCTTCCTCCACTCCCAAACTCCCTCCATCTTCCCGTCCCAGTGTTTCTAAAAAACTTTTCCTGGCAAACTTTGACCTCTTTCCTTCACCTCCCCCCCCCCGTCCTTCCCCTAGGGCCAGGCTTTCCAGGTCCCAGCCCAGCACCTCAGCCACCAAATCCCCAGGCACAGTGGTGCCAGCAACTGTGGGGTCATCGAATGCGACACCCATCAGGGATGCCAGTGTGCCACATAGCGAGGGCAAGGACATTCCGCCACCTGCCAAGGTGAAGAAGGTGCCCACATCCCGGAGGGAGAAGCCGCACCTACCAGCCACCAAGGGCTCCGCCAAAACAAAAGGGGACAGTGTCAAGACACCTGCAATACCATCAAAGGTGGGGAAGGGACAAAAGCAGAAGAGCAGGTCAGGACAGGGCACAGTGGCACCGACTGAGGGACTAGTGTCACCCCTTCTGTACACGACTACACCAACCTGCACAGCGGCGAACACCGCAACCTACCCTGCCACCTGCACCACCACCAGCACTGCCACCAGCACTGCCACCAGCACCGCCACCTGCACAGACACCTGCACCGCCACCGGCACGTCTGCAGCCTCAGTAACAGTCCCCAGCATCTTCCCCAGTGGGCAGCCGTCCGAGGCTGCAGGAGACTTCCTGGACCCTGCTCAGCTTCCATGCGGCATGAGTTCCATCACTGTTTGCACCTGCAGGTGGAAGGCAAAGCCGCAGTGGTGTGGGGTATGTCTCTGCCTCCATGGCGTATCATGCTACCTGTTCCTAGGCAATCTTGTGGCACACACACCCAGGTGAGGGAATGGGACCGGCCACACTGCATCTGGAGCACTCTGGGCACAAGCCCCCCTCCAGAACCAGTGGAGAATCACATCCACTAACTCAGTCCTTGGCAGGATGAAGCACTCTGGGCACAAGGCCCCCTCCAGTACCAGTGGAGACTGTTATCCACTTGAGAGACTGTGGCTTTGCACTCCCCAGGATAAAGCAGTGGGCAAACCACACACTGGAAAGACTTGAGATACTGTGGCTTTGCACTCCCCAGGGTAAAGCAGTGGGCAAATCACCCACTGGAAAGACTTGAGAGACTGTGGCTTTGCACTCCCTAGGATAAAGCAGTGGGCAAACCACCCACTGGAAAGACTTGAGAGACTGTGGCTTTGCACTCCCCAGGATAAAGCAGTGGGCAAACCACCCACTGGAAAGACTCGAGAGACTGGGGCTTTGCACTCCCCAGAAGGGGGCTCCATGCCCCACAGCAATGAGCATGGAGCCCCCTCGTGCAGCAGTGGTGTTGTGCATTCATCCGGCTGAGGTGCCCCCTCTTCCCTTCCCCTGAGGTGCCTATTTTTGATATGTTGCCCCTGCAGTGTTCTCTCCGTTTCGAGTCAGGTATCTTGTGTGGGCTTCACCCATGCATTTTAGGACCACTGGTCCACGGACAATGATTGGTACACTATCCGGACTTGTGTAGTTGGTGTACATATTTGTATATACTGAATTTTGAAATTTCACTATCAGATTGTGCATGATTACAATAGTTACAATCATTTAATTTTGTCCTTGTGTTCTTCCAGTGGGTGAGGGGGGTGTATATGTAATGTTGCTGCATGTATTTTTGTGTATGGTGTTGTGGGTGAGGGTCGGGGTGGTGGTATTGCATGTTGCGTGTGTGTGGTACTCTCTTTTCCCTCCCCCTCCCCTGTGTTGTAGGTGCAGTACTCACCATGGTCGTTGAGGGCATCTGTCCTGCTCCTGATAGAGCAGGCGGAAGACCAGCATGGGCAGGACCTGTAGTTCAGGCTCCATGGCGCCCTGGTTCCTCCTTGGGTGTCGAGAGGTGAGTGGTTTCCCTTCTGTGTACTGTTTCCGCTGTGCTTTTGATAGCGTTGGTTCTGCCCCGGAAAAGGTGGCGGATAGGCCTGTTGTTATACGGTGGGCGGTACTTTGTCCTCCGCCTGTCTGTTGGTGGTTACCGCCGTGGTGTTTGTTTCTACCGCTGTGGCGGTCGGAGTGTTAAAGTGCCTGTCTATGTTGGCGGTTTCCGCCATGGTCGCGATTCCATTTTTTTTTTCGCCGGCCTGTTGGCGGTATTACTGCCGCTTTAACACCGACCGCCAGGGTTGTAATGAGGGCCTATGTGTCATTGGGAAATGGATATGCGGGTCAAGTCACAAGGTTTTGCGCATTGAACTGTACATCGTTCAAAGACAATTGGGAACTGTTACATGAAGAAGACAAAACTTGTACAAGCTATTTATTGAAAATAATTGACACTTTGGAGGAATTAAAATCTTTGCAGAATAAAGTAGACAAAGAGGAAAAACATTCATGGAGCAAATTGAAATTTGTACAAAGACAAGATGAATTTTGGGTTTCTGAGGAGGGTCAATTGGTCTTACCGAACAGCTTGCTATCTCAAATGGCAAGGTACTATCATGGTCTAGCACATATTGGAAGGGATGCCATGGTTTGTCTGTTCAAACATGATTGGTTCAATCCAGAGTTTAGACAAGTTGCTGAAGCAGTTTGCCATTGTGTCATTTGCCAACAGTTAAACAAAGGGTAAGGTGACAGTGGTAAATTTGAGCCACATTGGAAGAGCGGGAGGTCCATTCAGCAGAATGCAAATGGATTTTATTGAGATGCCTGTGTGTTGAGGTTTAAGGTATGTGTTGGTGATTGTTTGCATCTTTAGTCACTGGATTGAAGCGTACCCTACACGAAGAAATGATAGCCTCACAGTAGCAAAACTGTTGCTTAGGGAACTGATGCCACGTTTTGGGTTTCTGATCTCTTTAGAATCAGATAGGGGAAGTCACTTCAACAATGAAGTAATTAAATTACTGTGTGCAGCATTGAACATTGAGCAGAAGTTGTATTGTAGTTATCGCCCTGAAGCATCAGGACTAGTTGAACAGATGAATGGTACATTGAAGTCGAGAGATGCAAAGATGTGTGCAGATACAAATTTGAAATGGCCTGAAGCGCTGCCTTTAGTGTTGATGTCAATGAGAAACACACCTGACAGGAAGACAGGATTGACGCCCCATGAGATTCTCATGGGAAGAGCAATGAGGTTACCAGCAGTGCCAGCAAATGCACATGTCAACATTACAGATGATATGGTGTTGGAATGATCCGACTCCTCCTGAACCGATTGCAGGTCCATCAAGAGAAAACACCACAGAACAAGGAAAAGGTTCAATTTAAGTCCTGAAGAAAATACTGACAGAAGGCTCACTGAAAGGAGATAAGGGGCCAGAATCGCAGGTGGAGAAAAAGAAAGAAGTGGTTGTTGAACCAACAATCGAGGAAGAAGAAGATACAGCAAGGAAAGAAGAGGTAAGTGAAGGAAAGCTGAGTGATGATCGAAAATTGAAGAGAAAAAGAATAGCAAGTCGAAGATACGCAGGTCCTGAATGGGCATTTGCAACTACTAACAAAGTAAGTTCCTGGCATGTGAAGGAAGCTAATGAACTGAACCGTTGAAACAATCTGAGAGAAAATTTTGAGAAAGAGACTGTTGAAGAGACATTGATAATCTGATTTGATTTTTGAAACCTGATTTTGACAAAGCTGCTAACTGATTTTGACAAGGGTTCCTGGAAGTGAAACTGAACTTCTGAAAGAAGAGTTGTCTATTTTTGATTTTTGCTGCAAGTTTTCCAAAATTTCTTCTGCTTTCTGATTCTTTACAGATCATGGCTGACCTTAGTCAACAAGGTAGAGGTGCTAGGCGCTGTAAATATATGAGGATTGATTTGGCGATTATGTGTGGAATATTGTTTGTGGTATTGATTGTGGGTATGTCTGTTTTGATACGAGGAAATCCAACCATACTTTTGCTTTTGAAACGACTACTGCACTAATGGCATTAGAGACGTTTAAGTTATATAAGAAGTATTTGCATGAATATACTAATATGCAAAGAGTGCTTTCTTCTAATGTTTTCTATCGCTTATTGAGTGAGTATGTTGAGACTATGGATGCGAAGAATTGTTTTGTGTGTACACAGATTCCTTCATCAGTCGAAGAATGAGTCACATATCATAGCTTACCTTTAACGCACGGGATAAGTTGTAGTCTGTTACTAACAAGGTTTTATAACCAGGAGTACATTCAATATTTATACTCGAATCATAATGTCGCGTTTTTGTTTGTCCCTATAATTAGGTATTTGAGTAGAGTAGCTAACGATAATGACATAGTATTAGTTAGAGGTTTCTTTGAACCTACGTTAACGTTTTGGCACCGCTTATGCGCATAGAAATAACTCTAGTATTGATCTACACCTAACCGGTATTAGTATCTGAGGACGCACTAATCCAGCTGCACCCTCCTCTCCGACCTCACACTTCTAGTGGTTTATGGACATAGAAATAACTTGACATGCTTGCTTACACCTTTAGAGAAGAGCTTCTTAGATCACACAGATGACAGGAGGAAGGCATTAAAGGAGAAATTAGAAAAAGGCTTAGAGAAAAGGACTTACAAGAATGTTTATGCTTATAGTGCAATTAAAATGCAAGGAAAATTAGCTTTAGATGCATAACACGTAGGGAAGCTTTGTATATATAGGCATAAATCGTGCACTAACACTTTATTTGTGGGTATGAGTGAATGTAGGCATGTGTTTTTATTTCAGAGTAAATGGACTTTTATGTTGAATGGACAGGACCCTGCAATTCCAGGGATTTACTATGTTTGTGGACTTAATGCTTATTACCGTCTTCCAAGATGATGGTAGGGGACATGTTATTTGGGGATAGTTTTCCCAAAGATTTATCAAATGCAGGATTTGAAAAAGTTTCCTAAAGTGACTGAATTACATTATGAGAGACAGAGGAAGGAGTCCTCTTCTGCGATAGTGGGAGGTATACTTGGAGCAGTGATTCCTTCAGTGGGAGTCATTCTGAATTAAATTAAGATTCAAAAGTTGTCTACTATTGTGGATAACATGCTGACAAATTTTCCAGGAGCCATACTACTGATAGACACTGAATTAGCTGCTGATGGAGCTATGACTCTTCAAAATCGCCTTGCTTTAGACATTCTTTTAGCTAAGGACAGTGGAGTCTGTAGAATGATTAATTCTAGGCATTGTTGTTTGTATATTACAGACAATAGTAAAGAGATAAGATACTTAGGGCCAGATGTAGTAAAATTCTGAACTGCAACTCGCACATTTCGAGTCAGATCGACTCGCAAATTGCGAGTCGCAATCCAGAATGTAGGATGGTATCCTTGACACCATCTGCAACCCTCAAGGGGGTCGCAAATGCCCACCTCATTAATATTAATGAGGTGGGTCGCAATTTGCGACCCCCTTGCGGGTGGTGGCACTCACAGGGATGGTGGCCTGCTGGAGACAGCAGACCACCATGTCTGTGACTGTTTTTAAATAAAGCAGTTTTTTTTTGTAATGCAGCCCGTTTTCCTTAAAGGAAAACGAGATGCATTACAAAACTAAAAAATGAAACGTTTTCGAAAAAGATTTTTTCTTGCCATTCACAAAGGGGAAGGGGTCCCATGGGGACCCCTTCCCTTTTGCGAATGGGTTCCCACCAGTGTGACACTGGTGGTAACTGCGATTGTTTTGCGACCGCGTTCGCGGTCACAAAACAATACAGCATCGCAGTGCAACTCGCAATTAGGAAGGAGAACACCCCTTCCGAATTGCGACTCGCAGTCCCGTTTTGTGAATCGGTAACCAGGTTACCGACTCACAAAACGGGGATTGGGCATTGCAATGTGCTTTTTGCACATTGCAAACAGCAAAATTCGCTGTTTGCGACGTGCAAAAAGTTTTGAACATCTGGCCCTTACTTACTAATCTGACTAATGCAAGTGCTGATCTGAAAGAACTGAAAGAACCAGGTGTTTGGGAAAAGGTTGGCAAAGGGTTTGCTTAGTGGGAAATTGGCTCAGCAACATTTGGAATGGGGTTATATTGAAAATACTGCAAGGGATATTAACTGTTTTGATTTGTCTATTGGGGATATGGGGATTATACAAATTATGTAAAATAATTAATTTGAAAAGTTCAAAGAATAATCAGAGGAGGGAAGAAAAGAAAAGGAAAGCATTTTACAGAGAAAATTCAAGGGGAAAACTAAATTATGAAGGGAATGATTTAAGAGAAATGTAATTGAGGAGAAACGTTTGTGGCTAATAGTGTGATGACACATTTAGTCATCAGAGGAGGGATTGCTAGCACAGGTGTTTTAATAAGAATTATTAATGAGTGTTTATGTATTTTGAATAATGGGTTTATGTAGAAAATTAAATGACGTAGCAAAAATAATGCACACATTTGAAAATGTGATCTCGAAGAATGGCCACCAATGTTAATGAAGTGTACTAATCAATGATTAATACTTATGAAATATTGAATATATGTTAGACTAGTGCAGTAGTATGACATATTAAGGGGTATGAAGTGTGCTTTAGCTTTATTAACGGTAGGCCTTAACTTAGCGAGTGTCTTGGCCTATTTTTGCCGGACCTCATGTAGAAGCTGTATTTCTTAGCGTTTAATAAAAATGCTGACCAAGTGGATTAAACTATGAACCGTCTATTGTATTGTTTAAATGTGCTCAATGGCAGCTTTCCGTGAGAACCGATTGCTAAGAGATGATGTTCTTTCTAATGTAACATTTTATGTGTAAGTGTGTGAGACTGACTTTCCCAGGACAAGAACAATGAAGATACTGACTAGAGTGGAAGCTGCCAAAATATTGTTACCTGACAAGCCAGATGATGAGGACACCGCAAGATGGACCAATCAACAATATGAGAACGGCGAAATATTAGAATTCATAGATTTGGTATAGTTGCTTCATTGGACAAGAGTGTAAACGTATGACTAACTGACCAATAGGGAATTAGGGGATAGTTTAGGTGACTTTGATATAACAACGTGGCAGAGGAAAAATACTTCAGATTTTAGGAAGAGAGAGATTTAGGAGATTTTTAAGAGACTAGAGAACTTTAGGAGAGATTCAAGACTTTAGAAGAGAGAAGATAGATCATTCTGACATTCTGGCTTATTGGGCTCATATTCCCTGACTGAGAGCCTGATGCTTTGCTGATCGGCTCATGTCCTGAGGGCGAAGACTGGTTCTGCTTTGCTGATCCAAACCGAGGATAGGTATAATGCGATAACTGTGATTACTATGCATATTTGCTTTTCCTTTCTAGGTGCCAGCTGCGCTGATTTTGATAGATCCATAGCTAGATGTTTTTCCAAATTTGTGTTACTAAATTGTTTTGCATGAAATCCAACATGCTGGTGTTAATCTGATGTTAGTTAAGGATTCTCACTAATTGAATTATGATAACAGGGACTAATGCTTGATGAATTTCTCTGCCGAATTTCATGTACACCATAACGTTGACGCAGCTGACTCTTATTAATTTGTACTGTAACTTTAGAATGTTTTGTAGTTCAAGCATTGATTAGATTGCTTTTCTTCCGCTGCTTTGGACAACCAGTGTTATTTCTGTATGTGTTTCATTTGATTTTGAGATTAATCTACATGACCTTAGCATAGTTAATATAGGGAAATAAACGTACTAAACTTTTACTAAAGGTGTGGTCATTCATGGCTGAAAGGTCATACTGCGTGATAATTTCTGACTCCATTGATTATAGATTTTTATTAATTACTAATGATTATTGATTTTTGTGTATTGATTATTGATTCCATTACCGGAGCTATGATAAGAACTTCTTAACTGCGAGTTAAAAGATTCATCAACCTATTTGCGTCCCCTTGTAAGTTTACTCATTAAGGTTTGACGTGCTCTTATACATGTAGATCTTTAATCGGTTCTGTGCCGCGCACGTAACGGTTACGTCCTGCGGCACAGTGCTCGTGTGCCCAGGACGTAACCATTAAGTCCTGGGCACAGAGCTCAGAGGGAGCGCTATCGCTCCCTCTGTGGTCTTCCCTCCCACCCCTCAAAGGCAGGGATCGAAGGGGAAGCCCTTCCCCTTCCAACCCCACCCCTCCCACCCCCTCATAATGACATCAGCGTGCGATCGCGCGCTGACATCATTACACAGTGCTGGTCGCACTGGAAGCCATTTGCTTCCAGTGGGAGTACAGAGAAACAGGTGAGTTTCTCCTCCGGCGGGTGGGGGGGTTTTAAACAAAGAGGCACAGGGGGAAAGGAAGGTGACCCCCCTTTGGGGGCACGTGTACCAAGGCCATTTCTGCCCCCCTTAGGAACAGATTGGTCTATTATTTTTAGGCTGATCTGCCACCAAGGGGGGGCAGAAACCACTAGAACGCCAGGGATTTTTTAAAATATGTTTATTTAGGTGGGGGCATCCCCTTGGGCAAATGGCACCCCCCCCCCCAAGGGGGCATTGAACTGTTGCCATTTCTGAACCCCTTTTTCTGTGGAAAAATGTGATGTGTCCAAGTTGGGTTTTGGGGCATTTCCTTTCGCGGGCGCTAGGCCTACCCACACAAGTGAGGTACCATTTTTATCGGGAGACTTGGGGGAACACTGGGTGGAAGGAAATTTGTGGCTCCTCTCAGATTCCAGAACTTTCTATCACCGGAATGAGAGGAAAAAGTGTTTTTTTGGCCAAATTTTGAGGTTTGCAAAGGATTCTGGGCAACAGAACATGGTCAGAGCCCCACAAGTCACCCCATCTTGAATTCCCGTAGGTGTCTAGTGTTAGAAAATGTGCTGGTTTGCTAGGTTTCCCCAGGTGCCGGCTGAGCTAGCGGCCAATATCCACAGGTCAGTAGTTTGTAAAAAACACCTCTGTTTTCAGTGGAAAAATATGATGTGTCCACGTTGTGTTTTGGGGCATTTCCTTTTGCGGGCGCTAGGCCTACCCCCACAAGTGAGGTACCATTTTTATTGGGAGACTTGGGGGAATGCTGGGTGGAAGGAAATTTGTGGCTCCTCTCAGATTCCAGAACTTTCTGTCACCGAAATGAGAGGAAAAGGTGTCTTTTAGGCGACATTTTGAGGTTTGCAAAGGATTCTGGGTAACAGAACCTGGTCAGAGCCCCACAAGCCACCCCATCTTGGATTCCCCTAGGTGTCTAGCTTTCAAAAATGCACTAGTTTGCTAGGTTTCCAGAGATACCGGCTGAGCTAGAGACCAAAATCCACAGTAGGCAGTTTGTAAAAAACACCTCTGTTTTCTGTAGAAAAATGTGATGTGTCCATGTTGTGTTTTGGGGCATTTCCTTTCTCGGGCGCTAGACCTACCCACACAAGTGAGGTACCATTTTTAGCGGGAGACTTGGGGAAACGCTGGGTGGAAGAAAATTTGTGGCTCCTCTCAGATTCCAGAACGTTCTGTCACCGAAATGAGAGGAACAAGTGTTTTTTTGGCCACATTTTGAGGTTTACAAAGGATTCTGGGCAACAGAACCTGGTCAGAGCCCCACAAGTCACTCTATCTTGGACTCCCCCGGTGTCTAGTTTTCAAAACTGCGCAGGTTTGCTAGGTTTTCCAGGGGGCCGGCTGAGCTAAAGACCAAAATCCAAATCCAAGCACTTTGCAAAAAACAGCTCTGATTTCTTTGTGAAAATGTGATATGTCCACATTGTGTTTTGGGGCTTTTCCTGTCGCGGGCGCTAGACCTACCCACACAAGTGAGGTACCATTTTTATCGGGAGACTTGGGGGAATGCTGGGTGGAAGGAAATTTGTGACTCCTCTCAGATTCCAGAACTTTCTGTCACCGGAATGAGAGGAAAACGTGTTTTTTCGGCCAAATTTTGAGGTTTACAAAGGATTCTGGGTAACAGAACCTGGTCAGAGCCCCAAATGTCACCCCATCTTGAATTCCCCTAGGTGTCTAGTGTTCAAAATGCGCTGGTTTGCTAGGTTTCCCCAGGTTCCGGCTGAGCTAGAGGCCAAAATCCACAGGTCAGTAGTTTGTAAAAAAAACCTCTGTTTTCTGTGGAAAAATTTGATGTGTCCACGTTGTGTTTTGGGGCATTTCCTTTCGCGGGCGGTAGGCCTACCCCCACAGTGAGGTACCATTTTTATCGGGAGACTTGGGGAAAACTTGGGTGGAAGGAAATTTGTGGCTCCTCTCAGATTCCAGAACTTTCTGTCACCGGAATGAGAGGAAAACGTGTTTTTTCGGCCAAATTTTGAGGTTTGCAAAGGATTCTGGGTACCAGAACCTGGTCAGTGCCCCACAAGTCACCCCATCTTGGATTCCCCTAGGTGTCTAGTGTTCAAAATGCGCTGGTTTGCTAGGTTTCCCCAGGTTCCGGCTGAGCTAGAGGCCAAAATCCACAGGTCAGTAGTTTGTAAAAAAAAACTCTGTTTTCTGTGGAAAAATTTGATGTGTCCACGTTGTGTTTTGGGGCATTTCCTTTCGCGGGCGCTAGGCCTACCCCCACAAGTGAGGTACCATTTTTATTGGGAGACTTGGGGGAACGCTGGGTGGAAGGAAATTTGTGGCTCCTCTCAGATTCCAGAACTTTCTGTCACCGAAATGAGAGGAAAAAGTGTTTTTTTGGCCAAATTTGAGATTTGCAAAGGATTCTGGGTAACAGAACCTGGTCAGAGCCCCACAAGTCACCCCATCTTTGATTCCCCTAGGTGTCTAGTTTTCAAAACTGCGCAGGTTTGCTAAGTTTCCCTAGGTGCCGGCTGAGCTAGAGGCCAAAATCCACAGCTAGGCACTTTGCAAAAAACAGCTGTTTTCTTTGTGAAAATGTGATGTGTCCATGTTGTGTTTTGGGGCTTTTCCTGTCGCGGGCGCTAGGCCTACCCCTACAAGTGAGGTGCCATTTTTATCGGGAGACTTGGAGGAACGCAGGGTGGAAGGAAATTTGTGGCTCCTCTCAGATTCCAGAACTTTCTGTCACCGAAATGAGAGGAAAAAGTGTTTTTTGGGCCAAATTTTGAGGTTTGCAAAGGATTCTGGGTAACAGAACCTGGTCAGAGCCCCAAAAGTCACCCCATCTTGAATTCCCCTAGGTGTCTAGTGTTCAAAAATGCGCTAGTTTGCTAGGTTTCCCCAGGTTCCGGCTGAGCTAGAGGCCAAAATCCACAGGTCAGTAGTTTGTAAAAAAAAACTCTGTTTTCTGTGGAAAAATTTGATGTGTCCACGTTGTGTTTTGGGGCATTTCCTTTCGCGGGCGCTAGGCCTACCCCCACAAGTGAGGTACCATTTTTATCGGGAGACTTGGGGGAACGCTGGGTGGCAGGAAATTTGTGGCTCCTCTCAGATTCCAGAACTTTCTGTCACCGAAATGAGAGGAAAAAGTGTTTTTTAGGCCACATTTTGAGGTTTGCAAAGGATTCTGGGTAACAGAACCTGGTCAAAGCCCCACAAGTCACCCCATCTTGGATTCCCCTAGGTGACTAGCTTTCAAAAATGCACTGGTTTGCTAGGTTTCCCCAGATACCGGCTGAGCTAGAGGCCAAAATCCACAGCTAGGCAGTTTGTAAAAAACACCTGTTTTCTGTGGAAACATTTGATGTGTCCATGTTGTGTTTTGGGGCATTTCCTTTCGCGGGCGCTAGGCCTACCCCCACAAGTGAGGTACCATTTTTATCGGGAGACTTGGGGGAACGCTGGGTGGAAGGAAATTTGTGGCTCCTCTCAGATTCCAGAACTTTCTGTCACTGAAATGAGAGGAAAAAGTGTTTTTTTGGCCAAATTTGAGATTTGCAAAGGATTCTGGGTAACAGAACCTGGTCAGAGCCCCACAAGTCACCCCATCTTTGATTCCCCTAGGTGTCTAGTTTTCAAAACTGCGCAGGTTTGCTAAGTTTCCCTAGGTGCCGGCTGAGCTAGAGGCCAAAATCCACAGCTAGGCACTTTGCAAAAAACAGCTGTTTTCTTTGTGAAAATGTGATGTGTCCATGTTGTGTTTTGGGGCTTTTCCTGTCGCGGGCGCTAGGCCTACCCCTACAAGTGAGGTGCCATTTTTATCGGGAGACTTAGGGGAACGCAGGGTGGAAGGAAATTCGTGGCTCCTCTCAGATTCCAGAACTTTCTGTCACCGAAATGAGAGGAAAAAGTGTTTTTTGGGCCAAATTTTGAGGTTTGCAAAGGATTCTGGGTAACAGAACCTGGTCAGAGCCCCAAAAGTCACCCCATCTTGAATTCCCCTAGGTGTCTAGTGTTCAAAAATGCGCTGGTTTGCTAGGTTTCCCCAGGTGCCGGCTAAGCTAGAGGCCAAAATCCACAGGTCAGTAGTTTGTAAAAAATACCTCTGTTTTCTGTGGAAAAATGTGATGTGTCCACGTTGTGTTTTGGGGCATTTCCTTTCGCGGGCGCTAGGCCTACCCCCACAATGAGGTACCATTTTTATCGGGAGACTTGGGGGAAACTTGGGTGGAAGGAAATTTGTGGCTCCTCTCAGATTCCAGAACTTTCTGTCACCGGAATGAGAGGAAAATGAGTTTTTTTGGCCAAATTTTGAGGTTTGCAAAGGATTCTGGGTACCAGAACCTGGTCAGTGCCCCACAAGTCACCCCATCTTGGATTCCTCTAGGTGTCTAGTTTTCGAAAATGCGCTGGTTTGCTAGGTTTCCCCGGGTGCCGACTGAGCTAGAGGCCAAAATCCACAGGTAGGTAGTTTGTAAAAAACACCTCTGTTTTCTGTGGAAAAATTTGATGTGTCCACGTTGTGTTTTGGGGCATATCCTTTCGCGGGCGCTAGGCCTACCCCCACAAGTGAGGTACCATTTTTATTGGGAGACTTGGGGGAACGCTGGGTGGAAGGAAATTTGTGGCTCCTCTCAGATTCCAGAACTTTCTGTCACTGAAATGAGAGGAAAAAGTGTTTTTTTGGCCAAATTTGAGGTTTGCAAAGGATTCTGGGTAACAGAACCTGGTTAGAGCCCCACAAGTCACCCCATCTTTGATTCCCCTAGGTGTCTAGTTTTCAAAACTGCGCAGGTTTGCTAAGTTTCCCTAGGTGCCGGCTGAGCTAGAGGCCAAAATCCACAGCTAGGCACTTTGCAAAAAACAGCTGTTTTCTTTGTGAAAATGTGATGTGTCCATGTTGTGTTTTGGGGCTTTTCCTGTCGCGGGCGCTAGGCCTACCCCTACAAGTGAGGTACCATTTTTATCGGGAAACTTGGGGGAAGGCTGGGTGGAAGGAAATTTGTGGCTCCTCTCAGATTCCAGAACTTTCTGTCACAGAAATGACAGGAAAAAGTGGTTTTTAGGCCACATGTTGAGGTTTGCAAAGGATTCTGGGTAACAGAACCTGGTCAAAGCCCCACAAGTCACCCCAACTTGGATTCCCCTAGGTGTCTATTGTTAAAAAATGCGCTGGTTTGCTAGGTCTCCCCAGGTTCCGGCTGAACTAGAGGTCAAAAATCCACAGGTCAGTAGTTTGTAAAAAACACCTCTCTTTTCTGTGGAAAAATTTGATGTGTCCACGTTGTGTTTTGGGGCATTTCCTTTCGCGGGCGCTAGGCCTACCCCCACAAGTGAGGTACCATTTTTATTGGGAGACTTGGGGGAACGCTGGGTGGAAGGAAATTTGTGGCTCCTCTCAGATTCCAGAACTTTCTGTCACCGAAATGAGAGGAAAAAGTGTTTTTTTGGGAAATTTGGGGTTTGCAAAGGATTCTGGGTAACAGAACCTGGTCACAGCCCCACAAGTCACCCCATCTTTGATTCCCCTAGGTGTCTAGTTTTCAAAACTGCGCAGGTTTGCTAAGTTTCCCTAGTTGCCGGCTGAGCTAGAGGCCAAAATCCACAGCTAGGCACTTTGCAAAAAACAGCTCTGTTTTCTTTGTGAAAATGTGATGTGTCCATGTTGTGTTTTGGGGCTTTTCCTGTCGCGGGCGCTAGGCCTACCCCCACAAGTGAGGTACCATTTTCTATCGGGAGACTTGGGGGGAAGCTGGGTGGAAGGAAATTTGTGGCTCCTCTCAGATTCCAGAACGTTCTGTCACCGAAATGAGAGGAACAAGTGTTTTTTTGGCCACATTTTGAGGTTTACAAAGGATTCTGGGCAACAGAACCTGGTCAGATCCCCACAAGTCACTCTATCTTGGACTCCCCCGGTGTCTAGTTTTCAAAACTGCGCAGGTTTGCTAGGTTTCCCAGGGGGCCGGCTGAGCTAAAGACCAAAATCCAAATCCAAGCACTTTGCAAAAAACAGCTCTGATTTCTTTGTGAAAATGTGATATGTCCACATTGTGTTTTGGGGCTTTTCCTGTCGCGGGCGCTAGACCTACCCACACAAGTGAGGTACCATTTTTATCGGGAGACTTGGGGGAATGCTGGGTGGAAGGAAATTTGTGGCTCCTCTCAGATTCCAGAACTTTCTGTCATCGGAATGAGAGGAAAACGTGTTTTT
The DNA here is from genome assembly GCF_031143425.1 of Pleurodeles waltl. Taxonomy (NCBI): domain Eukaryota; kingdom Metazoa; phylum Chordata; class Amphibia; order Caudata; family Salamandridae; genus Pleurodeles; species Pleurodeles waltl. The sequence continues at coordinate 515,712,001 of NC_090445.1, forward strand.
TCGGCCAAATTTTGAGGTTTACAAAGGATTCTGGGTAACAGAACCTGGTCAGAGCCCCAAATGTCACCCCATCTTGAATTCCCCTAGGTGTCTAGTGTTCAAAATGCGCTGGTTTGCTAGGTTTCCCCGGGTGCCGGCTGAGCTAGATGCCAAAATCCACAGGTGGGTAGTTTGTAAAAAACACCTCTGTTTTCTGTGGAAAAATTTGATGTGTCCACGTTGTGTTTTGGGGCATTTCCTTTCGCGGGCGCTAGGCCTACCCCCACAAGTGAGGTACCATTTTTATTGGGAGACTTGGGGGAACGCTGGGTGGAAGGAAATTTGTGGCTCCTCTCAGATTCCAGAACTTTCTGTCACCGAAATGAGAGGAAAAAGTGTTTTTTTGGCCAAATTTGAGATTTGCAAAGGATTCTGGGTAACAGAACCTGGTCAGAGCCCCACAAGTCACCCCATCTTTGATTCCCCTAGGTGTCTAGTTTTCAAAACTGCGCAGGTTTGCTAAGTTTCCCTAGGTGCCGGCTGAGCTAGAGGCCAAAATCCACAGCTAGGCACTTTGCAAAAAACAGCTGTTTTCTTTGTGAAAATGTGATGTGTCCATGTTGTGTTTTGGGGCTTTTCCTGTCGCGGGCGCTAGGCCTACCCCTACAAGTGAGGTGCCATTTTTATCGGGAGACTTGGAGGAACGCAGGGTGGAAGGAAATTTGTGGCTCCTCTCAGATTCCAGAACTTTCTGTCACCGAAATGAGACGAAAAAGTGTTTTTGGGGCCAAATTTTGAGGTTGGCAAAGGATTCTGGGTAACAGAACCTGGTCAGAGCCCCAAAAGTCACCCCATCTTGAATTCCCCTAGGTGTCTAGTGTTCAAAAATGCGCTGGTTTGCTAGGTTTCCCCAGGTTCCGGCTGAGCTAGAGGCCAAAATCCACAGGTCAGTAGTTTGTAAAAAAAAACTCTGTTTTCTGTGGAAAAATTTGATGTGTCCACGTTGTGTTTTGGGGCATTTCCTTTCGCGGGCGCTAGGCCTACCCCCACAAGTGAGGTACCATTTTTATCGGGAGACTTGGGGGAACGCTGGGTGGAAGGAAATTTGTGGCTCCTCTCAGATTCCAGAACTTTCTGTCACCGAAATGAGAGGAAAAAGTGTTTTTTAGGCCACATTTTGAGGTTTGCAAAGGATTCTGGGTAACAGAACCTGGTCAAAGCCCCACAAGTCACCCCATCTTGGATTCCCCTAGGTGACTAGCTTTCAAAAATGCACTGGTTTGCTAGGTTTCCCCAGATACCGGCTGAGCTAGAGGCCAAAATCCACAGCTAGGCAGTTTGTAAAAAAC